>NC_136942.1:16508258-16660758 GCF_949987615.1 Pollachius pollachius | reverse complement strand
ATCAGTTGTGCTAGTTATTGGTATTTGGAAGCAATAAATCATCCTAATTCAAATCAATGACCCGTTTACAGAAATACAATAACAGAGAGTCAGACACACAGGATACCCTGCTATAGCTATACTTTACGATATACAGTATATGTCTAGCAAATATTCCTTGTTCCACAATTTTTTAGATTCACAATTTGTGATTAAAATACAAATCACTATAATATTAATATATTTTGCTATATCTCTCTCAAACACACACACACACACACACGCACGCACACACACACACACACACACACACACACACACACACACACACACACACACACACACACACACCCACAAATACACACACACACACACACACACACACACACACACACACACACACACACACACACACACTCACAGCCAGCTGCCGTATCCATAGTTAAGTGTTCCCCTGAACACTGCAGACACGTTGCTGATTTTCATGCCAATGCCATTGGGTGGACGCAGTTCAAACTCGCTCTGACCAATGGACAGGTTGTGGATCTCAAGACTGGTGAGGAGGAAAGCAAACAAAATCATTAGATCATTCCATTATTAATCATAACTAGACATGTTATATTTGTTTTTTTGCGCAGTAGCAGTAGTTAATTTAGATTAATTTGACTTGTTCCCCTTCCCAGCACCCAATCAGAAACAGCGTTGCTGTAATCAATTTGTTAAATTTTATCATTCAATTTCATCATTAGCAAACACTGTTAGCCTTTTGTTTGTTTGTTGCACAGCCAGTTTGTGTTTGTGTCTGTGCGTGTGTGTTCACACCCACTTGTCCAGGCCATATTTGACTTTGCCAATGAAAAGTATTGACTTCTCTCCAGTTATTTTGGGGTATCTGGCGTGTTGGAAAGCTGCCTCAATCACTTCAGTGGTTTTCTCATTCACTGTAGAACACAAAGACACGCATGCATACTAGGATGGAATGGTTCTCCACTCAGTTGTGCAGGCCAAATTATTCTTCATATTAAACCTCTTTGAAAAAGAAAATATATTTTATATGGTATTATTATATTTATAAAATATAACTTGCAATGGAAAGACCACCAAAAGAGGGTTCAGGGTTAGGGTTGTTGAGTGACTCACGGACAGCCGCTGCGGGGTAGGTGAGGCGGCAGACTGTCCCGGTGAAGCGGTAGGCAGAGGCCGGGTCTGGCATGCAGCCCTTGTGCTGGGAGGCTCCATACACTGCCTGGACACACAGCAGCAGCACCAGCAGAGGAACCACATCTCCAGGCATTGTTTAGTTGTGGCGGGACCTCTCTCACACACACACACACACACACACACACACACACACACACACACACACACACACACACACACACACACCAAGCGCTTCGCAAACCGCTCTCCTAGCGTCTGCTATTCCACTCTGTGAAAGGCCCCTTCACTCACTAACAAATGCCAATTTAATTCTAATCGCGCTACAAAGAACCCAACACGTTGACAGTCCTATAATTATTTCATCTGTCAAACGAACACACCACTATGGAAGAAAAAAAGCCTTCCCCGACAACATGTCCCCCAACCGTCCAGTCATTGCCCTCTCATTTGGTTTACCTTCCCCTGGACTTTGGGTTTTAGGGTTGTTCATAGGAAGGTAGAACAAACAGCTGAGAAAGAGGGGAGGGGAAGATAGGGAAATGAAGGTACAGTCAATGAAGAGACTACCATGGAAACAAATACAATTAAAAAACAAAAAGACAACAAAAGTTTTGATGAGAGTGCCAGTAATGTTAGAACAATGGAACTGATTACAGCCCTCACAGATGTTTGTGTCTGTGTCAATCAAAATGACCCATGATGTAAGATAACGTGTGTGTGTGTGTGTGTGTGTGTGTGTGTGTGTACCTATACATAGAGGGGAAGGGGGGGGGGGGGCTCCGAAAGTGGAAGCTATATCTATGCTATGGAGGTTACTGCAGGGCAGTAAATACAGTCCAATATAAAGACACATTCAGTATCCTCACACACACAAACGTTAGATGAGATCCAATTTATAGACATTTTTCCGAAGCTGCTCTGCAAAAAACATGCTAAAGAAAGCTACGTTGATAAACAGTGAGCAAGTTAGTATGTGTTCAACCCATCTTTTTTTGCTTTAATTTCATGGTCAGCATTAACAGAGATTATATTAATTGTGAAGCAATCATGCCCAAATATATATGAATATTATTAATGTTAATATTATTAGACATGGTTAATGGCACTACAACACAGAGTCAACAAACCCACTCTGCCTTGCTGTAAACTATTCAACTTGCTATTTTTTCGACACGTTTAGGGCAAACAAACAACAAAAAAACAACCAAGTTAAATTCCTTTCAACACAACATTTATTGCATCAATATTACCCCGCCCCCATCGAGAAACCATGAAAATTGCAAGCTAAAACTGATTAGCATTTACAATGTACATAGAGAAACAGAGAGCAAATAAAAAATACAATACAGTTGATAAAACACTGACTAAATTTATGAAATGGTCTAAAACAATGTTTAAACTCTTAAAACCGACTATTTTCCCAAATTATTTTTATGTTATTAAATTAAATCGACCTTGAAAGGCTTTTAAAAAGCAGAACTAAGTGATATCTGCTCAGATTACAACAAAATAAAAATCACGTATTTGACAGATGGCGGCACTCATGAAACAGTCGATTTTTAGGTAAAGCAAGGTCCGTTTTGATTCTTAAAAGTGTCCTGTCTGCATAAAGAACACAATCAACGACCTTCAGGTTTCTGTTTACTTTGTTTGTGCGCATACAACTAGCTTAAAAACATGACTCAACCATATTCTGAAGGTATCCATCTTCATTTGAGAGCTGGTTCTGTTCTATCCAAGTATCATAACAATATTATGTATAACTTTATTTAGCATGGTCCCATTTTTAACCTTTTTGTTTTAGATTAAATCCTCTGATCCGCTCTACCCTAAATAAATTTCAACTGATGTCAGGTTAGAACTCTCCAGAAAAACTTGCATAAGAAGAATAGATGGTGTAAAGTGCTGTGTGAAGATACATTTATATTATCATCCTTATATTAGGTATACATCATTTCTTTCTTGTTTATGCCAATATAAAAACTACACACAATATGTATATATGTACAAACCGGAGCATTTGGCAGAAACAGAAAGTGCTCAAGCCTGTGTTTGGTCACAATCAGCTTTCGGTAGATACCTTAGGAATCATATTTATGAGCAAAATAAATTCATGAAAAGTTTCTTTTTTAAGGCTGGTCAAAACATGTTATCTGCTGTAGGTCAAATGTCTGATACGTTTCGACCCAGTTTTAGATACAGACATGCATGTCTTATGAACACAATTGAAAATATAAATGTCTTTAGAGTTTAGGACACACCATAGACATATCCAAAGAGAATATTGGTAAGATATGAAAGGATGATTCTATTCTTTTGAAATAATAAATTTAAGTGATGGACCAAGATTAAAAAGAATGCCATAGGACCTCCCATGTCCAGGGCTAGTTGGATAGGTGACTAGAGGCATGGTGTGTTGCTACCTAGCATAGCTAACACTATAGCTGCTGTCATTGGCTGCTATAAGGGAGCCGATAACATGTCTCTACATTACAACACCAAGAGTCATCACCTAAATGGAAGCTAGTTTTCCCTGTTGATTATTGTTTCAATAACAGTGAACATAGAAGTATTATATCTGAAGACGAGGCCATTACAGGATCCTTCTGTTTAGGGTTAGTTTTGACTTCAAATACACAACATCAATGCCCTTTTTCCGATGGTTAATGTGTACAGTATTCTCCATTATCAAAAAATACCTCCAAGGCCTATAGCAGACATGAACATGTTTCAAAAGGAAGACGAAGACTTCTAGCTGAACCCCACCAAACCTGCACAGATACTAAAGCTCTGTGCTGCCATCTGTTGGCATCACATTGATCATTGCAAAAAGAGGTATGCATCGTATTCACAAAGCTGTTTTGTGTCCCACGTTTTTTTTTTCTTGACTGATCTAGGGCTCGGTCGGTTGCTTTTTATTGCTGGCATGACAGCGTTTTCGTTTATCCTCTCAAAACGATTGGTTTCCCGTGTAGCAATTGGTCCCGTTGAAGTGGGTCCTTTTAGAATCATTTTCACTGCATGAGGATCTTAAAGTTATTTTTTCTAAACATGCCATGGCTTCTTCAGCATGATTCAGTCCATTGGAAAGGAGTGGGGACCGTCCAGGGGTTGGCTGATGGTTAGTTGGCTACACCTCGTGGTGCTTCCGGTACGAGTGAGGAAAAGAAGGATTTGAAGAACACCCAGGCCGTCCACACGGCAGACACCCTGTACGGAGGCACCAGCACAGCGGCCATGGGTCCCTGCTCTTCAGGGGCCACCCCTGCGTGGACAGGCTCCTCCCCTGCGTGGACAGGCTCCTCCCCTGCGTGGACAGGCTCCTCCCTCTCTACATCAGCAGGCTCTTCCACTGCCTGGCCAGAGAAAAGCAAATCCGAATTGAAGGGATTTACAAAAATGCCTTTTTATTTCATCCTTTATAAAATACCTTTACAAACAGCAATGGTTGGTTTTGTGCAATAAGTTGCTAGAATAAATTATCTATGTAGTATTTTTTTTTTGTTGCAGGTATACATTTTTTTGCCGTTCTGATTAAAAAGAAACCCTACTCATGGACATGATGAGCAGCATGCACCATGGATCTTACCTGGTTCTGTTGATTGTGTAGGGCTTCCAGCTGCTGCTGCTGCTGCTGCTGCTGCTGCAGCACATTGGCAGCTCTTCTCCGGAAGGGGAACCAGCCGGCTGTATGTCTGCAGGGAGGGGAACACAAAACAGTGATGAGTCATTTCCATCGCTGTATATTCTTTTATGTATTTATATATTTTATTTTTTCTGCCTCTCAGAGGCTAGCCCTGATGGAATATCTCCAAGAACAGGGTTGCGATTGTTGTCTAAAAGCAAAGCCTTTCAGCAGCCACTGTTTTCTTCCAACACATTTTTGACATGGTTCCATTCCCCATTGTTCACGTTCCATTGAAAAGGCAGGTGGGAGGCGAGAGAGAGCGAGAAAGAGAGTGCAGGCGACATTGAAGAACAAAATAGGAAAGGAATGAATATGAGGAAGGCTATTTATTAACAAAAAAAATAAATGAAGAAAGCGATCGGAAAGGAAAGCCACGGGCGCTTCTGGTCCGACAGCTGACAGCCACTAGGTGGGGGTAATCATTAACAACATACTGAGACTGCCACGCGTGCTCACACAGATAAGGCTGTGACCTTCACACACACACACACACACACACACACACACACACACACACACACACACACACACACACACACACACACACACACACACACACACACACACACACACACACACACACACACACAGGGATGATGAAATGGGGACAGTGTGTGAGAATAGGCCATGTGTGGAATAGAACAACAAGGTCCTTGAACGCACCATTATAAATGCATAACACTTGACTCCCCCATCCAGGAGCTGTTTTATAAAGACCCAATTGACTTTTACTGTACTGCATTAATGTTGCAAAAGTATTGTATAGTCTTTTTTTACTGCTCTCAATTGAGCTTTTCATGATATTTTGCCATTATTGATTGTGTAGACATGTTCCTTGTCAAGGTTTCTTCCCTCTGGTTCTTCAGCCATGGAGTTCAACCTGTACTGCATTGACTCAGATCCACTGCCCGGTGTCAGCAGTGTCCCAGCAGGTCTCTAAAATGCTTTGTGCCACATTCTGTTGCATTGCTCAATGTTTCCATTTTATGATGGGTTTTTTAAATAACAGAAAACAAAACCCAAGTTTCACAATTTTAAGGGGATGAATAACAAATGTTATGCTGAGAATGTGACAAATAAGGGATGAAGACAGAACATAAGGTGTGAATTTCCACATTCACAAACATTGACTTTAGAGGCTAAAAATTCCCCAATGGCAAAGGAACTAATTTTCTGTATCTCAAGAGCCGTTTTTCAACTATTGAGTCCCCATTAAATAACACACACACACACACACACACACACACACACACACACACACTAATCTAAATCTACCTTGATAGATTATTGTTTAAAGTTGTTCATAATCCACTGGCTCAGAAATGCAGCTGAATTTCATATTCGAGAAAGGGAAGTTACAGGAACTACCCACATCCTGCCACACAGATGTTTACCACAGCTTCTAAATTGGGTGTTGGCTCACAAATGAACCAAAACATATGCAAACAGTAGATAGATAATGCACTTTAACTCCCTATGCTAGACTCAATGGACTGGTTGGGTAGGAGTTGTGTGTGATTTATAGTCCCTTCAGGTGACAGGACGAGATACTCACAGGTACATCAGTACAAGGGCGCCCATCACCAGCATAAACCGACTCAGGCTGGAGTTGAAGTACACGATCATCAGCAAGACGCCCAATCGGGCGGCCGAGTACATCCAGTCCAGCCAATCCCGCTCCACCTCGTCCTCGTCCTCCATCACCGCCCCTCCCTGTGCGTTCATTCGCATGTTTTGATTGGCAGCACCGGGGTTGATGAAAGGAGCGTCCGGTGCTGGATTCTGATTGGCCGGGAGGTTGTCGATGGGATTCGGATTGGGTAAGTGGGCGGGGACCGGTGCTTGGTGAGCGAGAACGGGGGGGTGCAGGGCAGGGGTGGCAGCTGGCGCCAGCGACGTGGAACCCGCCGCCGCCATCGCCGCGTGGCTATTGGTGGAACACAGGAACGCAAGGGTCAGGGGGGGGTTGAAATCTAATTGGCCAGCCATTGGACTGTCAATCGAGTCTGTAACAAATATAATGTCAGACAAATATATCATTTCAATTTCCATTGCCAAATTGTGGTGTTCTTGCGAGGACTCACTACTGCATGTAGTACTGTCTGGCGTAGATGTGCTGCAGCCACAGGAGCTGCTGGGGGCTGTACAGGGAGAACGTGGGGAAGGTGGGCTGGGCCATGTTCCCCGGGCCGGGCCTGGAGAGGAACCATGGGGAGGAGAACCTGAGCTTCATGAGCTGTCCTCTAAAGTGCCAACCAGCCTAATGGATTTCTGAGCATTCCAGTTAGCCCGCCACCATATTCAAGTCCCACAAAACAAATGATTGACTCACATTCTGGACGCCGCAGCGGGTGTATCTCTGGGAACCGGGGCTGAACCAGACCCCGCGGGGGTGACCCTCCGCTGCCTCAGCTCTGATGGGACCGAGGCCACGTCGGGTCGGGCAGCGGCCCGCGCTCCGGAGGAGGAGCTGGCTCCGGGGGGAGAAGAGGCTGAGGCAGGCTGAGGCCTGGACCCGGAGCTGCCCAGGGGGCTCTGTGCCGTGGGTGGGGGTCTGGAGGTGATGGGAGGATGAGGATGAAGAGGTTGTACCTCTCTGACCTGTGGAGGAAAATAGTATGGTAGGAATGACAACGACCACCATCTACACAGCCAAATGAATGTCAATACATCTAGGTGCATGTTCCTTCTATGCCAACACGCGTCTAACATGGTCCCTGAAGACACACTCACTGTCCTCGCCTCAGTGAATAAATCACTTCCTCTTCCACTTCCTCTTGGCCCAGCCCCGTATTACCTTACTCGCTTAGGGACCAAGAAGTGTTGACCTGAAACTTATGTTTCAGTTACGGCTATGACTGGCTGTACTTTTCTGTTCAGACTGTAAACTGTAACAAACTGTAACATAGCCTACCGTGTGGAGATAGAAGCCAAAGAAAGGCTACTACTTACTAAATCTTATTGAAATAAGGGACTTTTAAACAGATGCTTTATTGTTTGTTTATTTCCCTACTGCAGTTAAGTTTTAATAAAACATACTTTAACCACGCCCCTTTTTGGGAAACCTGTTTTACTAATCATTCTTCATAGGATGTCCTACTTACTTTTGGTCGTGCTCCCAGCTGGTTATCGGCGGGGTTCCTGACAGAACACACCAGGTGCAGCGTGGGAGTGCAGTCCGTCTAGGACAGAAGGGAGACACTCCAGTAAGACTACGTGGCACTCACACACACCAACACATAAAAGGCCTAGAATATATTCTAAGACGCAGATATCCATTCAAAACCATAAAAAAAAGTTATTATTATGTATATAGGTATTAGTGGATGCAATATCAAAGTAAAACGTTTATAGCTCCTTTAATTGCTTGGGAACAAGTTAAGCAGTAGGATTGCTCTGTGTATATGTGTCACTGGCAAGAGTGACACTCTCCCTCCCTCTCTCTCTCAGTAATAAAACGATTTATAATATATTATAGCATCAAATAGGATCACAGTTTTCTCCAACATTTTTAAACCTATAACGTATTTTTTACTGCTCTGATAAAAAGGACTTGTTGACTTTTCTTATTTACACTCCCGGTCTTACAGAGGATTATAAAGTACCTGTTTGAAGAGATCTTTTAGGTGAAGATGGTTGGGCAGTAGTTTGCCTGCATAGATCAGCCTCTGCTCACCCACCGCCTGTTTAGAAAACAAAAGGTAAGAAATTGTTGAAAACAACAATTAACGCCCTGCAGGACAAAGTCACTATGGCAATGCCACTTTCTTCATATGCAAATCAGATAGAAAGAAATTTAAGGTTTCATAGGAAGGGGTTTGCCTCAGTCAAACAAACTTTTTTGCAAAAACTATTTACAGAATATTAGACCTGTTGACAAAAGTAATGTTAGTACTCTAGACTGTTATTTATGCCTTTTCGGTTAGAAATGTTGGTTAAAAAAACTGGTTTTGTCTGTTTACCCAGAAACGTGTCTAAACGCAAATAACAATACAATGCTACAGCTCTGTCTAGGCTCGACCCCTACCCAATTGGTTACTTCAGGTAGCCCAACAGGTGTCTTTTCCCTTGTGTGTACTGTGTACTCTACTAAGACGATGCAGAACATTTGATCTCTGTACCCATTTAGTATTGCTCTAAACAATCCCCATCAACAGCCTGTGAGAAGAGGCTGGTGTGTGTTGTTGTCGCAGACACAGGCATCTCGTCTTTCTAACATGATGTAAGGCAAATACATTAATCCATTCATCCCTTGGTTGACAAGCAAAATCATCAGCTAATTAGGACAATGTTTACTTCCCCGCTGTGTGCTATGCTGCGACAAGATGTGCTTTACTGTTAACCGTCAGCAGACAAACAGTTGATTACATATCAAGCAACTATCGGACATTAAAGTTAGCTCTGCCAGCATTATAGCTAGCGGTTCAGTCGGTAACTCACCGGTTTGTCTGGGTACACTGTTGACAAGTGCACTTTTAAATCATTGACAGTCCAATCCAGATTAACCCCTTCGATGGTTTGATCCCCGTAAGCTTGACTGGGCGTTTTTATCACAAGCGTGATGGCCCTTTGTTGGATTCCTCCTCGGTCCATTGTATGCCTTCGAGCTCAGACCAGTCTGACCTTATCCAATGTACTCGCTGCAATTTGTAAATTGGGTACGATAGAAGTACGGCTGAGCAAGAATATGAACTCATCCGACTGAATTTACACTTATTCAAATGTGCTGACGCTGGCGGATGTCGCAGGGACACGCGACTATTTCACCAAAGAATGTTGTTTCCAAACACACGGTGGCTTCTGCTGATTGGCTATTGCTACTCTGCTCGGACGTGGAGGCTTGAGGAAACACAACTCCAACACGCATGCGCGATTCCGTCACACATATCCAGCCCAACCTGAATCACCTTCGGGTGCAACCTTGTGCAACGGGCACGAGAATGCATACATTTGTTTTTGGAAAGTCAACGATGGAATTTCGCTGTTGATTTCTGAATTTCATCGACCACAATAGGATTGATAGGCCATCGTCTAGTGGACAAATACATAGGCCTAAACTATTGTCCTCAGTAAAAGTAAAGAAATATAAGTAAATCGTTCGGGTGAAGTAAATTAAGTGGTTAGAAATATGAAGTTAATATTGTTCATGTGTAAATCAAGAAATACAATACTACGGAAGAATTAGGGCCACATGTGTTAATTTTATAGTTCTGAGAATTCTGAGATTAAATTAGAATTCTAATAATAAATTCGTTGTTTTATTCTCAGTTCTGATTTTATTCTCAGAATTGAGTTCTGAGAATAATATCTGAACTCTGAGAATACATTTATTTAGAATTATAATAATTCTGACTTTATTCTCAGAATTAAAGTCAGAATTCTGACTTTAATTCAGAGAAATAAAAAAATAAATCAAATTGCCCTAACCATGTACAATTTACATTAAAATTAATAAATCAAGCAACCCAAATGCAGAGACCATCCAATGGCAAAGGCCATAATATTATGTTTGGGCAGGACAGTTACTTTTTCATCATAATAACACAACACTCATCTGATAATTTAGAATGAATAGGAGAGCATTAATCCATTTGGTAGGCATGTTTCACCACATCATTATTGTAAAAAAATATGTGAACTTAAATTAATGATAGAGAATCGGCATTCAGCATCTTAAATATTTGCTTCATCAAAGCTATGGACTGGATTACAGAGGGCAGCAGTAGAATGTGAGAGGGATCAGATCACTGGCAGTAGAACGTGAGAACACTCTCTAGGTTCCCTCTGACCATTAGAACTGAAGGCCTCAGCTCATGTGACAGGGAGTCTAGCCGGGGCCACGTAGAGAACACTGGGACACACAACCTCTCCTTCCAATTGGCATGGTTCTGCCATGACACACACCAACACACACACGCACAAACAGATTTTAAATTCTTTAGTTCATTTTAATTCAAGTGGTTCTGTCGCTCGTGGGTCCCTCAGATAAAGAAGGACCAGTTCTCAGGGTGCCTCACTGGTTCCTCACTGGCGCCTCACTGGTGCCTCTCAGGGCGCTTCAGGCCGAGGTCTCCAAGAGATGTCCAGAAGCACGAGGATGTCATGGAAACCAACGCAGGACTTCTTGATAAGAGTCGTCACCCTGGTGGAACAACAAATAAAGATTACTCTGTTTCAGCTAATCAGCTAATCAAAACTACAACTATTTCTTTAACTTTAGATACACATACACCACTACACGGACGCACACATGAATAAACACATGCATATAACACATCAACAAAGCAAAGCACAGATGCAACATTCCCACGTTATCTGTATAATGAAGGTAGGCCTGGTAAAAACAAAACAAACAGGACAATAAACAAAGGGATGAGGGTTTTTCAAAGTGTCAGCTATGTTCCCAATGTGTGAACTTTGTCCAACGTGTAACTTTACAGCATATTGTAACAAGAGACTGGGTGGTGAAGAGAAGTGACAAGAGGGTGGAGGGAAAAATACAAATGTTGACATGGTTCCAAATCCTTTTTCTGCTGCTCCTTCATGCTGCTGTCTCCTCCCCCAAGCACCCTGACCTGAGGAATACAATATCAGAATGTCTCTAGTGTTAGTCTACCCCAGACAGCTAATGGATCCAATTTAGACCCTGAATACATTAGGTGTACTTACTGTACGTGTACCAACATGTTGTTATAGTTGGAACCGTAGTCGAAGATGTGTTCATGTTGTCTGGTCCACCATCAAAACCACTGTTTGCTAGAACAATACAGAAAGAATCTGTGGTTAATGTGAGAGACCCTTTTTCTTGATCTGGAGTAAGCAAACACCTAACTGCAGGTCAAACGCGGCGCTAGAACACACGCATACAAAACCATGCACAAGTACGCACAGATGTGCATTTATAACAGATATATAAATATACCATCCTTGGTTATCTTCAAAAATATGATACCTTTTCAAACTGTAGAGTCATGGTCTGGTGGGAGTGCCGATTGCAATAGTGGCATGATGTGAAATCAGCCTACGTACTGTTGTATTTCTGTTGTATTTCAACGTAGTCATATGTAACCTAGAGCGCCGCTCTATGCCTGTCCCAATTGAAGCCCATCATTAATACATTAGACCTGATACAACCCAGTCCTGCCCTCTGGTGGAGGGATGAGAGACAGCAGGAAGAGAATCATACCATTCCATAACTAGTTGTTTTCGAACTTAATGGATGGAGCTCAGACCTGTAGCAGCATATGTATGTGCTTTATGTAACTCCTAAAAGATCCAAGAATGCATCTAGACTAGAGCTATAGGTTCTTGACCCTGATCTAAGATATCCAATAGCTAACGAAAGGTATGCAAGATTTGCCATCTCCAAACCATTTGGAGATGGTTTGGAGATGGCAAACCATATTAGGTCCCTGATGGCAAACCATATTAGGTCCCTGTAGCCTGAAAGTTAGCGTCTACATGGCATGGAGTGTGCTTTAGAGCACATTTCAAACACATTATTGCATATTTTACCTTTAATGTGAAGAATCTGTCTCAATAGTTACAGTAGCTATTCAATCTGTCACATCCTGACATTGTGATAGTAGTGTTGGCAGAAGTCTGTTGTGTTGGTCTGCTTGGCCTCATCAATCAGGGTGAAGCAGAAGGCAATGATGGAGGTCAGGACGGAGCCTCGGAGCGGCTCGGCATGCCTTCCGGAACCGTTCCCAAAGAAGCCGATGAGGGCGTACAGATTGTCCTTACATAGGCAGAGAGAGAGAGAGAGAGAGACAGAGAGAGAGAGAGAGAGAGAGAGAGAGAGAGAGAGAGAGAGAGAGAGACAGAGAGAGAGAGAGTGACAGAGACAGAGAGAGAGAGAGAGTGACAGAGAGAGAGAGACAGAGAGAGAGAGAGAGAGAGAGAGAGAGAGAGAGGGAGAGATTATATACTTATATATGTTCCCAAAAATAAGAAAATTAATTATCTAAGCTAACAGCATTTGTTGGAAAGCTCTCCTTTTACAATGATTAAATAATGTGCTGTTTAATCAGGAGATTTTATAATGATAAATGTATTTCTTTGTTTAACCTGACTTGTCGTTTGTTTTTTAACCTTAATACATTAATAAACGCAGGAGCCAACAGAGAAAACAGAGCTTGACAAAGTTCACAGACAGCGTTTGAAAAGCGAGAGAACCCATGAGCAAGTGAGACAAACAGAGAGAGAGAGAGGGAGGGTGGGACAGACTGAGAGAGAGAGAGAGAGAGAGAGAGAGAGAGAGGGAGAGAGAGAGAGAGAGAGAAGGAGAGATACCTTGAGGTCTCCAGTGATGTTGGCTCCAGCCAAGATGCCTGTGGCCAAGGGAAAGAAAATGGAGAACATTCTGAAGAAGGAGCCATCTGGTCCGTGCCAGTCGGGCAAAAAATTAGCTGTGAATATTTTGCTGTGAGCGATGGCAACAAATTGGTTATCTTGCGAGCATCTAAACATAGCCTAACAATACATTGGCACCACAGGGCAGCGCTCAACACAATTCCTGAAATGTTAAGCCAGTGTCACTAATTGAACCAATCAAACAACAGCAATCAAGAAAAGCTCTCTCTCATCAAAAATGTTGTCGAGGCTGTGGTGTGTTTCGGTTTGGTATGTTTAATGTTCAATTATTTAATTATTGTCGATTAAGTAACACATGGAGGAAGTTAGACAGTCAGGCATTTCATATCACACATAGGAGATGAGAGATCTTCAACTCAATGAAGACTGACTTCAGTGTGTGTGAATAGGATGCTTCTAGCAGTGTTATAATGTGTAATTGGACTGGGGATGTGACTTCTATAGCTACATTATCAGTCGTCTAGATCTTCAGGCGTGGAAGGTATGATTGATTGTTCAGATGATGTAGCTAATAAATGAGACCATGAAGAAGAAGAAGAGGATCTGGGGCTGCTAGGTTCCACACCCGCACACACACACCCATACACACACACACACACACACACACCCATACACACACACACACACACACACACACACACACACACACACACACACACTTTTTTTCATTCTGTGGTCGGCACTCATAGCATACAAGATGAAAATCTGATGAACAATATGCCATATTATTTGCTTGTGGTAAGCAATTGAATTGCCCCTAAATATGTTTTGAGTAAGCCATGTGCATTTGAAAAGTAGTCAGAAATCCTGGATTCAACAGCCCTATGGCTATGTATTTCACAACAAGTCTGGACATGGTCCTGCAATGGACTTGGGTACACAGTTGTTCATGCATCTCCCTTGACTTTGCCATTGGTTGCAATGGCTGATGCTGAGAGACCATTGATGCCTGTGATACACATGATGACATCGCCAGGAGATTCAGGCAATGATTAACAACCAGCCTGAAAATGTTGACCAAATTGGGGACAAATTAGAAAACAACCCTTGGTCCTATCAACAAACCTATTCCAGCATGACTGATGATCCAGGGCGGTCTCGGAAACAAGATCACCTCCCTGAGGTGGAGCATACATCAGATCTGAAGACAGAGAGAGGCTGGCCCCATTACTCAAGAGAGAGAGAGAGAGAAAGTCTGAGATGGGAGCCGAACATTTCAGCAGCACATGTCCTCTTCCTTTCCCCATCATGCACCTGGCTGCACAGGTCTATGCTTCTCCTCGCGCTCCTGCACTTCATCATCTTCGTCCTCCTCGCTCAGGGGCAAAGGTCTGGAGTCCTGGAAGAAGGAGACATTCATCAGTAACCTTTTAAATTATTAGATATTATTAGATATTACATTCTGTAATGCTAAACTACATTATATATTTGTATTACATAAAATCAAATAAACCAAAATGATGTTGTTGCTTAGTAGCTTATTTCACGAGAAAAAAAACAGGAGTGCAATAATTGCCTAGAATAGTTAGTGGTCTTCAAATAGTGGCTCTCGGCCCATTCGTGGGTTGTAGCAGGGGACCAATCCAGAAATGGTAATTTTTCTCACATGAACATCGCTGAGTCCTGGGCCAAAACACAAAAGTGCCTACACAGTGTCACGCACAGCCTGAAATGTTTTGGTGACACTTGGCCAAGCTAGAAAACAAGCTCAGCCAGGGAACTCCCCACAGCGTGCCCAATGGACCTCTGGTTCAGAATGCAGCTGAAACAGTGATGGTCTGAAGCGTCTTCCCCACACATCTCTGTTAACGTAGAAATCATAGTGCAGCGGGGCCTCCGGTGTGTTGGAGCCCACCGAGCCCATCACCGAGTGGCTGATTGCTACACTGTTTCCATCGCCGTAGCCATGATAACCAAGGCCGTTGTCCAAGCGGAAAACTGACCCCTGACCCCAGACCCCTGACCCCGGCTTACCGTTGCTCACCGATGGTGGAAGTTGGTGTCGGAAGGTGGCAAGGTAAATCCTGTCAACGCTCACCCCAGGTACATCCATCCAGACATACCGAGCAGCTTAAATTCTACAATATATTCTTATGTATGTATTTAGTTTTGATAGATTGATAGCTAGGGTCCACAAAATGAACCTGTTAAAGAGAGCTGCTTGTAAGGCCTACATTTCATGCACTACGAAATATATATAATTTAAAAATCTCTCTTAAAATGTTGTTGTTTAACCGCTCAATCAGGTAGCCATATTCAATTAAAATAACTTTATTTTTCTGTTAGGAACTTCAGATGTGGAGGAGCAGCAGGGTGTGTCCATACCCAACAGTACATACAATAAACAAAAATAAGCACACACGCGCACACACACACCATCAGCCCCGCAGATAATAAGAATCCTTGCCTAAGCCTAATGAATAAATAGTATTACCTCCATAGTGGAGGAGAAATAAATATTTTAAGAAAGATTCCAGGCATTAAAACGAGAGGATACAGTTCAAAAAGATTCCAGGTATTAAAACGAGTGGATACAGTTCAAAGAGGGGTTAATACCTGAAAGATTCCAGGTATTAAAACAAGAGGAGGTTCAAAGAGGGGTTAATACCTGAAAGATTCCAGGTATTAAAACGAGAGGATACAGTTCAAAGAGGGGTTCAACCATTCAAAAGCCTTATGGATGTAGGGATAAAGCTTGACAGGGCTCTGTTTGTCCTTACAATAGAGTCAAGAGTTGGAGAGTGAGATGAAAATGGTTGAGAGATGGCATTATAAAGCCATCCCTCACTTTAAGGGTTGAGGGTTAGGGTTAGGGTTAGGGATAGGGTGACGCTGTCATCAGAAACAGGGTTTGGCCTAGGGTTAGGTATGACCTTCATGAAAGCAGTAAGAGCCTAAAGCGATTAGGGACTGGACAGACCATGTCCATATTGAATGGCAGACCCTCCCCTACCACGCTTAAGGTACATTTGCACGTTGGAAATAATTAAAATGTTGTACTTCTCCTGAGGTTCTTTCTTGGTTTGGCTCAGGGGCCCATTAAATCATAACCTTGCCTGCAACCTTCCCAGGATAACAGTGCAGGTCTCTTAGCCAGCGGTTTAACTGCTATTACAGTTTCACATCGTTGACTTCAATATTTTTTTTATGGTTTTACAGATTGCCGGTCAGAAATATAAAAATGACTTTAGATTTATCTGTTATCACACAACAACTGTGTGCGCTTAGTCGTTTTTGAAAGATAGATATTTTCAGACAAAGCAAAGGAAAGTGAACATTCATAACCAGACTGCCCCAAAAAATGATTCAACTACATAATCTTGCATAGATAAAAAAAACTGGCTTTGCAACTTGCAAATGCAATATTCACAATTTATAAATCACAGAAAGGTAAAACGAACACAGAAACACAATATGATATACAAACTCTACTTCCTACTTCTTTTCTACTACAACTGATTGTCATTATACAATAGTCATTGTGTTAATCTCTAAGTAAATTCTCACTTTCAATCTTATTCTGAATGACAATGATATGAAGGAAGCATAACTATAGGTATATATTTGTGTTTTAAAAGGGAATTTAAGTTTGACATGGAATTCTGAAAAATGTGAATGCAATGTATTGCACATGATGTGACATTGTTCAATTATTATTATTTTGAGGTTATATGGTAATACCCACTTCTGTCTTCAGTGTAATTGTCGTTTTGTTGTGGCTGCTTCACCAGTGCTGTCTGTCTGTCTGAAGCGCTTGCATCTTAAGACCGTTGATTGATTTTCACATACAGACAGCAAGTCAAAAATTACAAGAACATGTAGAGTGAGAGCAAATTTCCTGTATTTAATGAGCAGACTGGAACAATACGAATGATTAACATTTGAATAAAATATTGTTTATTAGAGGTACAAAATAATAAAGATATACTTGCAATCAACATACAATGAAAGAGTGGAAGAATTATCACTTGACATACCTTGCCATTTAGGCAGAATTCATTTGAATGACACAAGTGCTGTCTCCCACACCAGTGAATTGGGATCATCAGCGACCAATGGGCCCCTTTCCCATTGGTTGTAGAGCATTGGCTGTACATTCTGCTATGAAACCTCTGCGGGCAAAGACCTTTTTGAAAGGTCATTCTCTCGGTTCATCTTTTGGTCTGTTTCGTCCGGCGTCCGGCGTCCGGCGTTGGGGCGGCAGTCTAATCACAGCATAATCAAGCGGTCCTGTGCTGAAGATAAGGGGAGGGTCTTGTAGACATTGGTGTGGTACTACCCTGGTGTTGTGAAGTAGCCGGTAATCAATGTGTCGGTCGTCGGCCTGATTCACAACACCAGCTGCAGCGCACACACCCAACACACACCTCTTCTTCTTCTTCTTCCGCTGGGCCTGCAAGTCAGAAGGAAGGGCTTGGGCAGATGGGGGCTTCAGGTTCCCACGCATCGCACTGTGATAAAGCTCCTTTACCAAATGCCGGCGATGATTTATGCCTCAGAAAAATAATAATTGTAAGCTGCGTCTGGATTCATAATTGCAAATCTTAAAAATACCACTAGATTGTCGTGATGATAATGATAAGTAATAGGCTGGTGAAGAATTAGTTATAGCCGGTTATGTTGTAGCTTGGCCGTTTCCTCTTGCTTTTGTGTACATAGCAACAAAAACAACGATTCTCCTTTCTATACCAGTGACACCAAGTTATACTGTTCCTTCCCAGTCTTTGTTAGGATGAAGAACCTTCATATTCCTGTCAACCTATCAAAGACAGACATTGCGACTCAGTTCAATCAGGGACATTCACTTCCTGCATCAGTAAAATCATGCGAATGCTGAACCATAAAAGGCTACCAGCAAAGGCATGTCAAACATCCTTTTAGTTGAACACCCAACATGCAGAGCATGTTGGGTGTTCAACCCACAGAAGCGTGCAAATTATTCAGCTCTTCATTTTGCTTCAGTGGTTGTAGCCGCCACCATCAAGGTCAACACCTTGACTACTTCCCTTGAAGTGAAGGCATCAACTACTCACCCACATAATGTCACCGAGTAAGCCGAGTGTCCCTACCCAGTCGCCTGTCTCCTGATGAACGTCAAGGGACACCGTCGTTAAGAAGAGACTCAATCCAGAGTTTACATGCCTGACTAGGTACACAATCAAGCTACTTATCGCCCTGCTGTAGAGCCTCTGGCAACCTTCAAAAAGCAATTGTATTGGACAGCAATAGATAAAGTATGCATATAAAATATAAAATAACGAAAGTAAAAAATCGGATTCCTTAAAGTATACCCAGCAGTCGGATCTTGTTAAAAAAAACTCCTACTTTTCAGCCTTACACTTGACAAAAGAAAAATGCAAATACATGTAAAGGCTTTGTTTTAGTAGAACCCCACTAAAACAGGGTGACAGTAAATGTTGTAGGCATTTGTTAGCCAGGTTTATCGAGTACGACATTCTGTTTGCGCACATTTCAGATATGCGTTATCGACAAAACATTATCGACAGTCTGTTTTGTAAACCTCACATACTTTCTAGAACATTATTCTCCAAGAAGGTAACCGACTCACTAGGCAGACATTCGAGAAACATGGAGTCTGTGGAAAATGAGTGATTCAAATAAAAGATGACAACAAAATGCATTGAGTATAATGAGGAAGGTTGGGGTGATAGAAAAGAGGAAAAATTATAAAGATGAAAAGTATATTGAAAAAATAATTATGAAACATAGGCAACTGAAAATTTGTCTTTTTTTTATTTCAAAATCATGAAAAACAAAAATATGGAACAACAAAACAAGAACATGCAATTCATAGTGTGTGTGTGTGTGTGTGTGTGTGTGTGTGTGTGTGTGTGTGTGTGTGTGTGTGTGTGTGTGTGTGTGTGTGTGTGTGTGTGTGTGTGTGTGTCTGTGTGTGTGTGTCTCTGTATATATATAGTCTCAGTTCATCAACACTTCCATCTGCACCAATCTGGCATTGGTGTCTCCGGCCATTCTGTACGGGATCATCCCAGCGAAGGTGATCAGGGCTCTGGCCTGGCTGCGCATTTGCTGTAACCACAAAACAAATGGAAAAAAATGTACCTGATGGAATACGTCGCATAAACTACACATGCTTACACAATTTATGTATTTAACACAAATGTGGAATGCAAACAATACACATACATATTGAAACATACAAATGATTTTAGAATTGTTTTTGAGATAAGATTTAGCCCCCCCCCCCCCCTCACCATGTCCCTGTCCTCCATGCTCCTCTGGGGTCGCCCTGGGGTGCCCGTCGACGCCCCCTTCAGGCGCTTGTACTGCGTGAACAGGATGTTCATGGTGGCCAGCAGCACCTCGGACAGGTTGTGACGGACCTGGAGATGCACAGAGCAGATGGGGCCGTTTCAGGATTGTGCAATGTCCAATTATATTGAAGGTATACGACAAAATGTTATCTCTGCATTTGAGCTTATAACAAGGAGCTTGGAACCAATCACTAGCAGCCCTAGGAGCATTAACCTATCACTAGCAGCACAAGGAGCTTAGAACCAATCACTAGCAGCCCTAGGAGCATTAACCTATCACTAGCAGCACAAGGAGCTTAGAACCAATCACTAGCAGCCCTAGGAGCATTAACCTATCACTAGCAGCACAAGGAGCTTAGAACCAATCACTAGCAGCCCTAGGAGCAATAACCTATCACTAGCAGCCCTAGGAGCATTAACCAATCCCTAGCAGCCCTAGGAGCATTAACCAATCCCTAGCAGGCCTAGGAGCATTAACCAATCCCTAGCAGCCCTAGGCAGAGTCCTGACTGGTCTCACCTCGTCACTGAAGTTCCTGAAGGCGGCGACTCTCTCCTCCACGCTGTCTTGACTGAGTGGGAGGAGCTTCAGATGCTCCATCACCTAACGAAGAACAAATGATGACGGAAGAGCCCAAAGTGAGTGACAAAGGGAAGTTTCCCATACGCATTCGCATGCACTCACCCATACACACACACACACACACACACACACACACACACACACCAACTGAAGCAGATGCGAGGGGAGTCTCTCCACACTCGTCGCGGTATGGATGCGGTGCTACTCACATCGTAAGCCCGGTCGATGTGGCCGGCGTGGTACTCATCGAAGAAGGTCATGAGGTCCAGCAGCAGGTAGAAGGTGCTGTGCACTGACTTCTCGCCGGCCATGCCCTGTGAGCGGTACCTGGGCACGAGACAGCCATGGAGACGCACCCGTGAGCCTTGGGACCTGTTCATGTTCCCCTGTGGCCTGACTAACAGCTAGCTACTGTTGTGGTTTTGTTCCTTGAAACCGCTACCAAAGTACTCTGAGCTCAAGCAATAGTAGTCTGTTAACAGCAAACATTGTTTAAATCAGATTGATTAAATGACTGTAATCATGAGGGATTGAAATGGTAATAAGGAGTTCATGTAATTTCCCCATATGATCCAGAACAAAGAAAATGACCCGCAATACAATAGTGGACTCAATACTTTGCTGTTCTTTTTCCGTTAATGTGCTCTTGTCTTGGCCATTGTTTACCGTAAGTATGTATTTTATCATGTGTGTTTGTATGTCATGCTTGGGTGTGGGAGTGTGTGTTCACCTCTCCGCGATGGCCAGGGCTGTGTTCTTTAGCCTCTCCTTGTTGGACTGGGGAGCGCTGACCTGAGCAATCACTGGACTGAGCAACCGGTTCATCAGCCCGAGCACCTTATCTGGGTTCTACAAGGAGAGGCACATCATCATCCTCCTCCTCCTCATCACAGGCGTCCTATAGGTACAACTGGACGTATGGAGGGGTAAGGCCTGCAGGGTCTCCTACCTTGGCCAACTCGTAGAGTTTGACTGCCTCCTCAAACAGGCCCTTGTTCTCTGCCTCCAACGCCACCTTACTGATGATGGCTTTGGTGTCTCCGGCAAACTTGTCTATCACGCCGGGCTGAAGAGGAAAGGGAGGAGGAGGAGGTCAACGCGTAATAGAACAACCTGTGTGAAACATTTCCAAGGAGTAGGAGACAGGGAGCGTGAAATGAGATGCAGTCCTGCTACCTTTCTGCTGCCATCCTTCTCCAGTCTTCCCAGCAGCATGTCAAACTATCCATTAAGGAGAGAGGGAGAGAGTCAACGGTCATAGACACACACTGGATCCCTAAGGATGGACACACAGTATATTTTAGAAATAAATCTGTGAATAATTCTTGATATGATTTATTCATGTTTAAAATAATGTTGACCTCGAGTTGGAAGTGTTTGTCTGTTCCCACTCTTCTCATCTTATCAATGCCAAACGTGTGCTACTAATAATTATCCATAGTGACTTTGATATCAACCATTTTATTGAGGCTGTGGCCTTGATATGGCCAATTAAACATTTTGAGATTCTTTCAGATATAAAATTATTGACGCAGTATGAAAGGTGAACTCAGTTAAAACCCTTTACTACTGCCATGATGCCCCCAAGTAGAGTATAGTATAGAAGTGTAGCTTTACCTCACGGCTCTCAATCACCAGCTCACTGACGCAGCGCATGAACATGTTCTCTCCCTGGCTGTCCTTCTCATTGCTGTGGGGAGGCAGACACAAGGAGCCATCAATGCTTACAGATCACCGTCGTGAACACATACACACTTGCAGAGGAGTTGATGGGTCAGATCAGAGTCCACGGGTAACCTGAAGTATAATATAAGCACTTTGAAACCAGAGGGTTCTGCATGGATTAGTTACCGGAGGAAGTAGAAGTACTGCAGGGCCTCCCGTGGGTCTGTGGACTCAAACTTGCGGGTGTAGAGCATGAGCAGGCGGATGAAGTTGATCCGGCGCACCATGGGAGGGTCCCCGGGCTCCTGGCTCACTACGGGGGGACACCACCAAGAAGAAGAAGAAGGGATCATGTACTGTTGTTTACCGCTCATTGAGCATCGAGCCATTGACTCTAATACAAAGTGACTAATGGTGAATTCCTCTTCAGATAGACGGCATCAACGAGCAGGCAAAGGGTTAGGTCTGCAGGTGGACTGCAGACATTGAGGAATCGAAACCAGGAACGTAAGGCCGGGAATCAAAGGCCCTAACCAGCGGACCATTGTATTGTGCGCTGGGTGGAGGGTTTGGGGACCACTCACAGAGTTGGGCGCTCTGGCCTGACGACTTCAGCAGCAGCCGCAGCTCGTACAGCACCAGCGCCACGTGGACGCTGTGGCCGCGCAGGCGCTCCACGCGGAACAGGAAGGCCACGGCCGCCTCGAACTGGGCCGTCAGGAACAGCACCTGGAAGTACAGGAAGGGCTGCCGGCCGGCCGAGAAGTGGGACTCCCCTGGTGGAGGAAATGGAGAGCGGAGCGGAGATGAGATGCTGAGCCTCCTGGGAAGAGGCTTCCTATTAGAGGCTCCGCCCGTTTCGTCGGGCTGAAGCCGTCCGTCACGTGTTTTATATGCTATGTCATCCTTCTCCACATGATCGGTCTACAAGAGGAATTTGAATGGTAGAATGTACAAACTACTTCTGCAGACAAACCTCAACCAAGTTTGGATTCACCTGTCCAATCTAGAAGTAAGGACCTCATGGGAAATATAACCCATAGTACATATAATGGCAATACATTTCACCCTTTTATACTTAAAAGTATAATTAGGTCAGGGTAAGGTCATGTATTTGTGACATCAACATATAAGTGAAGGCTTCTACATTGAGCACACTACCGCTAGAGAGCAATGGCTTTTTATTTTTTGCAACATTGCAGGTACTGAGTCATCAAATTGGCTTTTTAATTAAGGAAAACTCTTAATCCCCACTTGCTGGCTGAAAAAGTTCCCTTGCATGCAGGAACATTAAAAAGGGCGAAGCGTGTCCTCCATTTTAAAGCCTTATCTCCATGTTCCAGCTCTTTAGTTTCCAAGAGGAAGAGAGTGAGCATGAGAGTGAGAGAGAGAGAGAGAGAGAGAGAGAGAGAGAGAGAGAGAGAGAGAGAGAGAGAGAGAGAGAGAGGAAGGAATGAGAGGGTAAACTGTAGAGGACGAAGGAACAAATAGATGGAGATAACACAGAATGACTAGAATATGCAAAGAAAATTATCTTTGTAAATACAGCATGATAAAGGAGATGGAAGGATAAAGGAAGGGGAGGGGGGCGAGCCACGATGGGGGTGCGCAAGGAAAAAGTGACACAATTATTGCGACAACAGAGCGAAACAGAAGGTGTCAAAAAACCCTCCGGCCTTTATTCCGTTCACAGCAGGGAATAAATCCCCCTCTCTCATCCCCCGTCCTCTTCACAGCAGCGGACGGGGGACACGGCCACTGAGGACTAAGAGAGCAGGAAGAGAAGAGATAGAAGGAAAGAGAGGCAAGCTTTACCACCTGCTGAGAGCAGCAGTGCTACTGAGAACGAGAGCGAGAGCGAGAGAGAGAGAGCGAGCGCCCTGTGTGGGCTTATCTATGTGGAGCAGCCGCAGCAGAAGATGTACGGGCTAGGGAGCGCCCGGGAGAGAAAACAAGTGCTCCTCCAAGCTGTCGGAGAGAAAGCTCTGCGAGCACCCGTGTGTGTAGGGTCACAACACACCCGCAGAAAGACACATGAAGGCACAAGCATGCGGCCATTTTCATTCAATCCAAGTTGTCTTTGACTTCATGTTCTGTCAGTTGGCATAATATTCAAATCCCTGAGTTGAGCTTTGGACTTTATAGCTCTTCGAGAAAATCCATAAATGTTCCCACTGTTGTATTTCTATATTCCAGCGCTGAATTACAATGAGAGCATGGGTAGCAGGAGGGAGCGTGGCTGGGTAGGAGCGAGACATGAGGAGAACGGGGATGGCTGAGGGGTCTCCCTACCGTAGTCTTCCAGCAGTTGTTTCTGCAGCTGGGGGAGGGTCAGTCGGTCCTGCGGTGAGTTGCTGCCGTCGTCGTCGAAACACACCTGGTTCAGCTGTAGGACACAGCAGAGACACAGCTTCAGAAACCCCCTCGCTAGCAGTGGAACGGCCCCTTTCGGGGAACGCATTTGAAATGGAGTACGTTTGTGTGTCCTTGGCATTTGAGCCATCCCAGTGGTTGAGTTCATCAGCAGCTTTAGTATCACGACCTGGTAGCCGACATGAAGCAACAACATCTCAGCTAATATGCTCAACATTGTGTACCGCCTTAAACGGTAACTGGCCCATCAACAACAAGTGCATTAGCTACGCTGGAAAACACACTTCCCTCACATTAAACACTGTGTGAATATGGCTGGCTGGGGATTATGGCGCTTCAACTCGTGTTGTCAGTTTTGTGTTGTGTTATAATTGACGGGTTTAAGCTTATGTCTTGTCTTCTCTTGTTTCGCTCATCATCGCATGCGTAATGAAGTCGTCGTGTGGAAGACCAGCATGTGGTCAAGGCGTCAGCCGACAGGGACCTTATGGTAAACTAGGTCAGCACCTTCAGCCAGAGGTAGTCCTCCGTCTTGTCCGCCACCTCCCCGTGGTTGTCACTGACGTCACACTTTCCGATCAGGCAGTAGACGGCCCTCTTGTAGGGGTCGGCGCTGTTCCGCAGGACCCGGCGGTAGTGGAGACGCAGCTTGTTTTCCGATGCCGGGGATAGCCTGTGGACCAGGGGAGAGAGAGATGGGGGCGATAAGGACAGGAGGGATAGGGGAGGGAGAGGTAAGAGGGGAGGGAGGTGAGGAGGAGGAGAAGGAGAGAGGAAACAGATGTAACCGAGACAAGGAGAGTAGCGGGAGGGGACAGAGAGGGGGGATAGAAAGATGAGAAAGAGAGAGACAAAAAGAAAAACTATTTCAGAAACAGCCATCATGTCCCGACACCCGACTTTGATTTCTGGGTCATGGCTGCCGAGTGCGGTAGCTATGCCGCCGGTGGCATGCCCGGGCTCACCGTCTGTCAGGGCTGTTCATGTACTCCTGGAACCAGGCCTTGAAGTCCCCCAGCTGGTGCTGGGCTCTGTTCACCACCTGCATGGCTGCATTCAGGTCCCCACAGCGGAGGCAGTAGTAGATGACCGCCCACACCGGGTGACCCTCCACCTCCCCGTCCTGCGCCCAGAAATCACCCTCCGTTAGGGAGCCCGTCTCACAGTCGCCCCATTCATTCATCACGAGTGTACGGGTGCTGTGAGCGTAGGTCACCTGCATGCCAGGCAGTGGGCCGGGCAGTTTAATGTTGAGGAAGCTGCGGACCAGTTGGTACGTTCCAGGCACCCCGCCCAGCTGGGCCTGGTGGAGGTTTCCGAACACCGTCACCATGGTGTAGTTCTTGTAGCTGCAGCGGGGAAGGAGACACACAGGCATGAGAGGACTGAAAACTGAAAAGGACCTTCGAAGGCAGCACGCACACACACACACACACACACACACACACACACACACACACACACACACACACACACACACACACACACACACACACACACACACACACACACACACACACACACACACACACACACACACACACCAGTTCTCCAGGAAGCTGAGAGCCTGGCGCACAAACGCCATCTGCATGTCCACCGCCGTGCGACTCTTCAGGGTGTCTTTAGCCGGGACCAGCAGCACGTCAGTCATCTGCTTCACCATCAGCCACATGTCTGACACGTTCTGGGGTGGGGGGGGGAGGGAGTGACAGCACAGGGAGACAGTTACAAACTGGACTGAACTCTGAAGCAATTATGCGAGGCGCCCATCCACCCTTTTTGCTATAATAGGGGGCGCAGCACTGCAACCAAATTGGTTGTAAATTATTAATATGCTCAATGTAGGGCTTGTATATTTGGTTGTCACATCGCAATGACCGCCACCACTTTATGAGCCTTTGTGCCCAATCTCCCCTTTCCGATTGCTATTCTTTTATTGCACTATTATCCTGTTATGTTCGGGTTAGGTTAAGATGATTTGAGTTCCCCTAACATGATCTCACTCCGTCTTTATTTCCACCGTTCTGTCCCCTGCGGCGGCTGAAACACCTGAATGTCCCTTTGCGGATTCCTAAAGCATTATCTATGGATCTGTCTATTCATCCCGGTGTCGGCGGCGGCCGGCAGAGAGGCGTGCCGGCAGCTGCTCCCACCTTGTCGTCGATGCTCTCCACCACAGAGGCACACAGGTCCCCCAGGTTGGGCTGGATGTGGCCGTTGACGATCTTCTCGTTGAAGATGTAGATCTGAACGGAGAGAGGAGGCGGCGACCAGTTTAAACCAAACGAGGCCATATTGTGCCCACACGCGGCTCCGGGCAAAGGGGGGGGGGGGGGGGGGGGGGGGGATGGCAGCTGCTTGCACGGCTAGGGCTGCCGGGCGAAACGCTTGATGATGAAGAACAAGACAAAGAGGACGAAGACGTTGAGGAGGTCATTGAAGAAGACGACAAACACCAGGAGCACGACGCCGCAGGCGATGTGGCGGCACATGGTCAGAGGGGCGGCTACAGCGGGGGAGCGGATCGGAGACGGACAGAGAGGGGACAGACAGAGAGACACTGGGGGTACGACAACGAGAGTCTGAGGCTACAATAGGGTGACAGACATCAAACATACATACAGCGAGAGAGGGTCGAGTTACACAGAGCAGGAGCTGGGGGATATAGAGCTTTGGCTAATCTTTGTACAATGCTGGGGAAATTACCCAGAGTGCCTAGCTCTCACTCCAATCAATCAATATGTTTGATCCGATGCTGTCTCTCAGGCTGTGACCTATTTTTTCATATGGAATGTAACATGTGATTTACACGGCTTCATAGAAGAAGGGTTAAATTTACACATTTGCCTCATAATAGACTATTCTGTTTGCATTTAAAAAATATATAGGATGACATCCAGTAACTAAGTACCTAAATATATACTCTGACCTCATATAAATCATGCCATATTGATAAAATTAAGATTGTTGACCGTAATGTGATGATATTAGTGTTTTTAGCAGAAACTATTCAATGAACCCATTTATGTTTTTGGGTGGTGGGGGTGATTTGTATCGAGACCAGACAAAAGAAAAAGAAAGAAGAAGAAGGAAATCTGCAACTAAAATTCCTTTCAACCACAATCTGGAGGCCAAAATAGATTCATAATAATTAAAGCGTGGGCGTAACAAGAAGGGAACCCACCTGTCGTCCGTAGGCCACTTCCACACTGTCCAAGGCACTCCTTCCTGGGACCCCGACTTCACTCACAAAGCTAGGCTGCAGGACACACAAACACAACATGTCAAGTTCTGGGGATAGGCCTGTACACAATGGGATTTAGACTCCCAATTAAATGGTTTCCCAATGCTCTGGGAAAAGAATTATAATACAATCGCCAACACACTGACATCTACCAACACCAAAAAACAACAGAAAAGATTGGGGTTTGGTAAGGAGACATAGATTAGGAGTATCAAAGCTCTACATCAAAACAAGTCTGTTTTGGGCATTTGGCAAGAGATACCAGAGTGAAAATTTGAAAGTGTCTGAATAATTTATCATAGAACCACATTTCATTTCAGATCCATGGCCATCTGCACATCAGATTAAGAATTATAATGAGAAATGAACACAATGTATTAATAATGAATTGGACCAGTTGGTTTGCCCTTGTAAAACAGATTTCTAATCTCAAACGTGTTCAACCTGGATGAAACATTGTTTTACCTCAATGAAATGCGTATGAAAATTCATGTTTGAAAAAAAAGTCCAACAGTTCAAGAATATTAAACCCCCAATTATAGCATTGTTTGACCAACACAAGCACCTATATTTATTAAATGGATAATCCTGGGCATTCAAAAGGTGTCCACGTTGCTCTGAACGGTCTGATGCTTTCCCTTTCGGGTTTCAGACTATGCACCTGGCAGCAAGCACATTAACCACAATTAGAAACTCTGAAAGGCTTTCTGATGTATGAAAGGTCCCATTGAAATAAGGTATATTATTACTTAAAAAATACATAGAAATCTAATAGGGGGTAGTCTCATATTTTTTTTATGTGGATTGGTGAGTGCATTTGGCAAGCCGTACCTCCACATCCTGACTGAAGTCCAGGGCGTCCTCTCCGGCCCCCAGCAGGGTGCGCAGCACCTGCTGCTTCACCTGCTCCCACTGGACCAGCATGGACTCCCGGTGGTACTCCTCCGCCAGCAGGAAGGTCTGAGAGGGCAGCGGGCCGTCGGGAGGGGCCGGGGGACATGCATGGATGGGATGGTAGAAGGAATGGGGAGGGAGGGAGACCGAGAGAGAGAGGGGGAGGAAACAAGTGTAAGAAGGGAAATTCAGCAGGAAAATAACATTTGTCGTCGAGGAGTCGACGACAAATGGTCGTCGACTCAAATGGTTTCGAGGCGACTGGGACGGATATTGATACAGCAACGCGAGTGAGACGCAGCGTGCTGCCGGCAGCACGCTGACACCGCTGCCGGCAGGTGTGAGTTCATATCTTCAGGTGGGTCCCGATTAAGCGCAGGCTATTTCCAGATCCTCTCAGCCGACCCATGGCGCGCTCATGTATGAATAAATGGCACGGCAACTTGATACCCACATGCTAACGCTAACCAGGTGTATAGTGAGTCCCCGGGGGACGCCTCCCCACCAATGGGCCGAGCCAAGTCTATTTTGTCTCTCCTCAGAGAGTTGGGAGATAATGGGAACATCGGCTAATCAAGCGGTGCCACTCTGGAGGTCAGGAGGAAACAGAAGACTAGTGCAGAACGAGGAGGCGAGGTTCTGCGAATACAGATGAGAGCCAGTACTTGTTCATTCCTATTTGACCTATACCCGCAGTTGGGAGGCAATAGAAGAGGATGATTGACCTAAAATACATTTTTCATAATAATATACCAAACATGTCTGTGTGCATCAATAAAAGTTTAAATGTTGTTTTTGATATATAATAGCCATCAACATGTTCTTCACGGATTTGCGTTTAACTAGAAGAACTAGGAATCATATGTTATTGGCCATGTTGGATGCTTGGCTGACACACCCATCCTCAAACGATAAATCATAATTTCTTTCTAAACTCATTTGAGGATTAGTTGGTATTGTCATTTACCAAGACCAAGTCAAATGAATTGAGAAAATAATATGTAATAATATGATTGATGGTTTGGATTGACATTAATTCATCATTCTTATTTGACCAAAAACGTCATTGCAAATATTTGACATGGTATTTGCCATCAACCATCTCTTTACAGCCAACCTTCAGAGAGTTGATGCCTTGGCCTGAGGGCTAATCATTAAGGAAACAATTGAATGTGAAACGTGTTTATATAAATCCTTTTGCACTGCATATTAGCCTCTATACTACTAACCTATCTTGCCCGGCATAGTACAAGCTATTCTCTGTCATAGAGAGCGACCAAGAGCGATGGAAAGAGAGAAAGAGAATGAAAATGCAGGCTAATTAAACTCAGCTCCTCTGAGCGCTTCACATCAGGGGAGAAACCATTTCACAACGATCCCCCCAAGGTGAGTGTGTTGTAGAAGAAGGCAAGTTGAAAATCGTGCGCATCGTTAACAAGAGATCCGGTTTAGCGAAACCTGGCTATTTATTAGAAGGGTTCTACATTGCAGCTGACTCGTAACTTGAGGGTAGTCAGGAATTCGGTTGTGTTAATAGCATGTTTAGTGTACCAAACATGTCTATTTAATTGCATCTGTCAATAAACCTTGGCCTGCCACTTCACTATACTACAGCTATTCTGCTGGTCATGGTACTTAAGACTTGAGGTTGCGTGGTGATGGTGTTTCTGATGGACCAGGATGTAGGATATGATGGGTGTGACAGACACTGACCCTGCGTCGGGACTCCTCGATGGCTGAGAGGAGGGCGTTGTCCCTCTCGTTTTTCAGGAAGCCCTAATGAGAGACAAACAGGAAGAAAAGAGGGAGAGATAAAGGAGGGAGACGGGGAGACAATAAGATGGACGTTAACAACTGACCGCAAACAACAATCAAGACATTTTAGACAGGCTGCTGTGCTACTCTCTGCGCTGCTACTATGAAGCTGGTCCTTCACCACCTCAAACTATAGTCAGGATAACAAGAGCCTTCCCATTAATACCCCTCGTTCACACACATCTGCAGGCGTACGGCTTGTGTCCCCATATTTCATGGTCTATTATTCCTTGTGTTTATATATATATAAAAAATAATGAATTTCAGCTCAGAGGGGGTGGTAAGAAGAAAGTTAGAAAAGCTTTCAGACGTGTGCTGTCTTAGATGGCCTCTCCTCCATCTCTGTTTTCCTCCGTTCCTCCCAGCAAGTCATGTAATTATGTCCCACATACTACAGTGAAAGCATTAGCTACTTATCCTACTCACCATCAGTGCTTTCGAGTTCATAAGTGGGAGATATGATTTTCTTTCCTCCCAGCGAGGTGTTTAACTGCACTGTTCAGAGGGAAGGGCGGTGAATTGGGATGGGGGGGGGGGGGGGGGGTAAGGCGGCCATCTTGAGAAAACCGCAAAATGGTGGCTATTTGTTTTTCATGTTGTCTCTGCTCTGCATGGCTGCATTCTGTCATGCTCAGGTGTTTCTGGATTATCACAGAAGGATGCATGCTTTTTGATTTTACAAGATACCAAAAAAAACGAACCCTACATTTCTCAAGACTACAATAATATGGATACTACCAACGTAGTTGTGAATCATAAAAGGACACAAAAAATGTATTTAAAAAAGATAGATGTATTGAATATGGAGGGCGAAACAAATGTGTTATCAAGTCTTGCTTTAAATGATTGAAATTACATTTGCAGGATTTGAGCACGAAATAGACAGATAGGTTTCTGATAGGTGTCACACCGATTCGGCAGCAGTCAATCTAAAATAACACCCCAACGTCAAAAAAGGTAAGACCTTCCATCAAGTTGAAAGATTGAGGACACGTTGGAACCTTTCATGCGTTTACAAACAGAAAATAGGACGGCAGGGAGTACATATTAAACCAGAGAAGGCTTGTTACACACAGGCTAGACTGCCATGGCCATACACCTTTATCCGTCTCAGATAAAAGAGTGGCGATTAAAAATGTTTTGTCCGTTCCTCTGCTTAGTTCTGCACACAGACGTCACGTAGAGAACAGCGGCTTAGGTCAAGCCAATATGATCTCATTCTCCCTTAGGTGATCCATTTTTTGAGCTGCCCGTCCCCTTCTTTGTATCCCCATTGTTCCATCCTGGTGGTATAGAGCACATCTACAGCCTGAGACCCTACCGCCTGGTTCAAGGCCCCCACCAACCCCCCCATCTTTCCATTAGCTGTCACTCAGGGACACCTGCCTGCTTCTCCCTGCCTGGTGCGCAGTGGTCAGAGGCCTCAGGCCCGGCTCACCCTGAACGTCCAGACACCGAAGAAGCAGGGCAGAGGATGATCAGGTACAAAAGAATGCTGAGAAAATCGTGGTTTTTTTTCTTCAACGCACCATGTTATGTGAACCATTGGCTCATCTGTTTAATAGCCAGTTAGATAGTTTGTTAACAGTCAGCTTTAGAATATCCCATCATAATGTGTTATTGATCGATCGATTTAAGTAGGGCTTAAATAATTTAATGTGAGAAATGCAATTTCTCCCAGGTATCGCTTTGTCACGATTATAACAGCTATGCGGTAACCGAGACCTGAGCTTGTCGGTTTTCCGGGCATCGCCATTTCCTTTCCTCGCCACTTATTAAGGCTGTGCTACTGTTCAACTCACAACTGAGCAATAACATATTTCCCCAGTCAAGCACACCCAAAGCTGGAGAGAGAGAGAGAGAGAGAGAGAGATAGCGGACCTAACATCTATATGTTGAAGGAATGTTATTCAGTTTGTCTTTAAATTTCAGGTTCATATTTCTTTCATTGTGCCATATTAATTACACTGAAAGTACAGACTTCCCTCCCGACGGTCACCCTTCCTCTCCTCCCGGAGGCTGACAAAAGCTCTATATTTAACTGCCCTAACCAAAGGCGACGGGGCGTCCATTTTGACTGGAGAGCTGCATCAGAACAGGGTATATGAATAAGAGTGTAAAGCCAAGTGGATTAGCACGATTTGGGCTTAAGAAAAGGCACAGACGCTTCTGTAAACTACACTGGATTGGAAGGCACTAGCCATGCGTTTAAAACATACGGTTGGAGTTTGGTGTTCATTTATGCCCGGGCTCATTTCATTTTGTTTTTTTGTGTTAATAATCGTCCACACTAGTTGTAAAAGGGAGGTATCCAGGATAATAATTCAAAAGCACTTTCTTACAGTACAAAATCAGTTCAAACACTTGTCCGGTCAGACAAGGCTTCAAACCCTTACTCCAGTATTGTGTGCTTTACTAAAAAGAAATCCTCGCTTCTGCCAAAAACCTGCTGGGCAAGCAGCCCAGAAGCTTCTGAGGATTAAGCAAACAAGGCAGCAGAAAAATCCACCAAAGAATAAACTAGAGGAAAATAATAGGCCATAAAGCAAAACATGAAAATGAAGACAATTCATGTCAGCAGTGATGGGGGAGAAATCAAGAATAGGTGTGTTACGTCCCAATATTCCTTAATGTCCAAAATCTGTGAAAAACAGAAGACACACTCCCTACAATTGAAAGAAGTGACCCAATCCCACCATGTCTCCAAATTTCATTCTGCAACGTTTTGAGGTGACAAATGATTATCGCTACTTTGGATGATAGTGTTGTTCCAAATTAATTCACATGTGCACATGTACAAGACATGCTGCGCACACAATAATGCTTGACATATCCGCACACGGTCATATTTATATCATGTATGCCTTGTGCAGCTCCCACTTGTTCCCTCTCGGTTACGAGTCGCATTGTCTGCACGGGGAACACAAAAATATATGGTGCCTTGTTATAAAATAAAGCAATATATACTGTCTGCAAAGTGAACCAAAAAATACATTGTGGCTTGTTAAAAAATAAAGCTATTTGCACGGTGAGACAAAAAATATATAGTGTCTTGTTATAAAATAAAGCTATATAGGGTGCCACATCATTAAATACATCTGCATTGTTCCTTATCACAAATTACATTTATATAACATGCCAATACATATATAATAAATATATATAATAAAAAATATATATATAAGGCCATTGATCATAACATCAATCTATATTTATAGTGCTTCATCATAAAATAAGGCTACATTTATAGTGCCTCATCATAAAATAAATCAATAGTCGTATAATAAAATCGATCTTTGTATAGAGCCTTATGAGGCACTCTATATATAGTGCCTCAACATAAAAACTAAATCGATACATATTATCTCATCATAAAGTTAAGCTATTTACTATAACTCATCATGAAATGAATCTAAATATAGCGCCTTACCAAAGAAGATGGCATGTGGCATGGGATTAAATCAAGAATATAGCCTTTTATTTTGCAGACTCATGATACAAAATTGAATATCAGCAGTAAAGAGAGTTAATAAATATATATAAATGAATAGTCATGTGCAGCAATTGCCATTTTTACGGAGGACAAATTACTGTCCTCTTCATCGTACTTATATTGATTGTAATATTAGTATTTTATATTTGAATCATACTTACCCAATATTTATATAATAGGGTAAGGATGCGTATACGATGGTCATCTGTCCTCATATGACATGACACAATGAACCTGTCAGCCCTAGTGTGTATTGTGTGTGTGCATGTGTGTGTGTGTAGAATGTGTGTGTGTATGTGTGTGTAAGAGAGAACCCCACCCTTAACTCCTCCACTTCCTGTAAGCATGCACATATCATAATCACGATCATCATTCATCAATTACAACTGTCCTCTTATATTATAGACTCTTATATTGTCTTCATCAAGTAGGAATTACTTCCATCCTCGCCGTTTGCCTTTGTGACAGAAACAATATATAAACTAAGAGACGACATAAAATATCTATCCATATCCGTATGTGATACTCACGCATGATGAACGCCATGGCTCACAGGCACGGAGGAAAATGAAAGAAACCAGAATTTAGCAAAAAATTGTGAGAGGAAAAAAAGTAAAAGAAGTGCCCTCCTGTATGCAGGCCCTTGACAGCTCGGGAGATCTGCATTGCACTCGCTTTTCCTCTGGCACTCTGGCTGTGACAGGACCAGAGAAGGGCCCGCCATTCTGGGGCGTGTTCCCTATGCTCCACAGAGCCAGCATGGCCGTCCTTTCGGAGTCTTTAAAAAAAAAAAAAAAAAAAAAGAAGAAGCAGGAAAAAGAAGGCCACTGACTTTTGGTCTGAGCAGAGTGTGGAGCACCAGTGCCACATCAAGACTCAGTGGAGGTGGTTTTTATCGTCGGAGGGCTGTACCAACTCTCCGCTCAGAGACAGGGGGAGCCGTGAGAATGATACTATGGATTTGTATAGATTTGCCGATCATACCATGAGCCGGCACCCCCCCTCCCTCCCTCCCTCCAAGCTGCTCTCTCTCCATCTCTTCCTCCCTCCTTCCTCGTTTCTTCCCAACACTTCTGACACCCGTCCGTCCCTCTCAGTCTAACTCATTTGCTTTCGTTTTTTTATCTGTCTATGCATCGTTTCCTTTATTTCTTCCCTCCCTCTCCCTACATCCTTCTCTTCTCTCCCTCCCTTAGCGCAATGCAATTACAGTAATGGACTCCCCCCGCCTCCACCCCCACCCACTCCCCCGTTGATGGCTTCCGACATCCTGTCTTAAAAGGAGGCTAATCATGCTCTTAAGGGTCATGTTTAGTTAATGAAGGCATGGGGGATATGGGTGGGGGGTTGAAAATGCACATGCATACAGAAGCTTCATGTGTTGAGGTTTCCTATCACAGATCGCACATGTACTAGCTTGTGAATGCAAAACTACTGCGAAAGTGGTGAGCATCATACATGATTAATCCTCACACACAGACACACACCTCTCCCTTAACAGACACATAAGGGACCTACGTACTAGGCACAATCATCAAATGTGGCTCCATGCACACACGTTTTCCTCTTACACATACAACCACACACACACACACACACAGCCAAGCAGTGTCAATAGTCTATCTTAGCAGATGCTCTGTGCTTATCGAACTGTGTCCACTTAACGCATAACATCACTGGAGAGGGGAAGGATGCAATAGACAGGAAGAGAGGCAGATGGAAAGGCAGAATACTGGGACTGAAAGCCAAAGACAGAGAGAGAGAGACAAAGAGAGCAATGTGAGAGAGCGAGAGGGAGAGTTGGCCAGTGTGAAATGAGCAGAAAACTAGAGATGAAACACAGAGAGAACACTTGCAGAAAAAATGAGTGTTAGGGTTTGCTTTGTGGAGAGTGGCCATTTTCTTTCTTTTCTTATGCCGACGACACATTTCCATTTTTATACCATTCAGCTTAAGGCCTTTCAGTATCCATTTTCTCTATCCATCTGGCCACCTCTTGAACTAACTACCATGTTTCTGGCATTGGTCTCCATACAGCCAATTTGATGACAGAGAAAAAGTACAAACCCACAACCCTTATCGGCCACATGAACACACAACCTCTAGTTGTTAATCCCACACATCGTTTTCTTTTGTGGTCATAACCACTAATCTGGTGTCAGCAAAACCCAATCTGATAAACAAAGATGTCTTTGGCAATGGATATCGACGCAAAACTCTCAGATTTTGTTATTCTAGCTGTTTAGAGATATGCCAATATCATCATCATATGCATAATAATCAAAAAAGCCAAAATCAGTTAATTTCCAACTGAAACTACAGCTGTAGTGTCCCAGAAAGCCAAGGAAATAAATGGGCAAGACATTTCTGTAAGCGGATATTTTCTGGCACAAGCACCGTGCTAGCCAACTAGCCTTGTGCTCGTATGAAGAGACAAATAATTCAATAAGGTTACAAATGACTTGCCTGAATGTGGTTATATTCTTTATTTGAATATATGCTCATCTAAAAAAAGAAAACCCATTCAGTTTGATTTTACAATAACCTAGAAAGAGACAACCTAAAACTTTCAAAAAGTTTCTCCTGACCAACCAGCAGCTTCCAACACTTGGAGAGCCAACTGTAATCCTTCCAATAAAACGGTCCCAGAAACAGAAACAGTCTGAAACAGTCTGTAGCAAATGTGTTATCTGTTACTCAGCACTCCTACTGGTGTGTGACCCACTTAATAATGCTTATCACAGGACAAAATACTGTAGAACAAGGACACCGGGCCTGGGAAGTTAGCAAGTGAACTCAAGTGAAACTCAGGACAATTTAAGAAGGAATTAAGTAACAGTGTATCAAATTTAAGGGGGCTGGGTCTGAGGCTTGTGACGGATGACTTCTAATTGGCCTAGCCTAGCTAGCTGGGTGTTAGCCTGGTCGAGCGCTAGACCAATACATATTATGAAGGATGTTCAAGACTCAATACAGGTAGAACTATTACAGTTGTGATAGCAGATTCATTTTTGTACCCACACTAGAACTACCGTGATGTAATTTTCCTTAGAAAATATGAGAATAAAAAGCTGATGAGGGAATTAGACACAAACGCTTACATGCCTATGCTCTAGTCAAACTGGTAACCTAAATACACCATGCCCCTGGCCGCTGCGCTCCAGAAACCGACCTGCTTTCCTCAAGCAGGACCCAAGTCTCTCTGGTTCTATCTAGGTTAAATGTGAACCATGACAGTTCAGCCATATATACATATACAGAGAAGCATACACTCCCCTAACGGATGTGGCTCATACTTGTGTATCAAAAAATATATAGTTTCCCTTTGACTTTAAAATATGAACATAATCAAATATAAAAGTATATAGAAATATCTAGGATAAAAGAGTTGCTCCAAGGGTACATATGTCTATTTACATTTGAGTCTTCCTGAATATGCTGTGTTCCCCACTTACTGTCCTTAATTAACAGGGTTTCCTTTAAAGGGGGAGAGTATGGTAGAGAGACACAGAGAAGACTGGACTGAATTCAACCACTCTCAGCCAAACACCTACTCCACAAAATAGGAACATTTAAATTGGGTTTTCAGACAAATTCCAACTTTCATGACTGGATTTCATATAAACCAATAAAAACACGCGAGAGGACGCGTTCTCTTTAATGGTTGAGAGAATTGGTTGCATCACCCTGCTGCCAGAGCCTAAGTGCTCTTCCAGTCAGTCACTCAATTCATCCCACCCACCCTGGCAAACATCAGCCTGACTAATACCAACACAAAGCTCCTAAAACAGAAACCAGAGCCAGCATGACACAGCCGACTGCACACGAGAGAAATTAAGAAAAGGGAGAGATAATGAAAACAATGGCCCGATGGATGTAAAGAGAAGAGCAGGATTGGGGGAAGCAAGGAAAGTCAATCAAAGGTAACAATGGAGGCGATATCGGGCAAAAGATGCAAAGGCCGGGACGGAATTGCAAAAAGAGGAAAAAATGACACCAGACTAAGAGGAAGATCCAGACATCGGGATGTTGACTGTGTAAAGAAACATTATATAGGAATGCTACACACGATAAGCAAAGGATGGATAGAGAAGAATGATAACACACAGTGTGAGAGATTATAATAAGAGGAAGGAACAACAGAGAGAAACCACCATGGGCCAATAAGGGGAGAAATGTGATGCGAGCCTAGACAGTGCCAATGAACTGAAAAACCAGTTAACCGCCAGGTTGCCTTGAGTGAGGCACTCAGTAACACCAGGTCTCTACATTACCCAGAACCACTGTGTGAGAGCCTGTAAGATTAGTTGCAAATCCATTTCCTTACTGTACATATTGATTAAATGAGGTATCTATGTAAGAGACAGAGGGCGTGATGGAGAGATAGAAAAAGTGCTGTGTCATGACACCCTGGTAACAATTCTAAATAATACACAATCTTTGTAAGATATAAACTTAATAAATAACTAACTGCAAGACAGATATCTTATGAAGCAATCTTCCATCACAGGGCAATTCATATGGCTTGACAAAGGCCAATGGGATAATCCACAAAAGAACAATCATTAAAACAATGTGTAATACATCCAGTGCACGAGGATGACACAAAACAATAAACTTTTGCTTGATTTCAACTATATCAATGACCAGATAATATAAATTAATGTTATGAGCAATCGGTACAATTTAAGAGCGATAAATGGAGAGTAATTTGTTAGAAATGGCAAAGTCAACGTCAGCTTTATGTGAGTGAAATGCTTTGTGAGAATTTTGCAATGAGAGCATTTCGATTTTCGACTTCTCATCCCTGATTGGTAAGGGGAATCTATCTTGCCTGTCAATCAGAGGGAGGGCGTCGTTTTTGGGGTATTGCTCTCTTCCGCTCTGTCTCAGTACAACTCTCACATCTAACCGTGAGCAGCTATGAAATCATTCTGATAAAACCATGCTTATTTTACAGCATTCAACAGGGGCACAATAAGATTGTGGACATTTGTCTTCTGTGGCAGACCATTACCTATTAGCACAGCCTTACATCAAGCTTCTAGTAGATATCAGTCACTATAAAAACCCATTCATCCCCTCATTTGGCAACTCAAGAAGGGAATCTGTTTTACTCCTGCAGTACGACTGGCACCACAGAAAATCACATGAATATTGATAAGGGCTCTTGTTTCACCTGTATGTCAGTGTCTTTGACCGGCTCCAAGGGCTCAAAGCTAGTGGCAGCACTCAGACTCTCCAACCTCTGAGAGATGTGGAAGATGTCTAGTCCTCTGGAGCCCAGGAGAATGGATCTGAAGAAAGTGAAAAGATACATGGGACTAAATTAGGGAACAGTCCTTTTGTTTCTATTAACATGGAAAAGGAAAACAAGGTCGCTCAAGACTTAAAACTTAAGACTAATAAACAATCTAATATGTTGTTTGGAAGAAAAACAAAGTCAAGTTCAAAGCAAGAATAATAAACTAAGTTAAGTTAATAGCTAAGAAAAAATATTACCTTTACTTGCTAATCTATGCTGTATACAGTGTGTATATTCAGAGCCAAGGAATGCCAAGGAAGACAAGAGATAAGTAATGAGGTTGACAAAAAAAGCTTGGAAACATAAGTATATGGTGACTGTACAACAGAATATAAAATACAACTACACAAATTGTAGTTGTCCTATTTAGATTGTTTTTGGCTTAGATATATACAGTATTTTAGGCTAGTAGTGGATTTGTTGTGTTGCTTTGACTTTGACTGCCTTTGCAGTTGCACAGAGCTGCCTATGCTGCACACCGGACGGGGGAGCTTGTTAGTCAGGACGGAATGAGAAAGCAGAAATGGAATGGGCAAGGTTAAATGTTCATGATAAGAGAACCCATTGGCTACAACTCATGTGAGGGAAATAACAGCAAACCTATTATTTGTGCTGTTTTAGTCAACAGTGTATATTAAGGAATGTGGTTCTTGAATAGGACTAATTCTGCTAGCCGGCAAATACACAAAAGGTGTTCATTTTGAAAATGTTCAAGGTTTATGGTAATATGTCTTCAAATGAATCCCCTTTGCTTATTTTAGTTTAAAAAAACAAACATATTATGATTGTTTGTTTTTTTAAACTACAGTCCCCTGGAAATATATTTTGCACACTGAGCACTATGGTACTGAAACAGAAAAGCTGGCTGTACAACTGGTCATCCTTACGCTTTGACATCTGCTGCATCCTGAGAGGTGCGGGTCAATGTGCGGGACCTGAGCCTCTCCCCAGCCTGCTGGATCTCCTGCAGGTTCCTCTCCACATGAGGAAGCTCCGACACCGCTTCTGTCTCGGCGGCTAACTGCTCTGCCTGCTGTAGCAGCTCTCCAAAACCCTCGGTGTCCATAGCTCTAAAGAAGATCAAAAAACAAAATGGTGAAGGTGACAAAACGGCAAAGAGAATACTTTGCACAACAGTTCTCCATTTCACTAACGACAAAGTACAGTAGAAGGGAAGGTTTATTTACTTAATATATAATAACGCCTTAATAAACTTAAAGCTAGCATTATACATAAAACATGTTAATAACAAGAGGTATTGTGTTGAACCATATATAGAATAATATTAATTTATCGCTAAGAAGTTGAGACTTTTCATGTTTACATGTTCATTTCGACTGACAAGAGCGCACATGTGACAGTGAGGTTACATTAGCCCATGACATCCTGATCGTCTACATAAGCGACAGACTGTGGCCTATCACGCAATTTAGACAGAGCAAAACATAACATTATAAAACAAGGGGGTTGGGGGAAACTTCGCTAATCATTTATAATACTAGCATGTCTAGCTTTGCTTCGTTAGCATGCGTTGTTAGCTTAACACAATCACTGATACATTGGGTAAGGTTAGCTTGTTTGAAAATTGCTCAGGAAATAGTAATGGGATGTTGATGATGTATCTCCACTCTAAGCTGCAGACAATTAAACAACGAACCTGCTATCTAGCCAGGATTTAATATATTCCCTTTCTCCTCAGAAGATAGCTTGAAACTTGATATTATGGTAAATCGTGTATGGTCGCTCGGACATAACCCGGCATTTCTAAGAATGCCGCTGATTGGACGAGGCCTTTTCTTCGTCTCTAATGTATTTCGTTGATACGTCCACAGTGCAGCAGTACTGCCATCTGCTGGATAATAACACAGTCCGTTCACAGCGCTGGCCTCAGGCAGAGCTCAGGCAGAGGGGCTTTCATTTCCAATGGGTGGGCACCTTTTACAGGGTTTTATAGGTATTCGCTTTGTAGTGTGCATTATATTTGTAGTTATGTAGCAGGAGTCATCAAATATATTTCACCTGGGGAAAGACACAGAGCTAATGCTAGTGGGCCAAGCCCAATGTTCAAACCAGTCTTTCACATAACTTGTATACAGGGTGTTAAATTGCCATGCCTCTGTTGCAATGTTCCTTTAATTTATAATAAATAATTACAGACAAGAAGACACAGTGGTGTGAGAACCCTTGTTGGTTTGCATATTAAATACCACTGAAATAGTCACACTTCAGTTTAACTTTTTTTTTTTTTTTCTAATTAAGACCCCTGCTATACAATGTGCCTGTCAGACATTCTTAAGTATTTTAAACTCAATGACCTTAATAATATGAAATGTCTGCAAAAAACTTTCTGGATAGGAGCATAGTGTGAGCAAGTGGGGCAGAGAAGTATCCTTATAACCATCCTGAATTTGTATTAATTCCAGAACTTCTTTTTAAAAGATGGCCACGAATTCAGGGGCCGGAACCAGGCAAGCAGAGAACCTAAAAGAGCATACAATTACGATTTGCACTCAGGGAATCTTGAGCAGGTGGAAGGAAGAATGAGACAATTAACAAATCTAGAGGCCAACGTTCAATTTGAGCATTTCATTCCATGATAGGAAGTGTTTTGGTGTCGGATGGCCACTACAGTCCACAGACTTCATGATTATTGAAGTTCAAGCAAGGAGTCTGAAGAATGCTTCTGATCTAGACTCCCCATTGTTGTGTTCTGCCACAACAATGGGGGGAAATTACAAAAAATGATAGCTGGTAATAGCTAAATGGTAAATGGTCTTATAGCTAGTAATAGCTTGCAAGATGTTGTGGTTGCCTGAGGAGAAATAACAAAGTACTTGCTGAAAGGGACTTTGGGCAGTTTATTTTTTAAATGAAACATTTGAGACAAATAACCCATTAAAGAAAAACGCTTCAGTTTAACTTTGCACCATTAAGATGTCCGGGTAGCTTCTCTTTACTTGAAGATAATTGTAAATTGGCCATCTGGCCAGGGTTGCCCAGATTTTTGCAATGAACCCCAAATAAACAATACGTACAATGAAACAAAATAACGATAATATGATTTTCTAGGGTAAAATTCATTTTGGACAATTTAATTATCAGCATATTTCCATTAACATTGGACTTCACATTTGCAAAATAAGAACTTGTAAGTATTAAAACATTTGCAGCCAAATGTCAATGATTTATCTGTGTCACTTCACGGGACCTCCTTCTTTAGGGGCACTGAAAAAGGTAATGTGTGACAATAGTCCCAATGTGTTTGAAGGGTAAAAAAGTGTCACTTTTTCTGGCACTACTTAAACTGGTTGTCAATCAGTGTGCCTTTGTTCTTTGCTGTCTTTGCCTCCAGTTCAGCCAGCTCTTGAAGTCGTTTCTTGCTCATTCCCTTTCTCTCCAACTGCTTCTCAATCACTTTGGCATTTTGGGCGTAAGAGTCTGCAACCTCCCTTGCCTCGATCTCCTCTTCTTCCTCATCGATGGTTGACACTGTGACTGAGCTGAACTTGCCCATGTCTTTGGTCCGCTTCGTCATCATGACCCGGACTTTTTTAGGCGCCTCAACTGGCTTTTGGCTGTAGACACTCGTGTTCCCGTATCCTGATCCGAACTTTACAACCGCTTCGTCGACAATGAACGTGACAGGAGTGCTCTTCATCTGATGCTGGTAGAAAAGTACAAGCCCACATTTACCACACTTTTTGCGGAACTGTCGCTCGATGCCATCTTGTCGCTTTATATACACGTTTTCGTCGTCCTCCACGTTGCAAAACTTGTGGGCATGTTTGGCTGCATCAATTACTCTCGCTTTATCCTTGGGCCGCATGGGGAGTTTTTCCAATTGACAATCCAGTACCAAAACCATTTGACCACACAGACAGTAGTAGACGTGAAGTGGTTTTTCCCCATCGTCGTATTCTTCCCTGTCTCTGGTATCCGAACACACAACGCTTCTTGAAACAACTTTAGGCATGTTTCCTTTAAAAGTCCAAACGTAAAAATAAAAAGGAACTTTGTTTCGATGATAAACACAATACGGAGTGCGAATCGTCAATACGGATGAGCCTCTAAGTGTGCTTCCGGTGGGTCTCTTTCATTCTCCGAGTAGAAACGTCAAGCGCGTTTGAGTTCTGCTTGGGGAAATCGATATTCAAATATAATTTCTGCATACATGTCTTTGGTATTTTGGTTCTGTTCTACGTTAGGTTTAAGTTATAGGGCTTTGAATGCCGTCTGTAGTCTGCCGAGCGACAAAAAATCGCATTCAAAAATATATAGTGTAGAAAATGTGTTACTTGGTCCATTCGCTTACAGTTTGACCTATTAGTCTAATTTTAAGTAATCTATATTAGATCACCTAGTAGAGACGAACAAATTCCTCCAAACAAAAACCAAAATTGAAAAGACTGCATATGTACATCTTTTATACCTTGATTCTGATTAAATGTATTTGACAGGCCTATATAGCCTACACGTATAAAGTTGAACACTTAAGACTAGTGTGAACATTTCTAATTTAAAACAAATAGGTTCGGTTTGTCCACATGTTTGAGTCGCAGAAAGTAGGCTACTTTGATTTTTATCCGAGTTGAAACGTTTACACTTGGTAAATCTAGTTTAACTTTTCACGGCAATGTCTAGTTGATGTCAGTTCCATCTTCTGTAAACTCAATGGGTATTTTAGGTGTTTCTATATTACAATTGTATGTTGGTGCCAACATGAAATTATAGACCCAACTATCTCCAAGCTTACCAAGAACTAATGTGGCACTCATTCCATAGCCCCACATTATATAAATCGAGGCTAACTGAATGATTAAAATATTTGTAAAGACACCAGATCAGAGAACTAAACCTATTTATATAAATTCCTGTTATGGTTCTAGTTTATATTTAATGGAGTAAATAATTGTAGAGAAGTCATAGCGCAGGTTAAAATCCCCCAAAAAGATATAAAGGGAACAATGCCACATTAGAATAATTATATATGACCTGAAATCCCCAGTACACACATAGCCTTTAGGTTAAATATAGGCCTATAGCTAAATGTTCGTTTACATGTTCAGTTTGCCTGACCATGTAAACGAGCAGGGCATTTTTATTGGAAGTCACCATAGGAACCCCCATTTCAGCCAAAGATCAAAATGTGAACAGGTAGAGAAGATGCAGTTTATTTTCAAAGAGTCCAGCAATTAACAAATTACTTTGGTCCCTTCCAAAAAGCCCCCCCATTAGGAAGCTTTTGAGACAGCCCCAGTCCTCACTGGCAACAGTTTGTACCGCAGGCATTGTTTTTGCACACGCACCCGGAGGCGCACTTGTTGCAGCCTATTGGACAGCACTCGCAACAACCTGCCAGAGTAGGAAAAACACAATCAGTTAAATAGAGCAGACCGGTAGGGCATGAGTGGTGAGAGTTACGGGTTAGCAGTATTCAACGTCAAAATATATTAAAAAATAGAAATCGCTAACACCTTGAGTCAAAGGGCATTTATCTTACTTTTCTTGCATGTTGTGCAGGAGCAGTTTAGGCAGGTGCATGATGTTCCGCAGTTGCAGGTTCCAGCTAAAAACAGAAGACTTACAATACACTCTACACTAAAATATACTCCCTGTATCATAACGGCCACTAACGTCATCACATTACAAACAATTAGGTAATCTTTAGGGCTATAACTCACTCTTGGTGCAGTCACAAGGGTCCATTTTATTAGATCGTAGTCAGTGCTTCTCAGCGTAGCGCGAATGTCTTCTCGATAAATTGAACTGTGTGATGGAATGTTGTCGAGTGTCCCTTTTAAAGTGTCCGGTTAGAAACAAAACCGGGTGCAAAACACACCTGGCGACTGTCGTGCTGATTACCAAGGTCTGCTCACCTAGACACTTCTCGATTATTTTGCGCAATGGACACTCATAAAGTTGGGCCGAGTGCTGTACTTCCTTTGAACAAGAAATACTTTTAACTTTTTTGAATTCCGAAAATGTATTCAGGCACACAATTGTGCAGGCCTATTATTCATCAAAACATTGTTATATTTGGGTCTTCCATATTAGCGCTGCCACGATTTATAGGGTCCGATCAAAATCCTATAAATCGTGGCAGCGCTAAAATGGAAGACCCGATTATATAACATGGAAGGCCTCCAATACAATTAATTAAAGTTATTGGACCATCGATTTAAGTGTTCTCTAAGTCGTCCATCCTTATGGAAAACGCATTATCCGAAATGAATGTAGCTTATGAGTAAATTCATCCCTAGTCTAAACTGTTAAATATTTTTTTTATGTTTCTCAGCAATTATGTAATAACGAGTCTCTTGTTGCTTGATAGCTATTATGTTTGTATGCTACTACTGTAACATAAGTAGTGCAAAACATTTGTAAACATGCTGTAATATTAAGCTTACACAATTCCAAACAAATTGGAGGGGGGGGGGGGACTTGATTGTCATTACGAATATTTATTCGTAATTTCAAAATATAACACTTTCAATAAGAATAAGTCAAAGTTAGATCAAACTAATAGTGCATTTCAGCTTTCTGTAGACCGTTTCCGTTCAGGATTTTTAAATGTAATTTTTTAAGACTCGGGGGGCCAGCGGGGTGGCCAACCTGCAGGGGGGGCCATGGCCCCCCATGTGGCTGGCTACACCCCTGCATCCTAATGATGTCCCTCATTTTATTACACGGTGAAAATGATAAACGTTTGACGTCATAAAAAACCCGCTACATTTGTTATTTTAAAAGTCTTTAAAGAAAACACGTGCACTAAGCTGGCTCCACCTTTTATGTGGCCTTACTGGTTCGTGCAAGAGTGTTTAGGGAGAACATGCATAGCATAGGTGACCCAAATGACTTAAAGCAAGCATGTAGAGTAAACGCATTTTATTTTTTAACATCGATACGTACAAACAAATACACACAATTTCAACAAATAGTTAACATTGGTCCCTTTTTCCAAGGCTACATAAAGTAGAGTTTGACAGCTCCGGTCCTCATTGGCAACAATTTGTGTCGCAGGTCTTTTCTTTGCACACGCACCCGGAGGCGCACTTGCTGCAGCCTGAAGGACAGCACTCGCAGCAACCTGCCGGAAAAAGAAGATCAGTTAAATAGATCGGGATAGCGGACCACAAGGTTATGCAATTAAATGGCCTCAAGACCCGTCTATAATACACATTAATTCAACATCAAGTCAGTTATATTTAACGGAAGGGCTGAAGGCATGGTTGAACATACCCCAACTTGATTAAAATATTGAATGACATATTTTGCGCCAAAGGCGATTCATCTTACTTTTCTTGCATTTTGTGCAGGAGCAGTTTGCGCAGGTGCATGATGTGCCGCAGTTGCAGGTTCCAGCTAGAGAAACACAAACACGATACGCCGTTATAAAATAGCCTGCTCTGAGTCTGATTGGAATAACGGCAATTGCGTCGATCACATAACACGATGAATACAAAACAATCAGTGTAACTCACTCTTGGCGCAGTCGCAGGGATCCATTTTTTCAGGTAGTGGTCAGCCCTTCTCTGTGTTGAGCGAATGTGTTCTTGTCTCGTCGGATTGTATATTGCATGTGGCTGGAGTGTCGCCTTTATAGTGTCCTGATAGAAACAAACCCGGGTGCAAAACGCACGGCCCTCGTGCTGTTGATTTTGCGCACGGGTTTTTCGAAAGGAAAAGCACATTCCTTAAGTTGGGCGGTGTGCTATTTTCAAATTACGTAAGTCTAAACGAATTTTCACCAAGAAAATATTAGGAGAAACAACCTTAACCCTAATACACCTGAATATGTTCAGGCACGTGCTGTGCTCTGATGATGTGATGTCTGTATCATTTCGGAAAATAATATTATGTTCGATTGGATTATTCAACAGATCTAAGATCCTGCGTCCATCTAAAGAGGACAATGGTAAACATGCAAGGAAATCTGAGAGATCAGGGCAGGCTCTCTATAACGCTGTGATAATATTGTTCATCCCAGAATACATTTTAGAACACCGGACTTGTCCTTGTTCAGTCGTGTGTTAAAAAGGGTCATTCATAATTTAATTGCCCGTGACTCAAATTTTAATTAGTGCACACGGCACAAAACATCTTGGATGCAGTAAACAACTTTTTTTTTCCAATGCTGCATTGTCATTCTTCCGGAACGAGCGTGTGACCGGACCACCGCGCCACACGCCCCCCTCAGCTCTGCACTCGGCGTCCGGCGCCTAGGAAACAACCGTCTGACGTCATTGTTTTGCACTCGTATTTTTTGGGTTTCTTTGTTTCGGATTGTTAAAACGTCGTGTGGATCGTATTGATAAAAATGATCTCTATCTATCTATCTATCTATCTATCTATCTATCTATCTATCTATCTATCTATCTATCTATCTATCTATCTATCTATCTATCTATCTATCTATCCATCCATCCATCCATCCATCCATCCATCCATCCATCCATTCATCCATCCATCCATCCATCCATCCATCCATCCATCCATCCATCTATCTCGAAATGGTAAGATAATGAAGATATTGAAACTTTAAGAAGAAGACTTTAAGTAACGTTATCACAAAAAAAGTTTGGTTCAGTAAACCAAATATTGTATCAAGTTGACCAACATACAGTAATTATAGTTAGCACAACCAAGCATATGGGGCGTACTTATTTAAATACAATCTGTAATTATTGACAGGAGACCTTTGTTAGTTAATGAATGATAGTTTCCTGTAACCCAGAAAAAGATTAGTGCTATTGATAGTCAACAGAATGCAACATTTTTCAGCATCTTATTAATACCTGCTGATGCGGTTGCTGTTAATATAGATTGCTTTTTTAAATGAGGGCATACTTTCTGGTAGAACAATTACTGTGTTCAGATTTTTTTATTTGCCACTCGGTAATTTTTTTAAATATATTAAATGTTATTTTTAATGCAAGATATATGGACTAGCAAATTGATTAGCATTTATTTTGGCATCGTTTACAGTGTTACATTTTTGTTATACATTCATATTTTTGCTGAAAACGTGCTTTCACCTGACCTTAATGAACCATTGTCAGTGTGAAAAGTCTTATTTTTTTTCTGCATAAATGTCAGTTGCTGTATGTGGTTGTTCAATAAAGTTGGTATGAAATTAAATGGCGGCCATCTTTGTATGCCGTACCATCCAGCACCCAAACGTTACCCATCATACATGCATGCTGTGACTGCAGTTAAATTTTACATGCCAGTTTTCACCATACAATGTCCACGTGTTTGTAGTTACTTAATATAACTTCAGATACTTAACTGCGTCGTTTATATACGCGGACTCTCGGATTGGGCTTTGGGCACGGAAATGGCAACAAACAGTAAACGATTTAAGGTTAGAAAAGCGACCCATTGGTGATATGTGTTATAAGCTACAGCCACAGTTACACAGCTACAGTCCGTTGTGAAATAAATCAGTTACTACGCTTCATGCTATTTGATTATCTATTTACTTAGTGCATGCGGATTTCAGATTCTACTATCTGCCTGGTATTTGAAAGTTGTTTTATATATGGACTTTTTGAATTACGAAGCAAACGTGATATTCCAAAAGACTGATGCTTGCTATTGTGCCTTTCTTCCTTTATGTTGATATTAACATGACTGGAGAAAGGAACATAGTTCTGATGTTTTGTCGGGGTCAATGGAACTGTAACTTGAAACACAAACCCCCATCTGTGCCCATGACAGCTAGATGATGGATCAGATGATGGCTCCTCTTTGCAAAACTTCCTACAGTGGTGCGACAGAGTGGGCCTTAAACTCAACCACAACAAGGTATATATTATTCTAAAGTGCAGTGTTATTCCTTCTGTTTACCTGTCAGGTCAACCTAGATTACAGTTGACAAATTACATTGATAGAAAAATAAAACATTTTGTCAATATAGCTGTGACCTTACAGAATTTGTAACTTCTAATGAACCCTTCTACAGGTGTATGTGAGTAGAAAAGGAACACAAGCAGACTACGGCATGCTGGCTAAGGAGGATATAGAAGAAGGGGAAGTTCTGTTTATAATTCCCAGGTCGGTTCTGCTACATCAGGGAACATCCAAGGTCTCTGCAGTACTCGAACAAGGTGCGATCTTTAGTTGTGAAGCACTGTCACACAAAACAAATATTAAAATACTAGCATGGTGGGCTGTTCAGCTCATATCATCTCATGTCTTATCTGGTACTTTGGATTTTCGTACACGTTTTTTACAGAAGGGAAAGCAAATTAATAATCAGATCTAATCAGGCCTCCACATTAGCAACTTCAACACACCAACACATCACACCCACACTCACTGTTACAGCTCCATCTTCCTCCAGGCAAGGAGCTGCTGGAGAGCTCATCGGGATGGGTGCCACTACTTATGGCCCTGCTGTATGAGTACACCAGCCCGGAGTCGCCCTGGGCTCCCTACCTGTCACTCTGGACCGACTTCAGCCGCCTGGACCAGCCCTTGTTCTGGTCAGAAACAAAACATATATATTTGTTTAGTTTAGTAGCATCAACTATTAGTCAGTAGTAATATAGAATAATATAATTTCAGTCTTTCTTTTCTTTATCCATTTTAGTCGTGATGTTCATTCAAGAGTTGTTATTGTGTTAAACCGCTGTTGTCGGGGGGGGGGGGGATTGTTGGGGTCCGTGAAGGTCCAAAGAGGAGCGGGAAACCCTCCTCAGGGCCACGGGCGTCCCGGAAGCTGTGGAGCGGGACCTGGCCAACATCCAGAAGGAGTACAGCACTGTGGTCCTCCCCTTCATCGCCCAACACACCGACCTGTGGAACCCCAGCATACACACACTGCAGCTATACACACGCCTGGTAGCCTTCATCATGGCCTACAGGTAATGAGGATCATGCACTCACTCACATACTGAATAGTGACCCCCCCCCCCCCCCCCTATTATATTATTATTTATATTATTAGTAATTGTATTATTTTGCTGGGTAGTTTCCAAGAGCCACTGGAGGAAGAAGAAGAAAAAGAAGAGTCGGATGAAGATGAGGAAGAGGAGGAAAAGGCCTCCAACCTACCAATGATGGTCCCCATGGCCGACATGCTCAACCACGTGTCCAATCACAATGCCCATCTTGAGTACACGCCGGTGAGGAGACGCCCACTGCACCTTAGATCTACACAGCAAGAATCAACCGCCATGTCACCACGGGATGTCTGCAGGCTTGGCTACATTTGGTGTTTCTATTCAACTTTTTAAATCTGATTTCACTGCAGTTGCGTCTACACACCTGACGCATTTCCCTTAATTTCAACCCATTCTAAATCAGTTTTCTTGCCCTTTCTTTAAGGAGTTTTTGAAGATGATTTGTGTGCGTCCCATTCGCAAAGGTCAGGAAGTGTTCAACACCTACGGCCAGATGGCCAACTGGCAGCTTCTACACATGTACGGCTTCACTGAGCCATATCCTAGCAACTGCAATGAAACTGCAGACATCCCTATGGCCAACCTCTACAAAGTTGCAGCGCAAGGTAACCAAATATATTGTTAATCTATGACCTTTACCCATCATTCTACATCCATAAATCAATCAATAATTTATCTGTGATTGTAATTGGATCACAAGTTAGGCAAATAGTGTCTGAACTGTTCTAAAGTCTAAAGCCTCCCCCAGCAGGCTTTAGAACAGTTCACTATCTGCTTACCTTTATATGTAAATAAAGCCATTAGCCTTAGACTAGTGTACAGTGGAGGGTTGGTCTCAGGGTTTTTCAGAGATGCTTAGAGATGGATAGATGGAAGGAGGAACATTTAACAGGTAGCGGCCTATTTTCACTCTTCAGGCGTTCAGTCTGACCTCGACAGACAGCTGGTAGAGGAGAAGAGAGCATTGATTCTGAAGATGGGAGAGAAAGCGGCTTTCATCTTTGGCAAGCAGGGCTGTCTCACAGACATGGAGCTCCACACTACACTAAAGGTAAAAACATTGGTTGATTTTTCTCAAAGCGAGTGACTTGTCTGTTTAATGACGATAAACATACTTGGACCCTGATGAACTGGTTTTATTCGGCAGGTTCTTTGCATGTCAAGGGAGGAGTTCCAAGAGTTTCGAGAGAACGAGGGATGGGAGGAGGATGAAGAGGCAGACGAAGAGAGGGTTTCATTGGCTTTCTCCAACGAGGGGCTGCCTGGCCTTCCGGCTCCATGGAAGTGGTTAATCCACGCCGCAGCCCGTTTGACTTTGGACAGCTATGGATCAGCTGAGGGAGGGTGCTTGGACAGGGACCGTATTCTAATTGAGGACAAGGTGCAGCTTCAAGGACTCAACCCCAGGCATCTGAGGGCGCTTCAGGTGCGTCACGGTCAGAAGAGCATTTTGGACAGAGTGCTGGCACTGACCCAGCATTGATGCACAGCACATCACACAATTGAACATTAATGCAATAGTAGTTTCAAGGTACTCCTGTGTGAGGGCACTCTTGAGATTCTATATTTTTTGTTTGTTTTATTAAATGATTCAAAGTTTGAACCTGTGACTAAAGTCGATATATAAAATATTAGCGTCATTGTATCAGCACCATTGGGATTTGTAATAACAGAAAGATTCACTTTTTTTAATGCTTTATTTCCTGTATGTATGCATACTGCAGTTAAGTAGCAAGAACTAAAGGCAACTATAAAGAACTACAAAAACACACGGACCAATACATTTACAAAACATTCAAAATCCTTACAAAATGGCCTGTATTGGTCCTTGTTCTTTAATGAGGATCTTTGTACAAATTTTCAAGATGCAGTTTTGCCATCCTTACATTACTGACAATTGTACAAGTGCCAGGGAGATTTCATAGGTACAGATAGACATGACAACACTAATTGTCACTCCTCCCAACACACTGAATGGACCCCCATCTCAGTCAGGATGACAATCCAATGAATTCAACCTCTTGCCGCACATCCAAAAAGGCTCAAAAAAGCAAAACAAAGAGCAGATAGCCGTTTTATTGCATCCTCTACTTTCCATATTGACTGAAAAAGAAAAAGTCAAAGCAGAAAAAAAAAACTTGTGGGAGGGAGGCAAACCAGGGGTACATGTCTTTACATGTATTGTTACATTTGAAATGGACACTTTTAATTCAGCCACCTAGTCATTCAATCCCCTTCCCCAGCCCAGATATTTACAAAGGATCAAAAAAAAATATATTTAACAGCATGTCCAAATCTCTCTTCTGAACATCAGAGAGACAAATGACAACTCAAACTCTTCAGATTCGTATGCAGTAGTCCTATCCATTGTTTGAGCGAGTATCATTGCCAGTTTGTCCAGTGCCAACAGTAAAGGAGGTGGTGTGTGGATGTGTGTTAGGACCCCAGCGTCTTTCCCATGGACAACAGGTTTGGTTGGGATAGACTAGCTGGCACCAGTGCCTTCCATCACCTGTTGGGCCTGCTTCTGTCCCATACAGCACTGAGCTACGGACTGGAACAGCCTACAACAAGGGGGAATGAATGGTTAACATCTATAAGTACTAACCCAATTGGTGTCATTAAGAAGTAGCAATAGATGGAAGCTTACCCAGTAAAAGTTCCATCAAATAAAAACAAATTTGCTCATCACAAGAAAAGGTGGTTACTGAATTGGGTGAAAGGGTCTGGTTGCCTACGGTAAATCCAAGCATCTTAACTCATTGCAAACTTACTTTTCAATCTCAGGTGCACAGTGCACAAAGTCATGGCTCCAGAACTTGAAGGCAGGATTTTTGATGAGCTCAATAAAGGTGATGAGAAGCCCCCATGGATGTGGTCTGTTCACAATCAGCCTTTCCAACAGAACCCTGCGTAAAAGAGAACACAACCGGGATCAGACCAAATTAAGCTTAATGAAAGTCAAGCGGTCTGGAGTCCCTCCCAGCTGACGCTACAGATCTACTTGTGTGTGAGCTGGAGACCTGAAGCCGTACCTGGTGATCTGCTCCTGGATGGCCTCGGTGTTGGCCTCAGCAAACAGGTAGAGCATGGTGCAGCTGAAGTAATGGGTGTGGCTGTTCGGGTAACGGAGCTGATTGGCTATCGCGTTTAGGAACAGGTAACGCCCTGCAGAAAACATGTCAAGAAGGAGTCACAATCGGCAAACCTGTTCACATTTTGGATGTACAAAGCATCCATCATTCCTTAACACTTCAATGAATCAGAGTTCATTAATAACAAAATGACCGCTAATGGCACATGCACATCATATGGTCTTACCCTCCGTGTCCAGATCCACAGCCAGGTTTTGGAAGATGTCCATGTGTGCCGAGTGGGTGATTGTGCTCATGGATGGGGTGCTTCCCTTGTTGTGGATGTGAGCGATGGCCTGCGTCCCCACATACAGCACTAGGGCATTGATCAGCTGGATGTTGTAGCGGTTACCGGGCTCGTTGGAAACCTGGAATGAACCGCAGGTTACGAGAGGGTCCTTAATGACCCCACACCATCAATTCAACACAAGATATAGAGGAGAAGCAGAAACTATTTCATTCTCTTCAGTTGTCTCGTATCTTAAACACAGTGGGCTCTTGATCCTACCTGCAAGTTGCTGCGCAGCTCTGAGAGGAAGGTTACTGGTGAGCGCGTCTTCAGGTAGGAGTCCAGGTCCTTCTTGAACTGGGAGGGCATGACCCCGGTGAAGTTGGTGAGGATACGAGGGGCAATATTGATCTCGCTCAGCATGTCCACCTGCAAAAAAAACACAAGATATAAGGGCTGATTATGGTCTCACTTTCACGCAACGAAAGGGGGTTACGGACCCCTTACGTCCTTGCGGACCCTCCTTGCGTCCACCGCAAGGGCCTGACGTGCGCCTCCCAAAAATTGTAACCTTCCGTCGTGGCGACGCAGCAGCGAGGCCTGCAATTGGTCGGCTCACTAAAACCCGACGCAGAACCAAAACAGGTTGAGGACTTTGTCTACTGCGTCTTGTGTGGTCCTCGCGCTGTGTGAACGTGGGACCATGATCAGCCCTTTTGTTGATCTAGCCACCTGTTGGGAAATCATGTGCTGGTGGCAAGGCATCAAAAGGTAACCCTTTATTCAGTTTAGTTGGCGACTCACCTTAAGGTTGGGTGTGAAGGGGTCAGGAAGCCTCATGTTACGCGGAAAGGCACTGAGGATGAGATTGCGGAGCTGGATGCAATTGGGTGGGATGACGTCACAGAAGCCGTAGTGGTAGTCACACAGGAACTCTGGGAAGTCGTGCAGCAGTACCAGAAGTACGCGCAGTGTGCCCTGATGAAGTTTATAGAAATAAGACACCGCTCAGATCAAATGTCCACATTATGAAATTCGTACGCAATGTACAGGTGCAGCAGATTTAGCTTGGTAGGGTTTATGGTGGTTCATGTTGGTGTACCTTGTAGAGAATTTGCATAGGTTTGTTGAGCTCTACATTCCTCAGGAAGGGGGCCAGGTACTTGAACAGGTCGATCAACAGCTGAGCATACATGGGCCAACCCTGGAAGACAAAGAAATACAATTAGGACATCCATTACGTGTAGACCTAATCCATTTATCAAGTGTTGGTGTCGCAGGATGGTGGCGAGTGTGTGGTCCACACCTTCTGCTGCGGCGTGTGCGCCAGCATCCTCGCAATGAAGATTCGGTGGGAGATGAGCTCCAGCCAGGCATAGACAAAGCCAGGTGCTTTGGTGGGCCGCAGGATGTGGAAAGTGTTACTGGAGGGAGGGAGAACCGCGTTAGAAACACTGTAAGGACACCATTGGGAGCATTGGGACAGAAGCGCTTGGAGCCCATCGGGCTGTAGGAGGCGTCCTACCAGAAGGCCGTGAGGGTCTGGAAGTTGATGGTTTCCAGGACGTGTTCCGGGGCGTTGAGCTCCAGCAGTAGCATGATGAAAATGCGATGGTAGGGCAGCTGTTGGAACTCTGTCTGCCGCACGTCGTGGTCCTGGATCAGCACGCCTACCACTATACCCAGCACCTGGAGACAACCAATCACTCATCAGTAAACTCCCCCTGCAGACCAAAACCACCACCACGCACTTCATCCATCTCCCATTTTATTCTGGTACTGTACTGCCATTCAGCATCAGTTCATGGCACGTAAGCAGTACCTTGTTGAGCAGATTGATCTTGGTCACGGTGTTGGTGGCCTCTCCAGAGTGCTTGACCAGCAGGGCAATGAGCCGGACAAAGGCGTCCAGGTTGTGGTAACACTTGGCCCTGATGATGGCTGCGCTGGCCGCAGGGTTGTGCTGCTGCTCGGCCTGTGCCCGGTAGCTGATCTCCACACACATCTCTGTGCACAGCCGGAAAAACCTGGTGATCAGGTCGTCTGTCTTCAAGATGCCCTGCTGGTGCATCTGTGGAGAATCATGCGATTGTTAAAACATACACTCATCCATTAAACAGCTGCGATCTTAAATATTGTAATCAGCCGTTACTTAAGGGGGAGAATGTAACATGGAGGACCCGTTTACCTGTCCAACAAAGGCAGAGAAGGCCTTGGTGCTGTCCCTGCCGGCTGCAGCAGAGTGGTACAGGTTGACCCACTCCCTCAGCAAGTATTCTGCCTTCTCTCTCAGGCCCGGAGGGTCGTCGTACTCCGATGCCTGGGAGATGCCAGAGTGCATCATGAAGTTGGGTCCTCCATGAGCTCGGTCGATCATGGCCTCGTAGTTGGAGCGAACGACATCCATCAACTGGGGCAGACTGGGAACGGAAGATGGCGGGGACAGGGGATGAGCACAAAACAATTTCATTTAATCCTGGATCGTAGCTTCCCTTCTGGAAGGAGGACTACACTATAGTTGGGAGAGCCCTCCTTTACCCTTCTGGTGCGTTGGCCCTGGAGTGTGCGCTGGTCCTCATCAGGGTCTCGATGGTGTGGAAGAGGTCAGCCTCTGTGATGTGGCCAACACTGCGCTCGTCTACCAGCAAAAGCTTCACCAACTGCATGGCAAAGGCTACTGCCATGTAATGCAGTCCATTCTCCATCGACTAGAGGAGACAAGGGAAAACCGGTTATCCCGCAGCATCTTCCCGACATTCAACAAGCATGCCGATCAGACAAGGCAGATATGTCGTCTCCTGAAATTTTCCGTACGTGATCCAAGTAATGCAGGTGTGTGCCGTGTACCTGTGCCAGGTGAAGGTCGTACTGCTGCATGTTAACCAGATGGTTTCTGATCAGCAATTCCACAGCCTCCACGTTGTACTTGTACTCATCACGGCACTCAATCAGACACCTAAACAGCCACAAGAGAGACATTCAAGTTTGTGACTTATGAAAGATGCACATTTTTAAGTGGAGCACTATATCGGTGAAGGTGTTGGTAACAGTGTTTTTAGATTCTGGTCGGTCTTCCCCCTCACCTGGTGATCTGCTTATTGCACCACTGGGGTCCATAAGCGCGTCCGTCTTGCAGGGCTTTGAGCACTAATAGGTGGCACTCTCTGTAGCGCAGCAGCAGGTCAGCATCAGCTCCGCTGGTTGCATCTAGCAGACCCTCCACAGCCTAGAGAACAGAAGCATAAGCCAACACAATTCGGGTCAGTCTCTGAAACCACAGTTTGAGAAACAAAACGCAAAAAGGGATGCAGACCCGCTTGGGAAGGTAATGTTCGACAAACATAAAAATATTCTTGGTCTCCAACCAATTTGTCTTTAACAGAGTTACAGCTATAGTCCACATAGGCGGAAGAACATGGCTTCCATGAAATAACTAGTCAACATCTTACCTTCTGCAGTAATCCAAGTGCAGCGATGCCGTCCCTGGAGTTCCGGGCCAGGGCCACGGCTTCCAGCAGGCTGCGCAGGGCCTGTGTCTGAGGGTTCAAGGCCAGGGCTGGAGGGATGGCATGGAGGTGCTGCTCCAAGTCCGCCATGCACTTGTCGTAGATTTGAGCAACATCATCAGTAGCCCATGCCTGTTGCTGTTGCCAGATAAGGATGTATTGTTGGAATGAATTGGTTAAAAAAAAGGCATCATTTTTGACCAAGTTGAAGCCAACAATCTCAATCCATGCAGACAATATAGACGTGGGCCGTACTTTTTTTAAATATGGGCGCTTTTTCTGTAAACTGCAGGAGTGTTAAAATGGTATGCAAATTAGATTCTCCTTAGTATAAGCTGCATCTTTGCCCACAACCAAAATACTTAAATGTTCAGCCCACTGCTGTTGTGAAACTAACAAAATTGTTTAAATAGTACAATGTTCCTTGGGGAAACAAGTGCCACGTTGCTGGTCAAAGGATGGTTGAGTAAGTAGCATGGACAATGCCGAGTCAAGCATTAATAAAACCCTGAACTCTTTGCAAGATTAAGAAAAAAAAGGCATCTTTATTTTGCAAGCAATTCATTTAGGCTTTGAATTATTGTTCATAACCTGGGGAACATGAAAGAAAACTAGTTTTTTTGTCAGTTATGAAGTGAGGCCAATGTTTATTTCTTCACAAGGTTATTTTTTACCTCGCAAACCTCCAATGGTAATTAGCATTTACACTTTACATCGTGACTGCAAAAAAACTTCAAATTAAACCAAGAAAACCAATGAAAACTAGTAAGATTCATTTGACGTCATTATGTTTGCAAAAATTGACCTATAATCACTCCAGAAAATAAGCTGCATCAAAAGTTTTGTTTCGTAAAATCGGGACACAAACCGCATACGGTACCTAAAAATAAAAAAATGGTATTGGTAAAATAAAATAAATAACCAGAAAGAAACTCAATTGTACAACAGAACGTACCTTCATGGGTTGGGCGAGGAAACCGGTGGGTTGAGAGAGGTCATTGCTCGGGAGGAAGCCTGGAACATTTCTTGCAAACTCCTCATACACGGCCAGTTGTTTTGGGTCCACTCCTCCCACCTACACCATACAAATACAGTTAGCGAGGCCATCCCAGGCACCATCGAGGAAATCCTCTTGGAATGCAAGCGTTAACAGCAGTAAAGCCTATATGCCTTGACCCACCTTGAGTCTGATCTGCTCAGGCATACGCTCAGCCTGGTACGTCAGCACGACAGGGTCACAGTAACGACGGCCTTCCTGGCGCGCATGCTTCCTCAGCTCAAACTCCTGGAAGAAAAGTCCACATCCAAACGAGTCAGACCCGCCCAATGGTTTCTCTCTCTCCGAGGAAAACAATGAAAAAGAGTCAAGGATGGAACTAAATATAAAACAAAATCTTTTCATGCTGAAACAATGTAAATTATTTAGAAGAACCAAACTACACAACCATCCTTGGCCCAAATAAAAAAGTCTTACAGTGGCCAATCTCTTGTCCATCTCAGGTCCAGCCTTCTCTACCGCCGTCTTCTGGATGAAGCAGCAGGCCAGTTCACAGTTATCCTGGGCAATCCTGGCTGCAGCCTCCTCCATCATCTCCCTCTGCTGAGGGGTCGGAGCCTGCCGGGACAACGGTTGGAGCAGCTTTAGGAACAAGTGGAGACCTCTTCAAAGCCAAACGACTGTGCTGTTCACGCCCCGTCAGGTACCAGCGTATCAGAGAGACTCACGGTCCGACCTACCCTCAGTGCCGCGGCAAAGCTGTTCTTGAGGTTGGTGGCGATGCTCATGAGGAGGGGCTCCCGGCAGGTGATCATCGCCATGCCGGCGGTCAGGTTCCTCATCATGTGGTGCGCCGCTACGCGCATGCGAGACTCTTCCGAGTCCAGGGCGAAGTCCTTCCTCACTATCTGCTCACAGGTTGTCATGGCAATTTTGATGGAGCGGTCGACCACAGGGTGAACCAGCTCCTGGACGGCCCGCTCGACGGACTGCCGCACGCACTGCTTCAGCTGAGGGTGGGCCTGCAGCAAGGGGATCTAGCATGGGACGGGACATGTTCAGGTTAAAACCATCAAAGGGCAGAGCTATAAACGAGAGCTAGAAACTGGAATGAGTTATAGCAATGGGAGGGGCAGCATAGGCCACTTACACCCTCAATTGTAGTACAAAAGACCAGGACTCTGGCTCACTAGCAGTACAAGTCCAACATTTTACTTCCCCAAAATATGTCAAACTGTAACCGAGGAGCATTTTAAGAACGCTGATGACGGTAACTTAGGGCTGGGCGATTAATCGAATTTTGATCACGATTTCAGCGTCAAACGATCACAAAATTGACATGATCGAGTTTTTCGATTTTTTTTATTTTTTTAAATATTTTTTATAGAGAGGGCAGAAGAGCTGGATACATATCTGTATATTATTTTAGATTGGAACATTTTTTTTTGACAAGTTTTGTAAGCCGAAATTTCGAAGTTCTCAGTTACAAAGTTTTTTTTGGGAGAGACATACTGAATAAATACAAGTTTTCAAACTCAAAAATAATCGTTTGCATAATCGTGATTTCAATATTGACCAAAATAATAGGGATTATGATTTTTCCCATAATCAAGCAGCCCTACGGTAACTTCCATCTGGCTGATGCCACTACTGCCAATAAACGGAGGCTCGGCCAGGTGGAGGCCTAATACGTACGTTGATATTGATGTTGATGTGCGGGGCCAGGCCGGCCAGAGCGTAGACATTAATGTCATGATAACTGAACTGTGGTGTGGGGGGCCCAGTCGTTGTGCAGGCGGTGGTAGTGGCAGCAGGGGTAGAAGGTGCAACTGCAAATGGAAGAAAGTCTCCTGTTGGTTACAAAACGCTATTTTGATTAACATCATGGAAGGGGAAGAAGCACCGCCAGGCTGGATACAGACCGAATCAAGCAGAAATTATTCACGCACAAACCTCGTCAAAGGCTCAAAGTACAACCGTATATGCAGATACAAAAATAATACCATCCGACGCAACATTCAGACTTCAGGAGCAGACACTGATAAAGGAGAGCAGAAATGTGAAATGAAATGATTGAGAGCATTCAGCCGTGAACCCACCTGTGGTGACAATAGGGAGCATCTCCTCTGGAGGCTTGGCCTCTTTCTTTGGTGCAGACAGCTGCTCCTCCAGGCTCTTCAGCTTCTCTTTGTCCTTCAGCAGCGTACCCGGCTTGAGATCGTTAATGTCCAGAGACAAGTTCTTACAAAGAACTTCAATCTCAAACTTAAGGTTAAGCTGCAAAGAGAAACAATTGGAAACATTGGCTCAATGAAACACAACCTTAACAGGTCACTTTAAAAGTCAGTTGGCTAGAATGCCAGTTTTCCTTGTTCACAAACAACCCTATTAGCCTTTAACTTTATCCCAACGACTCAGCTGACCGTGTCTGAACAATCTTATAAGTCTGTCTTCTGTCAAACCCTTGTGTTTCAACTTGATGGTGGTGCAGATTGGTCAACAACCTCACCTTGAGGTCATGCTCCTGGTGCAGCTCTGCTAGAACATTCATGATGGCCATGGTCCAGGGGTTCTGTGGTCTGAACACCTACAAATGCACAGACATGTGATTTCAACTCAATCAAATTCAGGCTTTTCATTTTTCCGCAGTATAAGGGAGGCAATAAAGTGTAATGATGAATATACCGTCATTAATTACCCCTTTCTAGTCAACCACAGGGCATTAAAGAGCTGATCAGCCCCTACATTTGAAAAAAACTATTTTAACTGCAGAAGCAGTGAGACAAAATCCTATTCCACTTACCACACTGCGTAAACTGGATTCCAGTACTTTGGCCACAAAGGGAACAACGTACAGCAGTTCTTGCTGACCCTTCACATAGGCTTCCAGCAAGAGAGACTTCACTTCCAGGTCCTAAGAATGAAACAGATTGGCAAAGGGATTGATTTAATGGCACCAAGGTCAAAAGAATGTCCACCTAATCGGACTAATAAACAAATGCAAATTAAGTTACTGACTGTGTACAGAATAGGCTTATTCTTGGCTAGGGTGATCATGCCCAGCCAGTGGCCCAAGTTCTTCAATAGGGAGCGATCAGAGAAATTGGCCGCAGCCTTGTCCGAGGTCAAGAGCACCTATGATACAAAACAGGGAGTTTAGATGAGGCAAAGGGAAACATTTATGACGATGAGTATTCAACCAAAAATGACCATAACATCTGGTTTAATTCACACAAATGGCAAATGTGTGTGGGAGGGACAAGTTAATTAATTGGAGACTGAAAAGTTAAGGAATCAAAATCTGCTTAGCACCAACAACATTTTTTAAAAGCTATTCATGTACCCTGATATTTCTGTAGGTTTCACTGAGGACCATCTTCCCAAAGTCTGGGTTCTTTAGCGTGTCCAAGAAGTTGGAGTACAGGCTGTGGAAGTTTGGCTCGATGCTGACACGCTTCATCACCAGGTACTGAGACACCCAGGGCATGAACTCCTCCTTCACAGTTTCCTTCAGCTCCTCCACCTGACCAGAGAGAAACAGATGTCAGATTCAGCCCAGGTTCACAGAGTTACATTGGGTGAGGCCACGTGGCTGAACACTTCTACTATACCTTCTGTGTCATGTTCGACTGAGACAGGTTGTTGAAGATGAAGGCGATCTTTTCCTGGACGTTCTCCGGCGGCTCTACAATCCTCTCTGTCTGGTCGGTGGCTACCAACAGTGTGTCTATGTTGGTTGTGTTTATTGAGGGCTGTAGACAATTATAAGTTAAAAGTTAAATTAATTACCTTTGTAATCAGATTACAACATATACCGGAACTTCAAGATCTGTGTACATTTTGTGTGTTCTGGCATCAGAACATAATGCGGATGAGCGGTAGAAAGGCAACAACCATAAAAGAGGGATAAAATCCGGAATCTGAAGTCATCTAACCCAAACATGATAAAGTCATTGTGCCCCCAATTTTCTCTTTTTCGCACTAGCCTGCGCACAATGCTGTCGGCCTTTTGTGTGGTTCACGTGTAGGACCGTGTTTCACACAACCCAATACATAATCCCAACAAGGGTTATTAATATAATTTAGATGTTTACGAACATGTATCCAAGTGATGCTGTATCCATACTTCTGCTGCAGATATTTTAAGAGGCGCCCTTTGGCCAGCCGCTTTTCTAAATGGATGGAATCTTTCAATATTTGTAGTATGTGAATAGAATAGTTTTCTACATACAGATGGAGATAGGTAAAATATAACCTGTGGGAAACTGATGATACATGGCAAGAGTCAAAGCTTATTGCAATATAGTGTTGAAGGACAAGTAACAGTTAAAAGTCCACACCTACTTCGACAGGGCTGTCGAATGCAATTCCCTCACTACACTGCACTACATTTGCAGAGGGGTGGTTCAGCTGAACACAAAGTAGTACTTGCAATTTTATATATGTGTATTTTTGTTGAATATGATATAGAAGTAGGTAAAATAAATCAAACACACCATTATAGTACTTACGGGCACATCCTTCTTGAAGCCGCTGGGTGTAGGTCTTGCGATTGTAGTGGTTTTGGCCACAGTAGTTGTGGCGGTGGTGGTGGTGACCAGGGTGCTCGCCTGACCAGGCTGCGGGGCTTTGGGCACCCCAGGCTGCTGGGACTGAGCCTGGACCTGGGCCAGTGCTAAGCTGCCTGGGGTAGTGAGGGATCCTTGCAACTTCACCGGAGGGTCCCGTGACTGCTGGCCATACTCGATATACTGTACACACAGGATATGGAAAGTGCAGAGCGGGAGACTTATTTATCTTGGAGTTGCATTCTTTGACCCAAACCAAGTCTGGGACAAAGTAAGAAATCATTAAAAATCAAAACGTGGAAAGGGGAAGATTAGGGAAACCTGTTTACCTCTTGTAAATGATGGGGAAATTGCAAGAAGTGGCCAATTGAGGCCAAGTGTTGACAATACTGAGGATAATCCTTCAATCTAGATTTGAGATTAAGGAAAATGTTAACCTTCTGATACAAAGCTCAATGACGGCAAATGTTTAACAGGGAAAATGTTTGCATACCTGTTTTTGAACCTATCTAGAGCAGCAATTCCGAAGTAATACATTTTAGATCCAAAGGGTTTCCGCAATGCTTCCAGAACATAACGGAGTGCCAGTCCTAGAGCCATGTAGGTGACCAGGCCCTTCTCAATGATGCCTCCAAACAGGCAGGCGGTGATGTGGAGCTCCTTGTCGGGGTACTGGGGGAAGAAGCGGTACTCCTCGAATAGATTGCGCAGCATGCAATTGAACACTTCTCTCTCCCGCTTTATGGTAGAGTCCTTGAACCTCTGCAGCATTTCCAAAACCTAGAAGGAGCAGGAGGAAGATTACAGTGAACGAAAACTTACTGGAGAACAATGCTTAATGGTAAAGTGGGGCCTATACATTTTCACTACAATTAAAAAAGAAATGATAGTAAGTAACGCAATAGCTTTTGGACAATTAATGATGACAGCGATAACTGATGGGACAATGTGCTAAAACAGGACATCGCACAGCCCTCCAATGTACAAAGTTCAGACTCCTTTAGTGAATAAAGCTGTATACCTCATCTACAGACATGGTGGGGTGTGGTGGGTGGTTATAGATGCGCTGGAAGTAGCTGTTGGCTTCATCATCGATCTCCTTACTAAAGTGCTGGTTAGCCTCTGGCCACACCTGAGAGAGGTCCGCTATAAGAGAGGAAAAGGATGAATCAAATCAACATTGTTGTTGGGTTCTCCTGAATAAGTTACAAATTGAAATAGCATGACTACAGCATCCATGCTCAACATGGGTCCCAAACAACTCAGGGTATCAGAAGGAACCAATCAGTTCACGTGGAACCCTTGGTTGATGCTAAACACACATTAAAGTGGAACCAGTAGACTTGTATTGGAATTCTGATAGAATTTATTCAATGACATTCCTCATTTGAAGAGCTCGGATTACCACACCATAATCAGTCACTAGTATGAGTGTGAGTGGTGAGGAGATGCAGCATTAGGCACGTCTTCTTACTCTGCTGAAAGGTTGGGGGGTTGAGTCCCGCTGTGCTCATCTTCCTTGTGCCGAATGGGTCACTAGTTACTGCAGGCATTCCAAGACCAGAACCAATGCTTGAGCCAATGCCTGATCCAAGAGGACCTAAAAGTAGAACATATATGAAGCCTTTGTTAGAAAACACATCTCAAACAAACCAATAGGTGAGGGATACAACATGTGGATGACCGTTTCTGAATTGTGTTTTTGGGCAACAACGTCGTGAAAATCTTCAGTACCCGAGTCCATGCCAGGAAGCTGGGAAGACAGGCTGCCGATGCCCCCAAAGGGTGTGCTGGGGTTGGGATTGGTCAGCGGTGGGAATGCTTTGGCTGGGGACTGTGGGTTACTGAAAGCAGAGCTCAGTGAAGACGGAAAGCCCTGCATGTTTTGGGTGTGTGAGGTGGTGGAACCACCGAGATTCAGGGAACCCATGGCGGACAAAGGATCAATCTGTGGAAAGAACAAGAAAACCAGCAATGAAGGGAGAAACATTAGAAGACACTGAGACGCTAATGATCCCAACTATTCACTAACATAAAAAAAAAGAAAAAAAAAAGTCAAATGATGAATTCTCAGTATTAACAAGCTGCAGCCACAATACATTTGAGGCTAGCTCCTCACTGGACAACAAAAAAAAATGAAATGCATAATGAGCATTCCAAGTTTGTCAGGAATATCCAAGACTGTCGCTTGAGTAAAGTCAATCCGAAGAAAATGCCAGACTTAATAAAAAAACGATCAAGAATTATAATGTTGCTAGCACATTACTCGTCTACTTCCATAGACTTCTTTACCCAGAAGAATACGTACTAATCCATAAAAAAAAGGTTTGCTTTGCAAGTCTGTGGACAATCAACCTTTTAAAAAGAGTCAATTACATTGTTAAAAGGACATCCGCTCTTTCACCTTAATCTTGAAAGAATTAATCCCATTTGGGATGATAATGATATAGCAATTTTCATTTTGCAAGAAAGAGTTGCATAAAAGATTAAGCACCGGTCAGGTTTCAATTGAACTTAACCACTGTACGAATAAGACGATGAGTCTTCATGCCTCAATGAGAGCTGCCCCATTAACTGGATAATGGAATAGCCAAAGAGGTACAACTGAAATCTACAAACAACATTAAAAGGGTCTTATTGGGGAGGAAAGGTCAGCGAGTGTGATACCTGTACTGGAGAGATGGCATCCAGGCTGCTGGTGCTGGGTGCGCGGCCTTTGGGCATCACTCCTGGTGGTGGCTGACGGGCTTTGTTCATCACGTTGCTGCAGTTCGCCACCATGGTGAGGATAGTCTCAGACAGTTCCTGGGACACACTCCTTCAGGGCAAAAATGTATAACCGGGAGGATGTTTAAAACAACTCTGCTGTGAAAGCACTCCAGGCACTACGAGACAGGTAAGACAGTCTAGCTGATTTGGGTTTACTACCATTTAAACAAAGCAGAGCCACCTGATAACATAACAAATACAACATTAACTGATGGTAAGACTTATCTTACCCAGCACAGGACTGTAGGCAGGCCAGCATGGTGGCCAACGTCTCCGGGGGCAGCTGGGCACTCTTGGGCTGTTCCTTGTCTGGAGCCAGACCCCCCATGATTGATGGGCAGCGCCTCTTCAGGAACGACACACACGCCAGAATGAAAGGCTCCTGAACAAAGAAGGAATAATAAAATAGATCAACTTCGGACAAAGTTAGGCCGTCACAGGTCGTTGTAACCAGTATTCCATGCACAAATAAAAAACATCAGAATTGGTACATTTATTTATTTGACTTACCCCGTGCTCTCGTATTTTATCCGTCAGCCATTTGTCTAGTTTGAGGTATTCACGGCGAGAGGCAAGTGCAGCAAGATCAATAACAAAGGCAAACGGAGTAGCATTCAGCAGCATCGACAGAGACTGCGGGAGGAAAAAGATTATTGAAAATATGTCATCCACCAATCCGTCTTACACTTAGTTGGTCCTCTAATAAGGTCACGTCCATGATCATATATGACAGTTGGGAGGCCTAGATAAAAACTGGCCGAATAAAACTGGCAGACCGAAAAGCTTAATCTCTTCGGTAGTTAATGATTATCTGGTCCATTTGAATGTACCTTCAAATCCTGGGCAACATCCAGGATACGAGAGAGCTTGGCCTGGTCGTAATGTTCGCCCCTCATGTACCACTCGGCCATCGAGTGCATGATTAGCTGGCGGATAGATGGAGACTGTCCCTAAAATAAATACATATATTCATGTTAAATATTATGCAGACCAGGGTGGCAAAGTTGATCTCTTCACATTCCGATTCAATCAAAGAAAATAAATCCATGAATAAGCACTCATTCTGGAAATAAGATATTATAGAGATCTAAATCTGAATTTTAAAATGGATGCAACTGAGGTCATTTGCACTTACCTGTCCATGCCAGGCATAGTGCAAGATAATGGCTGAGTTGGGGTGGTTGCCCAGGAAGATAGGCATGAGGGTGGAAATGAGCTCATGGCGAAGTGTGTGCCAGGACGTGGAAATCTGCAGCAATGCCAGAACCAACATGTCTGGGCAGTGCTTGATGGGGAAGCTGAACAGCTGCTTCACCGGCTCATACTGGCCAACCTCTGACAGTCTGAGTAGGCTCTCTACCAGGTCCAGGCTTTTCCTGTAAACCGAGGGGGCAGAGAGAGTATAGGATATTTAGACATTTAAATTAAAAGAAGTGTAGGCCAACTACATTATTATAGAGTTAAATCCAATCAAATTAATAAACTAGATAATCACAATTCTATTGTGTCAAGAGCAGGCAATTAAATCCGTACCAGGTTGCAATCTCCTTATTGTCATCTTCAGGTGGCGCCTTGAGGATGTCAATGGCTACTGTGTGACATGAGTAATCTGCAAAGCAAAACACCTCCGGACTCATCAGGGAATGCTGGATGAACGACAGCTGGAGAAGAAAGAAGATACAACGAATCACAACCGGTAATAGTTTCCCAAAACAATCTACACGTCTAGTAATCATTCTACATGTTAAATACAGAATGAAAATGCAGAATTTCAAGTCATAATAAAACAAGGTTAAAATGTGTGCACGTTTGTTTAAAGGTTTTGATAACGTACCTGTCCCTCGGCATGTTTCCATGGTCTATAGATGAGATCAACGGGGAACAGCTCCATCGCCAGGCCCCTTACAATGCCACAGACCACAATTTTCAGGCCTTTACTGTCCCGGATCATGAAGCCATGGTGGTCCAATTCATATGTCACCTCCTTGAAGTTTAGATTGGGGTTCTAAAGCAAAGAGGAAAAATTAAGTTACATACTATGAATTTTCAAGACCCACCAGCACTTGACCACACAAGAAATATAGCAAAGCTGGATGGATTTTATGATAATGAAGTAGATGAATGACTTGCCACTTCTTTGACCACATCAATGAAAACATCCACGTTCCAGGTGTGTGTCTGTGAGCCATCACTTTTGTCCTTCCCATCACTCCAGATGCTACTTCCTGGAGTAGAGATGGACTGGAGGAGACAGACAAAGAGTTAAAACAGAGTGAAGCATTACTAATCAGATTAGGTTTTTCCAAATCGCATGTTGACGACGCTAGCTTCATCACCAAGCATTCTTGTTTACCTGTAGTGGAATGCCATCAGCCAGGCCAGAGTGAGTCCGAGCCATCATGCCCAGGACCCTGGCTACCTGGCTGGCCGTCACCTCTCTCACCCCATACTGGAGGATTATGTTCCTGCACTCGTCCATACTGAAGAGGATGAAAGGGACATGAATAGAGTGGATGACTATGTTCCAGAGCTACTTCCCAGGTGCAAACTAAACCATGGTCAGAAACACAGATTTCTTGCCTTAGTTAAGAACTAATGTGAGTTTAAGAGCAATGAAAAATCTAGACTGCTTAAGGTGTATGCAGAAATCTATGTAATCTTAGTGCTGTAATGAAATACATCTTTTTTTTTTTAAATTACCATTGAAATTGTCTGATCCCAGCAATCAAAAATACGATTCTCTCATATTAACTTAATGAGATGAACGACATACCTTGCACAGAAGCCATAGCCAACTTCTTGCATAAAATCAGCAAGAGAACTTTCCATCATGGTCTTGAGTAACTCTCCAGAGTCTGGTAGGATCCTATCCATCAGAATGTCGCGTTTTTCAGGGTACAGCAGTGGTGCAAGCACCACAGGGCAGCGCTCCTGTGGGAAATCTAAAAGACAATAAATGAGTTAACAGAAATGAAGACATTTCCAGCATCCGAATACGTGGCAATTAGGTCATTGTATTACTGATGCAAGCAATTATTATTTCAAGGGAGCGTGCCCATTTGTGGAACATAAAAAATGTTTTATTAAAAAAAATAAAGACGCAGCGAGACTGCCGCCAAACGGGCCAGCCACTGAACATTAGCAAACAAACTTATTATAATCTCTAAACATCACTGCATGGCGACGGGGAAGGCTTTATTTTTGACTATTTAAAGTATAGCTGGCTCCAAAAAACCTAACATGTAAACACAAGGGCGGTAGTAGCTCAGGAGGTAAGAGTGGGTTGGCTGGTATCCTGAAGGTTGCTGGTTCGATCCCCTGCTCCTCCTAGCTGAGCGTCGAGGTCTTGCTCCTTGAGTAAGGCACCTAACCCTAAATGCTCCCGATGTGCTGGCTGTCGCCTTGCATGGCTGACTCCGCCGTTGGTGTGTGAATGTGTGCGTGAATGGTGAATGTGTGGCAATATTGTAAAGCACTATGAGTGGCCAACAGCTTGAACGAGTGGTTGTTTCCTCGAATACACCCCTACTTTGTTAACTGGACAACTGCCAGTATTTTAATATCCTCTCGAATTACCTCTGCAGAGAGTATTGAGGAAGGCCTCAATCTGCTCTTGCCCTACACCACTGGCTCCCTTCTGGCCGAACAGCAGATGGGAGAGGAGCAGGTGCAGGACCTCTATGGCAATGTCCTGGAAGCCACCTTCCTGATTGCCTCCAAGGTCTGCGTCCACGTATGACCGCAGAAGATCTGGAAGCTTCTGCTTGACGAAGACGGCAGCTTAAAGTAAAACATTAAATAGCAGTGATTAGGAGATGAACACACATTATATTTCTGTACCTCTCTTTAAACTACTGTTGATCAAGCAGAATCAAGGGAAACAACTTTGTCTACTTACCAAAACCTCGAAGGTCTGTGTTGCTGGAGATCAACAAGGCAAGGCCAAATATCACCTACGGAAATACATTGTAAAGAGCCAAGCATGATACTTCTGTGTGTTATTCCATAATGTGATTAGAATGACAAACAAATAAGTAATTGGTGGGACTGGTTCAACCACTTGTTTGTTATTCTATGCTTCAATAGTTTTTTTGAAGATAACCATTGAATAAAATGAATCATCGCTCCCATGTATCATTTAACAACCTGATTAAAGGTTATCTGCTTAAAATAAGAGTAGCAGTAGAGGCTAAAGAAATGACATGTTGTCAAAAGAAAATGTGCACAGCGCATTGTGGCAGTGTTAGGCCATAAATATAATAAAGAATCAGGGAAGCTGACTTACCTCTTGCACCTTGCTAAGCTTCAGAACTTTACTCAGCTGAGTAAATAAATGAGCTGAAGGCTTCAAACTCTGAAACAACAATTACATATTTCAAAAAAAGGCATTCAAAAAAAGGCAATGTGATGAGTCGTGTCATGCAAGAGTAAGAGCTCTTAGCAGAAAAAAAAATAACATTTCAATATATATTTAGGAATTCAGTAGTGAAATAATTATAATACAGAACACCTCTTCATAGGGCCTTATATTTTTGACACTGTTAACTTCCTTAGCAAATTTGGACTGCATTTCACCAACAATATTTGTTTTAACTTTTCAGTAAAATATCTTGTGTTAACTCACACCTTGAAAAATGAATGACAGAAGAAACTACAACCAGTACAACAGCACAGCTTACCTTCTGGTAATGCAGGGGATTGTCAATGGCGTAGCACAGAGAAGAGATAAAGTTTGGCTTCGAGATCAGCGACACACACTCCTGGATCAGAAACTGAGTCTTTGGTAGAGAGAAAAAATGTTTGATTAAAAGTGTGATTAAAGTGATCAAATGTTGTGACCAAAGGTCGTAATCATACAAAACGTATGATTACCACCAAAATGTCTGTCAATAAAACATTGGCCCCAGGAAACATTTAAAATGTAGCATTCAATTAATATTGCATCCTCTTGAAGATGGTGTTATAGATATTAAAAGATTAAAGTATTATTGAGAAAACCTTGTTATTGGAAATTACCTGATGGAAGTCCTTGCCGCTGCTTTTACCATCGCCACTGAAATCCACATGAGAGAAGAGACAGCGAAGAAGATGCCTGTCTGCCTCAGGGCCGTGACAATTCACAATCTGGCAGATAAAAAAAAATACATTATGTTTTTAACAAGGTGTTTAAATAAATACACAGTGATTTGATAGCTGCCCTACTATCCACGTGTGTTTTACCAGTAGTATTGCCAATACTCACATGCTGTATTTCCTGCTGGCTGGCTCTGTAATTTTTTTTCGTTAAATTGTCCACCAGGTAGCTGATTTGAGACAAAGCCAGCGAGAGCGAGTCAAGATTCATTGCTGTTTGGGGCGGAAGCAGGCGGCCGAGCCCGGCGCAAAATCACCATTATTCCCCTTTTGTCCCTTCAATGATAGGTTACTTCTGCTCCCCCCCCCCAGAAAAAAGTTGTTGATATTGTGTTCCAAATGATATTAGTCCGTGGCTCCTGGTTCTAAGGAGAGTCCCTCAGTTTACAGTCATGTTCAGCGTCTGAAAAGGGAAAATGGGGAGGTCATTAGAGAAATAACGTCAAACGATGCTGAGAATTGGCAAAATAACAACATCAGAACACATTGCAGCTATTTTACAAAAAGGGTAACAACAAAAACATTTCGTAAAGGCTTTGAGGCCTGCTAAAGTCACTGATCAAGACGCGCGCCGGAAGACGTCTTTGTGTGAATTAATAAAACGCGAACAACTCCTTTAAGTTTCGTATAAACAACGCGTGTCTTGTGGGATTGTCTATCAACGCATGAAAATCTGTTTTGAACGGCTAGTGTTATCAATGATCGTCTGGCCTATGCTAAACCGCGACACCAGGAGTAAAACATGACGCTAACCCACTAGCCTAGTTATACTACAATTACTGTTACAAGTGAATTTTAAGCCAATTTAACAACTGATACTTATCAGTATGTTATTTTACCCAAAGATTCGACAGAAAATAATAATAAACAAGTTTCCTTCATACCAAGTGACCTTAGTTTAAGCCACCAATGGAAACAAAGAACAAGATCACGTAGGTTTTGAGCAACGTTATCCACGGGCTATCAGCACATTGCGGAACGTACAAACCTAGGACTTAATAACATATAATAGGATGGCTCCCTCATTTCTTCTGTAGGTTATATTACAATCGAGGTGAATACGGATGTCAAATATATCATTATAACCAACATGTTTAACAATTAAACTTTGGGCACATACAGTTCACCCACACGGGGAAATTAAACAAAATATAAACCCTGAAAACAAATGTCTCATTGCAACAATGAACTTAATGTCACAGAGGGTTTCAAATGTAGAGAAAAAATACAGTCATTCACACTCCTTTAATAGCTACATAAATGCTAAAAAGAATAGCACTAACACTCATGGAAGCTAACGTAGCATTGTGGCGTCCACTTATATGGGGGATACAGACCTAACTTCGATTGTCCAAAACATCCAATTACATTACATTTTTTAAATATGCAGTTATGTTTATAGCAGGATATGTAATGAGCTGGACGGGCCCGTTCGCCTCGCTCCGACCACTGGAAACGCAGAGGCCGCGGGCTGGAGGGCCGCGAGTATTGCCTTGCCAGCCTAGCTAACGATAGCTAGCTAGGCTGCATAGACTCCCCGTGCTAGTGACCAACACAGTGAATCCCCATTATCACACAGCGAGCTACAGTCTCCCTGGCGGGTTTCATTAGAAAACTAGAACTATGTGGTAAGCATCTTCAGTAGAAAACTCACCATTCTTTCAAAAAAATGAATTAGATTTTCATCCGTCTTTCTGTTTCATCCACCAAACTTATCGAAATATGAGTGTCGCTCTGCGTCCTATTCAGTTAGATTTTTAAAAAATAAAATGGCGACTGTCACTGCCATAGCGCGTTCACAGCGAATGTACGAGCATTTGCTCGTTCTCGTGATAATAATAAAAGTTGCCCGCGTGCATGTCTATAACTGAACTGAAGACAACACACAAACGGGCATGAATGGAATACATGGTTGGATTTATTCCAATGAAAATTTACCTACGATGAACATTGAGAAAAAAATGCCCAATAACTTAAAAGACATCACATCATAAGGACGAAATACCAACCCCAACATTTACCCCAACAACAACAACAACTATGACAACAACACAAAAGGAGAATATGCCTAATTATATCAATAATAATGGTAGTTTAGGCTGTGGCCCAACTGAGTCCTACTACGATAATGAGAACACAAATTTAAAAAATACCAAATCATTCATAATTAAACCATAATATAGAGCATATTGTGCAAAGAGGGAAATAAGCCTATAACTCACTAATTCAACTTTGATGTTGATGTAATTTATTGTTTATTTGGCATTAACATGATCAATCCATTATAACATATAGACAACAAGTATGTTTATTTCTTGTTATAGATCATTTGTGGCTTCTTTCATTTTTTAAAACGATTTTGTTAAGTTATTTCCAATTATAAAATAACCTTACAGTGAATACAGAGACAGTTCCTTAAGGAGTCAGGCCTTTTAAACATGGTTGTTGGTTATAAGTAGGCTACATTATTTGGTATTGTTCCCTGAATTAAGAATAAAGAATAACTGAAATAGAATAGTGATTATATATAGTATATAATCAAATCGTATTTCAAAGGACAAAGGGTGGCCTAATGAATTAGCCTTGTGTCATCCATAAGCCTAACGCAAAGCAAAGTGTTCTTAAAACGCAAAGAGACGTCATCCTAAAAGAGGATTTTAACAAATTAATAAAGATTTGATTCTCAATTTGTTCAGAAATGCTCTTTTTTTTCTACGTGTGAATCGACAAATGGTTTTAATGGCATTATGGACACTTCATCTTAGTTTAATATGTGGCAGTTGCTTCATTATGAGCATCAAAATCATAGGAATTTTGTATGTGGGCGGGTGTTAATAGGACCGAAGATACGGTAACCAATACCAGTGGACCTTGTTAATGTAGCCAATCGTATCACTAACCTCGTCCACAGGAACGGTGCATAACACTTATTTCGCTGTGTCAAGAAATACGGCTACATGTTATATTAGAAGAAAACTGTATACTCCTCTGTGTTATTTGGAGATAACATGTCTTCGTGGGCGAAATCTTCTGGCACTGGCAGGCGACCACAATCGACACCAAATGGAAGGTTCGTGTATTTAGCATTAGGAGATACCATGCTAAATACGATAGCTCGACGCTCTGCAAAACAATGGGAAATTAAAATACTCTGTTAATGTGATACGCGCAAACAGTAAGGTCACAAGATAATGCAAATGTTTGTCCTTTGTTTTTCTATTAGTCAAACACACCGATCGTTTCGAAGACCAGCGCCTTACCCGACACGGGAGGACCGAACAGAGGAGCATAAGGATATACTTAAAAGGTGGGAGTAAATAATGTTTTATTTGAGCAATATTACTAAACTATTCTTCCACTTGAATGAGCAATTTACATTTGCACCTGTTATTGTGTGACACACATAGCGTTAGAGATAATTGACAGTATCAGCCATCAAATCTTTAAACTTCTCATATACTATATATTCCGGTAGGTATGCATACCTATTTACACACCTTGAGTTTTGGCATGTTGAATTATTTGCCTACGCAGCCCAATGTGGTAGTGACCTTAATGAGATTAGGGCATGCTTCTTAATGTTATTTGGTGCCATTTTTTTCCCCTTTTTTTTAAGTTATGAAGAACTAGAACAGCAGCACAAGTACAGTAGCAACATGCAGTTTGAAGGATATCAGCGACCACCAAATGGTGAGTACTCACTTAAAAGACAATTTAAATTGTGTATGAAAATGTATTGGTTTTTGGCAAGTATTGGTTGTTCAAGCTGAGCCCTCCAACAAAGCATTTAGAAGTGCTATTATATTTTTCTACTACTGGTAACTATTATATGCTTTTGAGTATAAAGAGTGTATAGTCAGCTGTCGTTAATTGTATGCAATATATGGTCTAGGTACAATAAGTCACAGACCCCTGGTGTTGGTAAATTGTAAATTGTCCTGCTGTACATTTCCGAAAACATCTATCTTTACTTGCCTCTTGTTTTTATTATTTAGCGGCTAGCAGGCTTCTACTATTTTCTTACGTTGCCATTGACAATGAAATCCTTTGTCTTCGAAACCTAAACATTTGTCCACTACATTCTCTCCTTCTGCCCACCTTCAGCAAAGACTGAGGGATACAGCCCCACAGACAGACGTAAGGCCTTGTACCAGAGGTTCTACAGGCAGGTCCAGGATGAGAAAGAGCCAGCAGATTGTGTGGTGCTCTCCATCACCAATCAGTGCATGTAAGTTGTGAGCTACCAAGTTCTAACGAAACATTGTGGATATAGGTTGGCCGCTGCCTGTAGGAGCCTTCCTTTTGGATTTTCATTTATCATAGAAAGTACCAGTAGAGACTTAAACTAACGCTACTTCTATCTAAAATATATAATCTGCGGCTACAACTCACATGCTCGGCTGGACATCTTCCATCGTACCTAGCTGCAATATGCAGCGTTCTCGGAAACATCCAAAACTGCGTCAACTTGGACAACTTCGACCTTGACTGTCCGATCCTGAAATAGGCATAAGTTGGTCAGAGGACGACATTTAAAAAGACTTACCTGCCTTAACCCTAAACAAATAAATAAATAAATAAACACGCACAATTAATATTTGCCATATAACTTTTCGGTCAAAGTTCGGCCAAATCGCTTTGGGGCTGAATATCTGTCACAAAAATTATTAAGCTAAATGAGTTGATTGCAAAAGGGCAGCAGTATCTCATGTGCTCATATTTTCCCACTGTCAATCACTTCAGTGTGATATCCTATATTATGCTACACGTGAACCTCCTAAAATGGCACAATTTGAATGGTTCGCTATCTCCGGATATTGGGAAATATCCCATACATGAGAACTCAAATTCGGGATATTGTTTTTGTAATTGGGAGCAGGTGTCGTCTCGTCACGCTAACAAAAGCAAATAAACCGCTAATAAAAACAAATATAATCCCGGCAAAAAGTGTTATCTTGTCTATTTTTGGATTGTTCACGTGTAGTATATACTAAAACAATTATTCACCTTAGGCTCCATAAATAGTTGGAGCCTGAGGTGAATCCCACTATTCAATTATTCGCCTTTGACGAATAATTGTTAAATATGCCTTACATTACCCTTTTTTCTGGGGAATTCATTTCTCCAACAGCCGACCCAAGCTTCATATGAAAAAAGTGAACACACTACATAAATGCGCAAGTAATGATTGAGGAAGTTAACATGCAACTATAAATTTCTCTGGGGATTTCAGAAGAGATATGAGATTTCCATACTTCATTGTGCAACCTCAAGTGAACTAAGTGTTAAATAAATTGGTAATAATAAAATAGTATTATCTACACATCAATAATAAACTATTGCAACAGTCAATGTAAACTTATACAAATACGGAAGTTGAAGAGAATATCACACAAAATAGCACAATTCATTCATTAAGGATCTTGTGAATATCATAATGTGAATCTGGGCAGACCAGAAGAACAAATATTGCTGCAGAAAATATATGAATACATTGTGGACACAACCTATTCTTTAACATTTACCTCCAGTTATTGCCAAGATAAATCAGTGCTGCACACATTATCGTGTCACTTTACCAAACAACCTTTGAATGCGCGATTATAAAATGTATAATCATGTTTTGCAAAAGGTTTTGTATTGTACAAACTGTCAGTAAAAATTGTACCATTTCATACAAAATAAATCAGGATATCAAACGCATTACAAACACAATCATTACTGTGGTCCTGTTGCCACATAAGCCCTATTAAGAAATATTGGTTATTCTAAACTCGAACATTGAATTTTTTTTATTTAACCATGATGCTTGGTGTTGAAATTTGGTATGTATGTATGCATCATGTAAATATGTGACAAATATTACTTTACTATTTGTAAATATGTGACAAAACAGTAGCCCCCCCCACTACTGTGGCTTTCAATGCAAAATTTAAATGTATTTTGCTCTAAAGCATATGAACTCATTCAACGATTAATCCCAAATCACAAGTCCACGGTTTTAACTTGTCATGAGGTTTTCCTGAATCCCTCCGCCCCTGCTTGGTCATATTAAACTGACCTGGGTCATCACCTGTGCCGGTTCACTCACCAGCTATATACATGAAGAGTAAGTTAACAAAGTGTTTTTCTTCCTCCCAAAGGGATTACCCAAAGTCACTAGGCGAGTGTTTGCAGGAGCGTGGCCTGTCAGTGGAAATGCTCTACCTTCAGGCGGAGTCAGGCCTGACCCGGGCTCTGCAGGACATCCGGGCAGACGGCTCCCCGTTATGTATTCTGGTGGAGCACACAAACGTAGCTCTCTCCTCCTGCACTGTAATCATATTCTCAGAGTCCCTCAAAAGTAAGTCCCTAACTCCCCACCGCCACCAACCCCTCTCCCTCACCCCCTACAAAACAAATAAAATGGCCGTGGAAAGGACTCTATACTTGCATCATCATGTCAAAAGTAAGGTGAATTGAATTTATCAAGAAATACATTTAAGACGGCGTCATCAAAAACTGATCTTCATCACATCCAGATATGGATCTTATTTTTGACATCAACAATGAAGTTAAACCCTGGGTTTCCTTGTATATCTGTTAAAAAAATCTCACATGTAATTCAAAAAATATTGGTATATCGCTAACATTCCATTTTCTTAAGTTAAACTGCAAAAGTTTGGTTCACACACCCCATTTAATCAAATGTTGTTCCCAAAAAGTCTCTTAAGTGTTTTGAAAACACTTAATTGCTTCCTAAAACACCACGAGAGGGGTAGGTCATATTGTCATTGTGAATTTGTTTAATTTCGTGTTGATCGACCAAACTAAATAGTGAAACACAAAATAACGTAGAGGAGGATTGATGATAACGTCTTTTCTCTCCAGTCTAAAATGAATACTTACTTAATACTCTTAATTTTGATGTGCAGTTGTAATTTTACAGCATGGACATGAATGGAGAGATCTCACACGATTTGATTAAGCACAGCATGTAAAGATTTCCACCTGTAATATAAAAACTTAATCGTAAACTTATGATAATAGGTATATAAAAAAACACATCCTAGTTAAATTCCATAGTTCTTCTTTACTATTGGCTCATAAAACTGCAGAAATCAAGCAGGACTTTTGAACTTTTGTATGAAAGGCCTATCAACTAAAAGGCCACAAACCCTGTTTAATAATTACTTAAGATAATACTGCACACTAAAATGCCACAAAAGCACAAATCATTTTTCACAGCACACATTCTTTTAAAGGAGCTCATAGCTACGACAAAACGTACACCCACATATATACTTTGTAACATATTACGGAAAAAATAAGTTAGTTATATTCCTCTGCCTAATAATAAATGCAATAAAATGAGCATAATCACAAACTATCACAATTTTCTTTCTCTAAAATTTTCTAAATGTAATAAACCTCTCCTTGAATCCCCGAAAACTGTCCAAAGTAACTGTGCTGATCATCCCCCCCCCCTTCTAGTCCACCGCAACATGCCCAAGGACCAAGCCATGGACTTTGTGGCTGCAGAGTACAACCGGGGCCTCGTCAAAGAGCGGCCCCCGAAGGAGCCGGCGGACATGGCCGCACGGGCCTCCCAGCTGCTCAGCGACTTCCTGGACCGCCAGAAGGTGGAGCGGCACGCCGTGCCGTCGGACACACGCCAGCTCCTGCTGCTGCTGGCGGAGGGTGTGCACCTGTACCCCGAGGAGCTGGCCACTGTCTCCCAGTACCTGCGCTCTCGCCAGGACCACATGCAAGGTGGACCGACTGCACCCCCATATTCACACGGTCACACACATGGGCCCACGCCCATGTTTTTTTTTAATTCATTTTTTTAAAATGTTCTTGTTTCCTGTTCAGCTTCCACCACAGACGGGAAGAGGGGCAACATGTTACCTCCCGGTCTGGGGAAACCTCCTCCCCTGCTCCCTACTCCGCCCAGCGCCCCTTTAACCCTGCCCGGGCCTGGGGGGCCCCTGGCTGGTCCCGCTGGGGAGCCGCAGCCCGGCCCTCTGTTGTCCCCGTCAGGTCGGACTGCGCTTTATACACGTGTATCTATTCATCATTCCTTACCAGTTACATCTGTGACTAGTTATTATTAACAATAATAATCGAAAAATGCCGATTTTTTTAATGCATGACTGCAGTACTCTGCATAGACGAATGGCGTGACTTTTACAGTCTTTCTCTCTCTCCTCAGGCTCCTATCCCAAAACCAAGCCTCCTCCCCTGTTATCACTGCATCGGGCCACGGGCCCGCCCCACGGACCTTCACACGGCCCCCCCCATGGGACTCATCTTGGCCCCGCACCTCCTCGGGGCCCACCGTCTTTACACAGTCCCTATAATGGCCCTCGCCCCCACGGGCCCCCACACAACCATGTTCCACAATACTACCAGGGCCCCCGCGGCAGTCCTCATGGGGCCAGAGGGGGCCCACCCTCGCTGAAGAGCCTTCGCCCCCACACCCCGCTTATGCCTGTACCAGGTTATTGATGTAAAAATACTCATACATTTTTTATGAGATAATTTAGTCTTATCTGCTATGTTCAAAAGATACTTGTAGCTTGAAATATATTACATATATAATTATCGTACATTATTAATTTATACTTAATTTTTAAACATTAACAGTGAGAACACTGGACACAATTCTTACCTTTTTCATCTAACCTCTGTCTTCTTTTTCCCCTTTTCTTTTTTTTATTTGCTCAGGCGGACCGAATATAAGATCCAGTGGCCCCAGGCGCTGAAATAGGCTCAGCACACATGCCCTCCAAGAATAGTGTTTCATCATTTCAAATTTCTGTAGAGCTAAATACTGACCTCTAGTGGAATGAACTATCCATGCCTAGTTGCCAGAAGGCTGAAATATTGTATAAAGAATTCCCTTTTACTTTATGAAATTTTCACAGAGATGAAAGCCAGAAAGTAAGGTGACTCTAGGTGTTATCAAAAGGTATCTCACAATCACTTAGCATTAATCATATTCCCAGTACCATAGGTGAGGGATGGGTACCCTGGAAAGAGGGAAGCATTTTATTTATGAATTTAACAGTGTCAGTTATTTTAATAAGCACTTGGATATTTGAAGATGTTAATTTTACTGGTGCAAAATTGCTAATTATGCACCATTATTTTTTTTTCTTTGCCAGATAAGTAGTTCAGAGCCTTTTACTGGTTCTACTGATGTGTGTATTTGTCACTCATGAGGAGTTCACCCACACAACAAGTCACTCATTGGTAGCGCAACTGTTCATGGTTCCATGAACAGCTCCGTTACATGAACAGCATTGCTGCATTGGTAGCATTGCTGCCAATGCTTCCTAAAACCACTTTCCTTCTGTCTCCCATTTGCCTTGTTTACATACCAGCAAGGGGATGTTTCACTCTGAAAATAATACAGAAGGAATCTTATTCTCTTTTGTTTGTTGTTAATTCACTAACCGTTTATTCACTAACGTGAATGTTCCAAATGTATAATGCTGTTGATTATATTAATTTTCATACAGAACATATTTTGAGTGTTTTTGTTTTTATTGTAAGAGCATAAGTGTTTTTGTTTATCTGGTTGATGGAATCCACCTTGGTTGTATATTCTGTACAGAAATAAAGTGGTCTCAGGATTTTGTTTTGCCTGCATTATCAGTTAAGATGCCCCTCTTATCCAACAAATTGGTTGTCAAGGCAGATTAAGTGTCATGTTAGCCCTCACGGGCACAGCCGTATGTTCATGTCTGTCTTCATTAAATGCACGCCATACACAGTAGTGTTAATTAGACATGTATTCTCATAGATCAAGCACTTATCTGCACTTTTTTTGAGAGATTTTAGTTAAACCGACTATCTTCTCTTGTTATTAACACCCTATTTTAATTAAATATTTATAGACTAATGAAATTGGAGAAAACAAAATAAACATGGTGTACTCGCTAGATGGCGATAGAGAACCGCCTCTCTTCTAAATAACACGGTAGCAGAACGCCGGGCCAGAGCCAAGTGGCGCGTGCATGTGCATTCAGAAGATAAAGTAACTGTCTCTACAAACAAACACAAGATGCATCAGGTCTTCTGTTTTTCGGTTCACGCCTCTGCCATCCTCTTTCCAGCCGTGCACGGACTGCTGTGAGAATCCCATCAACTCGGAAGAAATAATGGACAGCCATCTCCACCTCATTACACCAGCCTCCACACTGTCTGATTGGAGTGCACGTGTGTAAACACGCTTGTTGGTTGCGCTCCTATCTTGCGCCATATGAGGCGTCGATGTCGTCTGTGGAGGCGCACGCCTCTGGTACTGTGCAAAGTTCAAAAGTGTTTTTTATGTGCTTCCTAACTTTTCTTCTCACGTTCACCTGTTCTATTTAGCGATATTTTTTCCCCTCTAACCTAGTCCTCCCCAGACGGGCACTCTTTTCGTGTTTCTTTTTCTTCAAGTTACCTCCCTGCCACCGTACATCATCTCATCCTACACTGCTGGATATCAATCACTTTGGCTATTCCGGGTGCCTTTGTGTCAGAATTCACAGGAACCGGTGTAATGGAAAACTGTTGCAATGTTACCTGAGACCCTTGCTGTGTGTGTGTGTGTGTGTGTGTGTGTGTGTGTGTGTGTGTGTGTGTGTGTGTGCGCACGCACGCGTGTGGCATTATGTTAATTCTGCCAACAACCTACACACACACACACACACACACACACTCTTCCCTCACTTAATCACCCACGTACATACACACATTAGGGTGTTAATTGTTGCGATAACACCTTCCAATAACAAGACTAATTACCAACATATTTGGCTGACCGAGTAGGCCTATGTATCTCACTTGTATGGTTCATGGGGGAGGTGTGTGTGTGTGTCTGTGTGTGTGTGTGTGTGTGTGTGTAAGTAAAATATATATATTGGCGATATAATTACTTCGATTAGTGTACCTGTCTCATTAACAATGGCAAATGACAAGGTATTTAGTTTGGTTTCATAAAGACAGGTAAATATGTATGTGCCAAGTAACACATGGCAAAAATACAAATTTCCAATTTGTAGTGAAATGTAATGTTAGGCAGCCAAAAGGTTAACTGCTACACAAATTAGACCTAAATGAGCATGTTTCAGTATGTGATGCAGCAGGCCATGTTTGGATGAGATCTAGACATACTCTCTGTATTGTTAACATTACTGATGGCCATGTTCAGTCAAAAGCAAAAGCAAACCATAAAACCAACCATTCAATAGCACATCCACTGCCATGCTAAATGGTATTATTGACTTATGCATAACTGCTGTCAAAGCAGGCAGGGTTACATATTGCTTGCACTCAAATAAGTTTTGCTGCATTAACTATGCTCAAAGAGGTTGGATGAGACGCTGGCTGTCTTGCTGTGAGGTTGGGTAAGGGCCGGGATGGCCGGCCAATAGGTTGACTAACAGAGGGATGAGCTCCCTGCAGCTAGCAGGATCAGCAGTTTTAATGTGGTTACATGGCTGTCTCTTGCTCGCCTAGCAGACGAGTTAGGCTGGCTCCAAAGCTTCTGGCAGCCTGGCTGACTGGGGGACCGGCTGATGAGGAGGCTGGGTTACTGGCTGACTAGCTGATTGGATGACGTGTTGACTAGCTTTCTAGCTGATTGGTTGGCTGGTTTTAAAACACATATGCATACTCAATGTCATTTTATATGGAACCGATAAACATGTCTCACACATTGTAGCATACAGACATGCACATATAATGCTGAATAAGCTAAGGGGTTTGGATGTGTTTGTTATCTTTAAATTATTTATACAGTACGAGACTCCTTTAAATAGCCAATGGGAAGACAATGACACTGTGTTGGACTTTCCAATTACAGTGGGGCAAAAAAGTATTTAGTCAGCCACCAATTGTGCAAGTTCTCCCACTTAAAAAGAAGAGAGAGGCCTGTAATTTTCATCATAGGTAAACCTCAGCTATGAGAGACAAAATGAAAAGAAATAATGCAGAAAATCACATTGTCTGATTTTTTAACAATTTATTTGCAAATTATGGTGGAAAATAAGTATTTGGTCACCTACAAACCAGTGAGATTTCTGGCTGTCACAGACCTGTAACTTCTTCTTTAAGAGGCTCCTCTGTCCTCCACTCGTTTCCTGTATTAATGGCACCTGTTTGAACGCCTTATCAGTATAAAAGACACCTGTCCACAACCTCAAACAGTCACACTCCAAACTCCACTATGGCCAAGACCAAAGAGCTGTCAAAGGACACCAGAAACACAATTGTAGACCTGCACCAGGCTGGGAAGTCTGAATCTGCAATAGGTAAGCAGCTTGGTGTGAAGAAATCAACTGTGGGAGCAATTATTAGGAAATGGAATACATACAAGACCACTGATAATCTCCCTCGATCTGGGGCTCCACGCAAGATCTCACCCTGTGGGGTCAAAATGATCACAAGAACGGTGAACAAAAATCCCAGAACCACACGGGGGGGACCTAGTGAATGACCTCCAGAGAGCTGGGACCAAAGTAACAAAGGCTACCATCACTAACACACTACGCCGCAAGGGACTCAAATCCTGCAGTGCCAGACGTGTTCCCCTGCTAAAGCCAGTGCATGTCCGGGCCCGTTTGAAGTTTGCTAGAGAGCATTTGGATGATCCAGAACAGGATTGGGAGAACGTCATATGGTCAGATGAAACCAAAATATAACTTTTTGGTAAAAACTCAACTCGTCGTGTTTGGAGGTGAAAGAATGCTGAGTTGCATCCAAAGAACACCATACCTACAGTGAAGCATGGGGGTGGAAACATCATGCTTTGGGGCTGTTTTTCTGCCAAGGGACCAGGACGTCTGATCCGTGTGACGGAAAGAATGAATGGGGCCATGTATCGTGAGATTTTGAGTGAAAACCTCCTTCCATCAGCAAGGGCACTGAAGATGAAACGTGGCTGGGTATTTCAGCATGACAATGACCCCAAACACACCGCCCGGGCATTGAAGGAGTGGCTTCGTAAGAAGCATGTCAAGGTCCTGGAGTGGCCTAGCCAGTCTCCAGATCTCAACCCCATAGAAAATCTTTGGAGGGAGTTGAAAGTCCGTGTTGCCCAGCGAAGGCCCAAAAACATCACTGCTCTAGAGGAGATCTGCATGGAGGAATGGGCCAAAATACCAGCAGCAGTGTGTGAAAACCTTGTAAAGACTTACAGAAAACGTTTGACCTCTGTCATTGCCCACAAAGGGCATGTAACAAAGTATTGAGATGACCTTTTGTTATTGACCAAATACTTATTTTCCACCATAATTTGCAAATAAATTCTTTAAAAATCAGACAGTGATTTTCTAGATTTTTTTTTTTCATTTTGTCTCTCGTAGCTGAGGTATACCTATGATGAAAATTACAGGCCTCTCTCATCTTTTTAAGTGGGAGAACTTGCACAATTGGTGGCTGACTAAATACTTTTTTGCCCCACTGTAGAAGTACGGGGTCCACGCATATTTAAATGCTCTTATGTTTGCACTTCTGTTGTTAATTTTGCCTCCTTTCACTATATAGATACACTTTTTTGTTTACATGTCATCCGATTGAATGGCTGGATAAGGAGTTGCCTTTGGGCGTGGCTGCTTGGTCTGCTAGGCTGGTTGGCTGGCTGACTGTCTAAGGAGTTGGCTGAGGGCCTGGCAGGCTGGCTGGCAGGCTGGCATAGGAATTGGCTTTGGGACTAGCTGGTTGGCTGAGCGCTCTAAGGCTCCTCAGCACTGGGTCCCTGCTAGGTTGCGAGCCAAGCCCCTCTGCCCCACCAGATCTTAATTGGGTTAAGTTTGTCCGACACAGATAACACTTCTCCTTTCTGCTGAGAATAAGAAAACAAAAAAAAATGTCCTGGCACTAATGATGCTCTTTAACACAAGTCTTTTCTATTATGGGTGTGGGGAAATTAGGAGAAACGGGTTAGGCTCTCCGCAGAAGCGGTCCGTTGGGGGGGAATGTGGAATTGTTAAATCCAAGCGCTTGATGAGAAGGAAGAACAGGAAGAAACAAAGGGAGAAAGAAAGAGAAGCCGTTTCAGTTTTTAGCTGGAACCTCGTCGTTCTATTTGTATAATTATTTTGCAGTCTTTTACTTAATGCTCAATGGAGATACACACATAGGAGAGTGGCCATGTTTCTTTTTGTGTGATTGTAGGTTGGGATTTCTGTCATTTTCTTAGATTAGTGCACAAAAGCGAGGGCAGAGATGCACACATGCACATGGAGACTTGTAATTGTGTGTGAGTGAATCAAGTCAAATTAAAAAAACACTGGAATGGAAGATTGAACCGACTCCACCAACCTTGATTATTATCAACCAAGTTCAATCAATGGCCATAACAATTACCCGCACCATGTTATTTTTCTCTTTATTCTGCAGTCTGTGAAACCCAACCACACATGTATGCACCTTGACTGATGTCTCTGTAATGGCCTCAAGGTGGCAACCAAGTAGAGCTTTGTTAGCAACTGCATAAACTACTAGCAAAAGTATTGCTGATCCCTTCCCTCCCACTGGCTGAGGATAAATATTTATTGAGACTGATCCTTCGGCTAAATGTTTACATAGTGCCAATCTTAGAATTGATTGAAAATTCTCACCCGCACGAGCTGGGATGGTCACACACAACACAGCCCACCAACCAAAGGCTTTTCCCAAATTGACACATGAAATATTAGAATAAGTAAGAAGAATAACTGTGTGCTCCGCCTCTCATTAACGAGTGCTAAGGCAGGAAAGGGTGAACACACAGTTCAACTTCACGTACCTTACACCTTTGCCATTGTGTATCCAGCCTTTAATAATTGGAGACAAAAGAGCATGGCTTTGCTGTATTTAAATCAGTTATGTGTCTAATTATTTCCCATAAAAATAGCCTGTAACTAGGACAAAAGCTGCGTGAGATGGAGCACTGTTGTCTGTGGAGGGAAGACCTATTACTGCTGGCAAGAGTTCAACCAAACACGAGAGAGAGAGAGAGAGAGAGAGAGAGAGAGAGAGAAAGAGAGAGAAAATAGGTGATGGAGCAGGTAAAGAAGGGAGAAAGAGCAAAAATAAATGGCTTTGGGGGTTTTGCGAGGGCTGTGAGGTGAGGGTTCACCTCAGTGGTATAGATCTGTCTGTTTACGGTTGTAGGAGATATACAAGGGAGATGACTCAAATGAATGTAAACGTATTTGATACAAACAGTAGAGCACGGGTCTTCATGATTCATACCACACATGCATCATGATCTGAAATACTGTAAGGGAGAATTTAATCAGTGTTTGATTAACATCCTTTGTAGATGGATGTCTTCTGAAACGATGTGATCAAATTGAAATCTTTTTTTTATTACAATCTTTTCTCCTGGTCCTATTTCATGCACTGTATAATACACCCATATTTAGTGTTATTGTTAGAAATCCATAAACGGTAGGGGTACTTTTATGGTGTTCTTTCTTTCTTCCAGGGTTACACCGGGGTACATCTGTCTTGGGCCTGTTCCCATTGATGTCCTGTCTGTATTAATTCACAGTGTGTGTCTGTTGGCCGACTTATTCAGTCCCTGCGACTTGATGTTCTCTTGTTCTGTGTTTTGAAAAAAAAAAACACACAACAGCCCCATAAGCCCTTTCTGAAGCAAATCTGCACCCAGATGACAGAGGGTATAATCGCTAGCTATGTGATTCAACAATCCCTCTCTTTAGAAGCCATTCAGACCGGCCCCTGTCCTTGACCCTTAAGGAGCTTGTAATGTGGGCTACTTTCCCACTCTTTGTATTTAGCAGCAAAGCAGAGGAGGTGAGGAGGGGGGAGGGGTTCATCTTTTAATTTTTTTTTTCGTTGGGGATGGATGGGGGGGTTGGGATCCCACTGTGCCAGCCGGATTCACACCGAGGGGGCTTCTTGCTCCAACCAGCCACTTCCCTCCCCCCCCACCCCTTTTGTTTTTTTACAGGGCCATACACAACACACACACACACACACACACACACACACACACACACACACACACACGTGTTGACGGTCTCCTGGCGCGTGCTCATTTCATCACAGGAGAGAAAGAGGTGAAGGTTGGATGGAGGAAAGACGGGGGTGGGGTGGTGCTTTGTGTAAGGGGACAAGCGTACCCCCCCCCACCCTCCCCCCTGCTGGGCTGGGGGGAGGGGGTCAATACTAAAGGCCTCTCCGTCTCCCCCGTGGAGATGGAGTGTGGGGTGGGTGGGGTAGCGGCCGGGGAGGATCAATCTGTGGAGGAGAGTAGCCCCGCTGGTCAACATAGGAGAACCCAACACTACCCAGCTATCCATGACAACCAGAGGGAGGGAGAGAGAAAGGGAGAGAAGGAGGGAGATGGAGAGAGTGAAGCTCAGCTGCAGTCAAAGAGCACGCAGTCTGAGCACAGAGCCATGAACAAAGCACCCAGTGATCTTCAGGTTTTTTTTTTTTCCACCTCACCCCTCCCTGCCAGCTGCATATTCTACTCGACATGTCATACATCCCCCCCCCCCATACAAGGAGAATAAAACACTGAACAAAACGCCAAATTCGTAAAACAAACCTCGTTTATATAAATGTTTTGCAAAATCTTAGATATTTTAAATAATCCTTTGAAATCTAGCTGTACTTGTAGGTACAATAAAGACGTTCCCCTTGCGGAAGGCCCAGTAGGCGGCGTGGCCTCTCCAATTCGCGCCCATTCTGAGACGCTGGAAATATTATAGGCCCACTTACACATTTTATGGTTGCACAAAAATTAATAGCTGTATATCAATCCTGTAAAACGACGTTCATAGAAAAGTATCCAGGCTCTATAAAAAGAAAAAGGTGCCTCAACAATAAAACAAGTCGCTCCTTCAAGTCCACTGAGGAGTCAATATAACAGTATAATAAATATAATATAATAAATTCGATATTGTAGACAGTGCTGTGGCTTCTCCCGATCTCAATGGTCCTATGGAGGACATCAGATTCCTCCTGGATAAATCAGAATGTCTGCAAAGAAAAAAGGGCTAAAAATATGTTTAATTATCCAAAACTTTGTCGTTGGATGGATACACACACCAAGCCTATCTCAGGTCCGCAGTTTCACTCCGCCTCTCCCATCGTATTCTCAGAGTCCCCGTTGTAGTTTCAACAGTCGGCCATGTCTCGGTGCTGTTGCCTAACTCTCCCTTCTCCCGCTCCCTCTCCTCTCAGCCTGCCTTCCTCTCAGCCTCTGCTTCAGCCAACCCGAGCTGTGCCGAGCTGCTCCCTGCGGGATCAGAGCGCTCCCCCGCCGGGACCCTTCTCTCACATCCCCCTGCTGGGACGCGGCTACATTTCCAGCCAAGCACTGCCTGCTTTGGCTTTATTATGTGTGTCTGCGCCGCAGCCCCGCCAGCAGAGGCAAGCAGAGGAGGAGGGAGACTGGTAGCCAGAGTCAGGACAAAGAAAAAGCAGGGAGACAGAGGCTAGCGAAGGGTTAGACTCGTATAAATATTAGGTTATACTAATCCTGCAGCTGCCGAGAGCTTTAGGACATATTTTATAAAGAAGTGAAGGCGAGCGGGGTAGAGAAAACGGCATTCCCCTCGGGTAGAGATGCAGGGAGAGATTGTTATGTCCATGCCACCAGACCACCACCACTAGTGTAGAATAGCCGGACGGGCCAGGAAGGATTGTTCGGGTTCGGGCGCCGTTTTCCAGGATCGTCGGAAGGGAAAAAGACTGCAATAGTTGTAATAAACTGCTCCATAATCCTTGGCGAAACCGATAGAAGAGCTTGAAGAGATCACGTTCGCTGAACGCCTTTAAAACGAGTGTCGACTCAATCGACAAGACTGTCGCGTATTGCTCTCGCCGTGTTGTCATCTCGACCGTTCTGGTGTCCACGCATGGCTGTCAGCTCGTGCCCGACCGCCTGCTAAAACTCAGGACGGACGGGCTAGCGAAAGTCGCGCGGATCCTCGGGCAAAGCGCTCGAGAACGTCAAGGAACAAAAGAGACCGACGGCGGAGCGGCACGCGCTAGGAGGAAAGGACGAGAAGTTCCGTTTTCTACAGGTTGGTCGAGTCCGGCCGCCGACGAAGTGAACGTGTTGAAGAGCGTACGCGAAAGCAGTTTCTGCGGGCTTTTTTTTGTGCAGGACTGTAAAGCACGCCGACTCAAGTTGCCGCATTGCAACAGGCACATTGTGCAAAGTGAAAAGCAGGACAAGATAACAATTCTTCACCGATTTGTATGTCCACCTGAAAAACACTGAACAACAAAGTGACTTTACAGTAGAAGTTTGAACCACGAGATGTCGAGACGAAAACAGGCCAAACCCCGCTCCGTCAAAGGTAAGAGACATTTTCATAATAACAGAGTGGGAAGAGAAACTCACAAGCGGCGAGAGAAGTGTGGCCAATGAGATTTCACGGGCAGCACTGGCGCGTTAGGTTGAACTGTCCCAAATAGTCATCTTGGGATCCAAAATGAATCCGTCGTGGTCTAAATCAAACCCAACAGCAGGCACAGGGTAATTACAATTTCTTCCTATTACAATTGACATGCAAGAGTCATTTTACTGTCCACTAGTCAACTAATTGTTTGCAATTAGTCACCAGGTGTTGTGGTTTTAGCCTACTCTAGCCTAATGAATATGTTGGCCCCAAACTGTTGTCATAATTAATTCCGCTAATGAGCTCCTGCATGGGGAATGAATCGCAAATGTCATAAAAATGTCCAGTGCTACTTTTTTGGACGGGCTAGACTGTCTCCGGACAACTGTGCATGTTATCCTAGGGTCTATTACATTTGGCTTGCCTTCTTGCTTTTTTTCCACATCATCTCACATTAAATATAGAAGTAACCCATTGAAAGTAGAAACAAATGAAAATGCACTTGCTTATTAAAACAAAATAAAACAAATAGTTTTTACTTAAGAAAGACCAAGAGACTAAAGAATTCAGAATAATTTACATTTTCTGAAGAATTCCTATCTCGTTTTATGACTCAATGATTCCCCTTGATCGTAAAATACCTCACAGCATTGTATGACATGGCATGTGGTGGGCATGTGGTAGCCATGGCCTCTATTTTCTTTATGGGACCCAGATGGGCAGAGAGACGACGGGGTCATATGGTTCTAAACCACCATGTCCACCCCTCCCCCTCTAGTTATGAGTGCCCCCCACTGGGACTGGAGGCAAACAAAACAGCCTTTAACTAATAATCAAATGTGGGGAAAATACTTCACCTTTACAAGATACATTTGGAAGATTATTGAAAGCATTTTTTTTCAGGACACATTTGAGGAGTAGTCGATTTTTTTGCACCTTTTATTTGTTTGCAGTAAGGGAGGGACAGGTAAACCATAGATAGTAACTCATGGTTATTTTTCTGTCAGCTATATCAGTTAAGTTTATTATTTTGTTGGGTAACGGAAGTGTGTGTGTGTGTGTGTGTGTGTGTGTGGAGTGTAATTGTGTCATTGGAGCTGAAACTGGCTTTTGATGGAAAGGCAGAGTTTAATAAACACTAAAGCACACAAGCCGGTCGGGTCGACATGGGGACTAGAGAGCAATAAAAATGGGAATCAATAATATGTGTGTGTTTTGTTATGAGTGCACTGCAGCTTTGTCCTCGATAAGAACCAAGGGTTAGTGTTTTTCTGTCACCGCTCAGAGTAACAACCCACCTTCATGTTACAGATCACAGCCATTTATTCTGGCATTTTGTAAATGCTGTGAATCCGTTTACAATCAGTAGGCACAGATCTACCCAAAAGCAATCCCTGCAAAACTAGTCTCCCGGATGCATGTTGAATGGGTAATGATTGAAGGGAAAATAACAGGAAAGAATAGTTAAATGAAGAACGATTACTGGACAGACCATAATATGACTACATAGTCCACATGCAAACTTGAATTGTGAGATGTCTCTCCTCTTTATTGTCAAAAGGAACACTTACTTGACACTCATTCACACAGAACAGAAAGGATAAAGGTCATGAACCGAGTTCACTTGATATATTGTTGAGATAGAAAAACATTTTGGGTTATTCATGATATTTAATGTTTTTGATATTTTACTGATAGGTATTTGCTCTCCTTTGGGTGTCAATTGATTCCAAAATTGATATAAGGGGTGTTGCGTCAATCAACCTTTTTGCTTCCTATATTATGCTTCCCCTGACAACTCTTTAATGATATTTGTCACAGAGAACATGACATACATATCTCTTATAGATCAAAGTAGTAAATAAGCTGCAATTACCTTTCTTAAGGTTAAGACATGAGTAGGTAAGTGGACTGTGCAGCACATAGGCAAACGGATATTATTGTCAGTCTTTGTGCCCTGTTGCTCGGGTCCAGGTACCTGGAGGAGTCCTTGTGATCACAGCCTATATGGACCGCTGCGTCTACTTGTCTAACCGTGTGTGTGTGTGTGTGTGTGTGTGTGTGTGTGTTTGTGTTTGTATTGTCTGTTCGCAGCCCCTCTCAGTAGTCTGAATACCCAGGTCTTAGTTTTATGCAATCAGTGAGGTGAAGCGGAGCAGAGCCAAGACCAACACCCCTCTCTCTCCTCTCTTGTGCATATGTATGTAAGAGTGCCACACACAGATGACCTGCTCGACCGTGCATGTCTTCTATGTTTTTTTTTTTCTTTCATCGGTGTGTGTGTGCGTGTACGCACTGCTATCTCTTCTCCACACCTTGCCCCACTGACTGCTTGAGTGAGAGAGAGAGGGAGAGCGGGAAAGAGTGTGAGAGAGCGGGAGGGAGAGAGAGGGAGAGAGAGAGAGAGAGGCTTCATGGAAATTATCTGTGTTTTCATGTTTCTATGTCTTTTCACCTGCTCACCCAACACTTGCTGCCTGGGTGGGTGATGGGTGACCGACCGGCACAAACGCCACACAAAACATAGTCCCACACCATCTGACCAGGACCTTTTTTTTATTTTTTTTATTTATTTTATTTACATGGTCCTGTTTCAGAGAAGATATCTTGGATTGGCTAGTTCTGTATCACAGTCTAACAAGCAAGGAACTAGAAGTATGCACTGTATTCAATGCTAATGTCTTTCTCCTTCTTGCCCCCCTGCACCGCTTGGCTTGTGGCTCCTATGCACTTATTTGAATAGTCTAGCCTTAACGGCGATTAGGCCTTGTTACCAGTGGGGGAACTCTGCTAATTGCAGTCACTTAATTGAACTCTAGATGGAGAGGGAGAGGGAGAAGGAGAGAGATCAAGCGAGAGAGAGAAGAGAGAGAGGGAGAGAGAGAGAGAGAGAGAGCCTCCTTCTTATCTAAACATTATTTCTGTGGATTAATCCCTTTTTAATGTGCGTCTTTAGCGAGACGACAGAGCGCCCCTCCGTCCGCTTCGCCAGCTTTGCTTCGCTATCTCTCTTTCTCGCCTTCTTTCTGTTTCTTTCTCTGTCTCTCTATCCCACTCTCTTACTCCCCACTCTTCGTTCCCGGCCCCTTGAGTCTCTCATGCATTATGTAGCAATGATTATTACTTAATTACACATTAATAAATCCGCTTCATTTGCAGGACATTAAGCGGGAGTTTGACGGCGAGTCAGATGAAGGGGGGGGTGTGTGTGTGTGTGTGTGTGTGTGTGTGTGTGTGTGTGTGTGTGTGTGTGTGTGGTTGTGTGTGTGTGTGTGTGTGTGAACTCTAGCTCTTCAAAGATGTTTGACTAATGGGTTGTTTACAATCTATGGAAACTTATGGAAAATGAAACCCCTTTACCTGGTGAATGTGTGTGTGTGTCTGTGTGGGGAAGTGAATGGGAGAATGTCCTTGTGATTGGGTGTCCCCCTCACCCAGGTTACTAGTCAGTCATCTCTAGAACATTAATCTGAGATCTACACGGCTAATGGCATAATTTCCGTCGTTCTTCCCCTTCCTCTCGCTGGCACTCAGGTTCTCTCACACTCAATTGGTCATTGTTCCCCTCAATGAATTGTATGCTATGTATGAGTTTTTCTCAATTCTGTTTGGTCTTATAAGTATGAGAACCTTAAATATACACAGAATATTTTTTAGTTGCCTGATTGATGATTCATAATTGTATTTATTTATTTTTAAGATTTCAATTGTTTCTCGTTGAATGCAATGTCTAACAACTACAGCAACGGTTAAGTATGTTGATTTAGTAGTAGTTACAATTACAACAAAAGTGGATACTGTCTTTATTGAGCGTGATTGAGCAAGTAGCACTTGATTTATGTGATTTATGGTTTTCCCTTCGCCAATCCAAGTATTTTCCATATCATCTTTGGTTTAACTCCATTTTTGTTTTGTTTTTTTAAATTCAGTTATACTTATTTTTGGTGAACTTGGTAGTGTTTGGACAGTATCTCCTGGAATCATCCATATGAAAATGTCCCCTGTGCCCACATCTGTGTGAGAGATTGTGTGCTGCATCCGCCTCCACATCTGTGTGTGTGTAGAACATTTGACCCTCCCAACACGCACAGATACACAGCAGCACCACCGCCACCTTCTCTTCTCCTTCACTCTTCGATTCTACTGTTCTCTCTTTAGCCTGATCTCCCCCATCTGTCTTGGCTATTAGTGTACTTTTATTGTCACCCTTTGGCAGAGCACAGACCCTTTGATTGAGCGCCTGACTTTATATAACCCCATCAGAGTGACTTACCATAGAGATGGAGCAAGAAGGGTTGGTTTTTGGTTCTATGAACATGATTGCCCCTTTATCACGGCTGTTGCTTGTTTGTTTACATGGCTGTGAATATTGTATTGTCCACATTACTAGAGTCAACGTGCACAAGCCACACTATCCTCTGCTATTGGTTTTGCATCGAGGCTTGCCGGACAATTAAACGGTTTTCTCTGAGACTCCTATTACGTACTCCAATGATTCTCGGCAGGGGATGGATTGGAGTTTTCCATAGTTGTTTGTAAATTTAGTTTTTTTATTTATTTAGTTTTTTCGCTTTGTAATTGGCTCAAACAAGCTAATGTAATGGGTGATCGGGGGAGGTCCAGCAGTACCAAGCACTTTACATTTAATGGGACTCATGTTGGCCTGTGCTTAATTAGAAAGAAATTACCAAGGCTCTAGGAAAATGGGAAGCAGGGACCCATAGAAGCGATTTGGATTTAGTGATAAAGTATAGCAGCATTCAACTACAGCTCCTCTGTATTTAAATAGGCACAGATATAAGCAATCAAGCTGGATTTCACAAAACCCAAGAAAAATAGATCTATATGTAAACGTCCACACAAATGCAGTTTTGTGTAAAGGAGCGCTATGTTATTGGGATTTATGTTGAACAAAACCCACACACTTTATGTGGGGTGTGTAGGTAGGTGGGTTCAGTTGACCATCAGTTAATACGCACGCACACCGGAATCGAGATGCAACCTTAAACACTGCATGAAGCAGTGAAAGAATGCGATTGATGAGTCACCTCCTGGTATCCCAAGGCTGGGATACAAAATGTCTAGAACACAAGGGATTCATCTGACAGTAGTGTTCTAACACAAACAGGAAACACAAGTCTGCCCATTTTTGAGGAATTATATGGAAAATGACCACCAAAATATGAATCAAGATGTAGAAAAAGGATGGATCATCCTTTTGTATCAAATGGTGCTTTAGGTGTAGTGCCTTGCCATGTTTCTCTTGGCTACCGGAATTGAAACCTTCCGTCTTCCGAAAGCTTCCAGTAAATGGTTAAGCTCAAATTTTAAGGTTAAGCACCAAAATAGCAGCATTGGTCAACATTAGTCACTTGACTTGAATGTTTGGCATTTCTATTTGAGCAGTCCCAATGACTATCCGTACGGTTTACGCTCCAGACAAACTTGCTGTACAAGGATAGCTAACAAAACCCTTGATGATGATAAAGTTTGAAAACAAGTGCTTAGCAACGTTAAGTAAATAAGCAAGACTAAAACGTATAGTTACCCTGTTTGGCGCAAGGTGGAACTCAAGCACCCAAAAAGTTACTTTTTACAACTTCAGGGTTATCATCTTTTCCATACTCGTCCTCTCTAATCCATTTTTTCCCCTTCCATTGGCGCCAGCTCTCCTGCCTGGCCGCATCCCTCCCCTTCTCTCCCTGGATGCTCACCGGCTGACACCCCTCCAAAACCCCTCCTCCTTCTGTACATTAAACATTAGCGGCGGGGGCAATTAGCAGCGCCCCTCAGCACACCTGGTTGATGCATAATATATTTATTGGCCGCCCCTGTCTCCCACCTTCTCTGACACACACACACACACAGACACAGACACAGACACACACACACACACACACACACACACACACACACACACACACACACACACACACACACAGATATAGTCTCCACATTCCTCGATCCGTCTTTTGTTAGCTTTGTCTCTTTGGGTTTCCGATGCTCAACACTGCAGATGAAAGGGTGGCTTTGAGGAAAAAGGGAAACTGTGTGTGTGTGTGTGTGTGATTGCACATGCAGTCTGACCCCGTCCTCGACCTTTGGTTTCACTCCCCCCAGGGCCTGGCAAAGGTCACCAGGCTGGCCAAAATCTCAGGCAATACTCTTCGAGGAAAAAGTTTTTTCCGCTACAAAGAGAATTCATTCAGCCCCCAAATTAACTTCTACATTTAAAAAATGTATGTTGTTTTTATGATTTCATGTTTGATACTTCAGCAGTCTGTTTAACATGCCATCGTTGTAATGCATTGTTCACAATTCTTACCAATTTAGTGTTAACTTTCATGGACACATTGCTGTGTTTTTGCTGCAACATGTTCCATGTTAGCTGTATAAAAGGTGCCAATGGCTTGCGTGGGCTTTAGCTCACACAGTTCCTGTCAATAGCAGATTCAGGCCTTCAGTTATACAATCAGAAGATTGCTCCCCTCTAGTAAGGTGAATTAAAGGAAACCCATTGAATGTTGTATTCTTCCTCGGGTTGTTGATCTGTCTGGTGGTCATGCCCTCGCACAGCCTTAAACAACACTGCATGTCTATAAACCTTGTCGCTTCAGAGAGCATGTGTGTGTGTGTGTGTGTGTGTGTGTGTGTGTGTGTGTGTGTGTGTGTGTGTCATGTGTTATTTTAAAACCAGCCCATCCCCACCCCTCCACCCTCCTTGTCCGTCCACTCCTCCTGGTCCCCTCCCAGCCCGGGCAGCCCAGACAGTTGTGTTGCCTCTCTCAAAAGCATGGCCTCTCACACAGAACAAGCTGTTCGCATTGTGCTCATTTCTATGGGGCCCACTCTGCTGGCCCCTTGTGCCAGCCCCCTCTGCACCGACGGCTCTGGTGAACGCGGACGCCTTTAGTTGGTTCTTTTTCGACTCCTCTCTGTTCACTTCACAAGTTAAAAGGCAAAGGACCCCCTGCCAAGGCAGCCACAATGACAGTACGGTGGAGGCCCTTAGAGAAAAGGGAGGAACGAGAGAGAAAGAGAGAGTGAGTGGGGCAGAAGAGTGTGAGGGAAATCCAAAAGGGAGAATAGGACAAAAACAAATAGTTAATTCTTACTGGTGTCTAGACTCTCTCGGACAAACCACTTGTCCAAGGTTCCTCTTGTCTGACATGTGTTGTGGATTATGTTTTATAAATGCATTATCAAGGAACCTCTCACAGCCTCCGCCATTGTTCTGAAAGCTCTTCTGAGAAATGTTTTGGATAGCTCATCTCTATATATATTTTCACAATTGTGACTGTGGTACTGGTATTAGGGTTTTTCTCTTGTCCAATGTCACCCAAACCGATGACGAAGACATAGCAAAGGCCCAATAACCAAGAGATCATGAGGAGTTACAGTATAAATATAAATCAGAGTATCGTGTCTTTTCCTCCGAACAAAATAAGGTGGGTGAGGTGGATCATTAGGTGTGTGTGTATATGTGTGTGAGACAACCCAGACCAGTTTTAAAAATGCAGGAGGCTAGTCTGCTGAAAGGCCTGGAGCTGATGGACAGTCTTGGGACCAGCAGCACGGCATCTCATCTAACCTCTCTCCCCCCCTGCCCCCCCAACTCTACATTCTGAATCCTCACTAATACCATTCCATCACAGCCCAACCTAGCACGAACCTCAAGCATTGAAGTAATAAAATGCTCATTATTATAAACACAAGCGCACTGTTTGTGTAATGATCAAATGCAGGAGAGGGGAGATGACCTAGAAATGGGTATCAATGATGTGTTGGTGGGTTCAGAAACGTAAGCATACTGGGAATTGTTGAATTACCAAACATAGATGAATAACCTATGAACCATTGATGCATCATCATACCAACAATATAATTTTCTTAGTTTTATTCATTTGACTTTTTGGATATTACTGACTTCTTGATGCGTTGTGCGTTGGTTCTATGGTAATTTAACGTGATGATGCTGAAGGACATAAGGAGGGACTTGCACCACAATAAATGCCCACATATTATACAGTTCTTAAGTCAGCTGGGACATATCCTCCAACATAAACAAAAAAAGAAACCCCTACTAACCTACAAATTTGCCTTTGGTACATGGCTACTCTATGGCTGTGTGGAACCCTTTGAATATACCAACAAAATATTATATATTTGTTATCTTGGCAAGTAAAGGCTTTCATTCTAGGCTGACTATGATCAAATACTGTAACTGAACCAACTCCTTTTCATATGCAAAGATGTGAACTACTATGTCTTTCTTACCTTGTAACCAAAATCTGTTGCTAAGCAATACAAGCACAAAAAAAGTCTGCGGCCTCACTGCTATATTTGTTGCCAGGTAACATGAAATGGAAAATGTTAGAGACACAAGTGTATTTAGACAATTGCATACAAGTAAAGCCTTTTTCTTAGAACCCTTATCGAACACTGCAGTCATTATTATGGGTGGATGATACTTGGGTCTTGAAGCTTTGTTTCTGTTAGCTGGGACAACCTCTCTTGACCCAGCGGGCCGTTGATCTTGGGCTGCCTCTGTCTAGGTTTGGGATAAGACCCTGGATGACAAGTGAACTCTCACAAAACAAACACAACTAGCCACGCTGTCATCTAGGGACTAGAAAGAGAGAGTGTGTGTGTGTGTGTGTGCGCGTGTGCGTGTGTGCGTGTGTGTGTGTGTGTGCGTGTGTGTGTGTGTGTGTGTGTGTGTGTGTGTGTGTGTGTGTGTGTGTGTGTTGTTACTCCCAAAAGAGAATGACAAAGTAAGTTAATCTGTCCGCCAGTAATTCATCATGACACAAAGCTCTCTCTCTCTCTCCCCCTAATCAAGTTTGTATCAAGCTAAATAATGCCTTGGTGTGAAATTGGAGTCTCCAGTTTAAAATCACTCCCAAGCCTGTACTAAAAGAGAAGACAATCATGCCCCACCACCAGCCAAAAGTCTGCTAGTTGGCTTTCACTATGAACATTTAAGTATGTGTGTGTTTGTGTGTGTGTTTGTGTGTGTGTACACCTTTTAATGACACATACAAGAAATGTCTTCCTCCTGTCTTCCCCCTGCTTTTAGCTGCTTTAAGTGAACTCCTGGTGCCATGTCTTATTTGTGTGTTTGTGTGTGTGTGTGTGCGTGTGCGTGCGTATGTGCGTGCGTGCGATATGCGTGCGCGCCCCAGTCTGTAATGGTGAGTGCAGGGTGCTGGGGGAACTTTTAGTTCAGTTATTTCTGGAACCTTCCCCAGAGTGGAGCCACTCCAGAGGAATGCTTTTCTTCCGCTTTCACTTTCACTCTCTCTCCTTTTCTCTGGTGGGGCGCTCACCGATTTAGTATTTTTTTTATGGCAGGCCTACCGCCTCTCTCTGCGCTCTCCTCTTACCTTTCCACACTTCACAACAGGTACCGACCTATCCTCTCCTCTCCCGGTGTTTGTCATGTGAGGAGAGGCAAACGCGCATAAACACAGCATGCTTGTTTTGTGTGTTGCTCGTAGTTACCTTTTTGGAGACATTTGCCGCCATCATTTTGCACTTGGTTCTTCTTGTTAAGCAGCAGAGCCGTGGATGGATGGGGAGAGATGCTGCCATCCTGATGAGGGAGCTTGCGAATCACTGCAATTATCTTTGGAGTGAACATTAATGAGTTCCCTTAAACACAGAGTTCATGAGTACAGAACACGCCTTCAACTATGCTCAGTTAAGAAAGTGTATTGACACTGTGGGTGGACATCTGGACTTGCCCCCTTGATGTACGAACCTCCCTTTTTGAACCTGCTCAAATGGATTGTATAGGATCCAATCGTTGCCGGAGACCAAAAGACCTTTCATTTACAATCATTCATGGCCGTTCCAAGCAACCGGTTGGGCCACCGTCACACAACAAATGTGTGTTGTTGACTTCACGGGGCCTCTAGTCTGTGGAGGCTTTCTTAAGCATGAAGAATTAGATCCAGACAGGGACTGAGCTGGCTGGGGTCGGACGCATCAATCAGGATCTCACTATTGAGTGATGTGGAAAAGAGAAGAGATTGAAAATAAATAGAACGGATGATTCTCAGGATATAGTCTGGCACAGGGGGTATAGTATAGGGGGGGGGGGGGGGGAGCGATGCAGAGACGGGGGCCCAGGAAGATATGGAGAGGGTTGAGAAGCGTTGACTGAGATAAAGGCGTGTGGAGGGAGGTCAGCTCTCTCTGCGCTCTCCCTTTTGGCAATGAGAAAGGGAGAAGCTGAGGGGAGGAGAGAGAGAGAGAGAGGGAGAGATCGGGGAAGCGATGGAGCGATGGAGCTTGTCCGCCAGGCTCTACGGCCGCTGTTGATGTTCTTCCTCCCGCTGCCATCCGTCTAAGCCCTCTGCTTCTTCTGTCCCCTACACACCACACACCACACACCACACACACACACACACACACACACACACACACACACACACACACACACACACACACACACACACACACACACACACTTTTTCTAGTCCCTAGACAAGCATTGTGCTTTTGGCCAGTGGCTTTGTGCTGTGTGTGTGTGTGAGCGCGCATGTTTGTTTGTGGAATTTTAAGGCTGTTTTGTTCAGAAGCCAGGCCGACAGAGAGCACGGTTTTTCCTGCTGATAAAAGTATTTGGTTAATCAGCTTCTGTCCCTGTCCCCTGACTATACATATATATACATATATTTATGTGTGTGTGTGTGTGTGTGTGTGTGTGTGTGTGTGTGTGTGTGTGTGTGTGTGTGTGTGGACAGCCCATTGAAGTTAGGGAACCCCCAAGGGGTGGGCTGTGGGTAGAGATTGGCATCAGCTCTTAGCCAGTCGTGCCGCAGTGGCGTTCCTGAGGGACAGGGAGGGCAGCCAATGAGAGACTCCCTCTGGAAATATATGGAAGTGAGGGATTTTTGGTGTGTTTGTTGGATTTGAGAGAATTGAATTAAATTGGCCGACAGCAGAGTAAGTAGAAGCGAATGTATGCATTGAATTTTTTTATAAAACACGTTTGTTGAAGATATTAATAAAGAGCCCTTGTGTTTTGGACATTTGCGCTCTCTTTGTCCAGCTCCAGCTGTCAATCGTGCGGCCCCTACAGGACAAATAGCCGGCCTATCACATGCTGCCCTGCCTATGTCCCGCCTTCTTGTGCCATCCTGCCAGCGCAGGATTGGACACAGTGACCCGCTCATCGAAGGGAATCTCGGAATGGCAGCACTCAAAGCCCCCTCGGGACTAGGTGTGTGTGTGTGTGTGTGTGTGTGTGTGTGTGTGTGTGTGTGTGTGTGTGTGTGTGTGTGTGTGTGTGTGTGTGTGTGTGTGTGTGTGTATGAGATGGCGTGTGTCTAAAAACATGAGGCATGAGATAGAGAAGGGTGGTAGATGGACATTTATTTTTTATAGCAAACTATATGAAAAGGGGAAAAATACAAATTTTGAAATGCAGGGTATTAGTAAGGGCCTGCATTGCCACGTTGTCTCCTCCCACTCTCTGCAAAATGCATTCTCTGCAGCACAGAACAATCCAAAATGTGGACGTATGGACTGGAATTGGAGGTTGATTTAATGTGAAAAAAACATTGGTTTCTTGTGAAAACCACTAGTGAAAATATATGAAATATATTATTATGCACATCTTTGAGGTGATTTAATTTGAAACTTTATTCATTTTTTGTTAAAGTTCTTGGTAAAGTCAGGTTGTCCATAATTGTTTACAAAGTGAGCTAGATATGCACATCCTTAACGGGAAAATAATCAAATATAAGGTTCGTATAAAGTGACTCAACAGATAAAAATGCACATTACGCTTGATGCTACAACTTTTATGTCAAACAGCACTATCAATTTAATTAATTAAAATCATGACGTCCAGGTTCGTTTTTTATGCACGTTAAACCAAATAGAATTGAATGAATATGACATTAAGTTTATTAAGCTGATTGTGTTTATTAAGCTTACAATCATTGCATTCAACCATGAAGATGCACAACCGATAATTTAAAGAATGATGCGAGTACATCAAATTGGTCTAATAAGCAAACTGCTTATTAGTGCATACATGTGTCCCTATTAGGGAGCTTTTTGTAGATTCACTGTGTTTGTGGTGAGGCTTTGTATGTTTGTTGTGTAGTAGCGAAATGTTCAGTGTAACGGTTAAGCAGCCATTGTACTCTTTATTATTATTTTTTTTATTGTACAGTATATCTTTTTTACGGCCGATAAGCATTCATGCATGTGCGTGCACAAGGGATAATGTTGTATGCTGTTTATTGTGTGCACCAAAGCATGCCCCATGCTGCTAGAGATGCTCCACACACACACACACACACACACACACACACACACACACACACACACACACACACACACACACACAGTGTCTTTTTCTCTTTATTCCTTTTTCTTCTCTCTCCCAAACATAACTCTCACACACACACACACAATTCACAGGCACACATACACAGTAATAGTGTCCATAGGGAGAGGGGCAGAGCCTTTTGTCAAGGACTTAATTAGATGGCTAGTAGACACACACACACACACACACACACACACACACACACACACACACACACACACACACACACACACACACACACACACACACACACACACACACACACACACACACACATTCTTATACACAACATCAAGGTGGGTCCAGAACTTGTTGTCTGTGTTGATTACTTTATTTAACAAGTAGGTATTTTGTACACGTTTACTTTTGGTGTGTTTGTGTGTGAGAGAGAAGAAAGCAACATTGTGGCAGAAAGATTGCGTAACAACATTTTGACACTACTAATCTTTCAGCGACTAACAAGTTATAATACAAAGGAATATCTGTAATCTAGGAATACATTATGCTAAACAGACTGGGAGGCAGAGTGTGTGTATGTGCACATCCATGTAGGTGTGTGTGCAGGTGCTCCCAACGGACTGGTTTGTTCTCAACTTTTAAATAGACTAAGGCGCGAAGCAGACGCTTAGAAATAGAACACATGACCTGTAAAATAAAGGGAAGGATGTTAAAGAATGGATGAATGATTGAAGGAACTGTTGTCCTCACAAAATCCAATGGAGAATAAGAATAAGGGAATACAAATATAATGGTGGTTATCGTGTGACGTGTCACATTATGTCCTTGGACACACACACACACACACACACACACACACACACACACACACACACACACACACACACACACACACTGTTGTGCCCAGGGTTCACAGTAGCGGTGTGTGTCTCCCGGGCGGGGGGGTGATGAGAGAGAGCGAGCGAGAGGATGTGGGAATCTAAATAAAGCTATGTGTGCTTGGCTAATGAAACACAGTGTATTCCCCACACTCTGAACTCCCAGTGGTCTCATCAGGGGTGGAATCGGAAGGTGGAACTGGGCTGTTATAAATGGCGAGCTCTACTAGTTGACTACAGAACTAGCTAAACATTTTACAAATTTGCCCAACCAACTATGAATGCATGGAAACATTGTCTGTCTCTTTGGAGATCTGCCTTTTCAATCAAACCAGCTTTCTCCTTTAGACTTTTAGGTGTTTGCATAATATTTGTATTCTTACATTCTCTTCTCAACATGTGTGTCTGTGTGTGTGTTTGTGTGAAAGCTACTTGTATTGTGTGTTTTCTCTGGTGAGTACACACCTATCTTACAGTTGTGACGCAACATCAGTCGTTGGGCTCCAGCTTGATTTGAACCTCACTGATAGATAGAAAAGTATCTCTAGTTCCTCTGGAATATAATTGGTAAATATCTTTAAAAGGGTGTATTGAGTGAATAATATGTGGTTTTATAGATTAATTAAAGGGTCAGATCATATATTCCATAATTGAATGAATAGGAGGTAGTAATTGTGTCCCCATACGTCTGAAGCAATTTCTAAGGGCAAACAGGCTTAAACCCGTTGGAAAATGATTTGTCACCTGTGATAAGTGTGTGAAGACCCAGAGGAGCTGGGCATTAACACATTGTGAGATAGGGATACCACTTTAGTAAGGACTTAGACCTATACATTAGTTACATTCAAGGCAAGGTCAAGTAGTCCCCCAATCTGTCTGACACTCAACACGTATCATTATTCTCTCAAATTGATATATAAAGCTGCCAAATTTTATAACCAGAAACGCCAGCTTAACTGTTCAAGTTCAGGTTAAGATAGATCGCTGTTGAGTCTAAGGTGGATTTAGCCACAGAAAGTAACCTGGCAGTCGATATTAATGACAAGCTATTACTCGACCACAGAGCTGTTTGTCCTGGATGTGATTGGTGACGCCTAATTGAACATTTATCAAATTTGACAGACTTGTTCTTACTCTGGGTCGGTCTCCTGTACGGTTTGCATGGATTTATGAATGAAACAGAACATACATATGAGTGCTGGCCCAGAGGTAGAGTTCCTCTTCTTTTTGTTTTGCTTCCAAGTTCACCTCCAGGCCATTCTTATACAACATAAGTTATTAAACATAGACTTATGGTAACATGTACTGGAAGAGTGAGAGCAGAGATGGGACCATAACAGTGGGAAACAGGAGACCACTGTGTGTGTGTGTGTGTTTGTGTGTGTGTGTGTGTGTGTGTGTGTGTGTATGCGGGCAATGAATCATCTTGGATTGGTCAGCTAAAAGCCTTGCCTGTAGTTTCTCTTGGCTCAAACCAATATGAAGTCATACTTCAACACGGTTGCTGCTGAATGCTCCAAAGTTCAATTTATCAGAGCTAGTTCATGTACCTCTGCTTAAACATTTGGTGTAGCTTGGTATAATAACACCCTGGTATTTATTTATATTAAGAGTAATAATTTAACAGGAGAAAGAAAGTGAATAACAAAGAACTACTGACTGTTTATATTTTGAACACAAGACTTAATACAATTTCAAATCCACTCTTTACACATAGTAAATATAAATATTGCAATATTCTCAAGTTAAAGTCTTCAGGGGATAAACTATGTGCAAATGGTTAAATAAGACAAATGTCCATTGGCCATTTCCAGAAACAAATGGACTTTGAATTCAACATAAACCGTGTAGGCCTTTTTCTTTCAGTTTGACTGGAATAAGGCATGGCTGACCGAAAGTGATTAGTCTCTCTACATGAAGAGCCGGCTAATAATAATAATAATAATAATAATAATAATAATAATAATAATAATAATAATAATAATAATAATAATAATACTAATAATAATATATTTAATTTATAGGGCACTTTACATTCAGAAATCTCAAAGTGCTACAGAGTTCAAGAGAGAGAAAAAAATAAAATAAAAGGGGTTGTTAAAACATAATACATAAACAGTAGAAGGGAAATTAGCAAAAGGCTTTTTTAAAAAGATAAGTCTTAAGGTTTAGTTTCAAAACAGCTGTAGTCTGTAGGGCCTTCAGGCGGTCGGGGAGGGCGTTCCGTAGTCTGGGGGCAGCAGCGGAGAAATCCCGATCGCCCACGGTGCGGGCTAATACACAACTCCTTGTTGATGAGGCCCTTTAGGAAGAGGGTGTTGATTTTTCAATAAGGTTGATACAGATATCATGTGTGTGTGTGTGTATGTGCTGTGCGGTATGTGTGTGTGTGTGTGTTTTGGGGGGGGCGGGGTCACAGGAAATACCCTCTGTTTTGGTGAGGAAGAGCGAGGTGACAGGAAACCCTTTTGTGTGGCTACTCTATCCTTTTCCTGTTTATGTGCCAGCTGTACTTCCTACTTCCTGTTATACCCAGGAAGTTACACATTCCAGCTTTGATCTCCTGTGTGTTTGTGTCTAAAGAAAGTGGGTTTTCTTTTCTTGCCTGTTGACCATTTCCAGTTTACAGAACAAAACATTCCTAGTATTTATATTTGTTAAACTGTGATTTTTATTAGATTGTCCAGTATTTTTTTTCTAGACAGCAAATGTCAGTGCAAGGGATGATTGCATAAAATAGGACAGTGTGGTCTGATCCTGTCCAGGCTTACACCAGTACTCATAAGATCACTGTGTTACAAGAGGAAAGATAGAGACCCTATCTATGAGTCAGTCCGGCCAATAGCTAAGCATTGACTCCTCTGTCACCATGCCGACCCCGGTGTTTGCTGAGATCCAGATTTGGATGAACATAAAAAAAATAGCTGGGAATGTTTTGACACATTCCCGTAAACACACACAGTCCGAAAAGATTTCTTAGGTTAAACCCTGGCTCCAACTGTGCCTTGAACCCGAAGGCACAGTGGAGAAAATAACACTGTTCTTTCATGCTTACGCTGGTATTAAACCTCTGCCTGTCTCTCCGTCCCTCCGTCTGTCTCTCTCCCTCTCTCCCCAGCAGTGGAAGATGGAGAGTCTTCCGAGTGTGGGGGAACCTGGGATGAATCGAATGTCCAGACAGGTACTGTGCTCACACGCACACGCACACGCACACGCACGCAGACACAAGCTGTTCTAAACATAAATTCCATATGATTTACATTGGATTGTCTAGAATGTAATGAGAGCGGGGTGTGAAGTAGACTTCACTATTGACCGAGAGGATACAACTCCCGCGCTTGGCTTACTAAGTTTATGGCGTTCTGCATCAGAAAGTACCTGAAAGCGCACACTCTGTACTCGCGCGACGCTGTCTTCGTTTAGCAGTGGCAGGAGTAGAATTAGTGCAGTGGTGTCATGAAAGGCTACTTGTAGAGCACAGACTTGCAGTCTATCAGGGCACACTTAACACAGCCCAGCTACTGACTGGAGGTCTACAGAGGCCCTGAGACATACTGCTGAATAGGGGGTAAATGCTTGGTACGCTCTCTCTGTCTCTCTCTCCCTGTCTCTATTTCACTCTCTCTTTTTCCTCCAGCTGGGTTGCTCTCTTTCTGTCTCTCTCGTTCCCTGTGTTTCTCTCCTACCTTTCCCTTTTCTCCTCCATGGTTCAGTTCTTCAGGGAAGGAGGCGTAGGAAAATGTGTGTGCGTGTCCGTGTGTAGGAACACACACTCCCTTCATCCTCCTGCGGCCCTTCCACACCCCACCTCCCTTCCTTAGCACTGTGTGAACCCTCCTCCGGGGGCGGTGTGTGTGTGTGCCTGCGTGTGTGTGTGTGTGTGTGTGTGTGTGTGTGTGTGTGTGTGTGTGTGTGTGTGTGTGTGTGTCTTGGGACCTTGGCTTCCTGCAGGATCTAACATACACAGCAGTTCTGGCGAGCCCCCCAGGACCTCAGTCAGCACCCCCACCCCCCCCCAGGAGCTTACACACGCAAACACATATGCAGACACACACACACACACACACACGTTTGAGCACACACTCACACACGCACCCCCTCTGGCCTATCACACACGCACGCCTCAGTGTGTGATAGGCCGCACTCCTTAGTCAGCTGCTCTGTAAAGTGTGGATATCTATATTAACACCTTCTCCCTCTGTCGCCTTCTCCTTATCCATCTTCTACTATTTAGCCTCTCAGATCTTAGAGATTGTGTGTGTGTGTGTGCGTGTGCGTGTGTGTGTGTGCGTGTGTGTGTGTGTGTTTGCGCGCAACCGTTTTTGGTCTTGTTTAAGTATATAAAAGACACAAACCACTTCCTTGGAAGTCCCTGGGAGATGGTGTCAGAGAGGACAGAGCAGGCCGTAAACAAAGGGAGGAGAAGCAGAGAGAAATGCCATGCTTCCATCACACTGTTAGATGTGCACCTATCCCCTCTCTCTCGCCCTCTTTCTGAGTAAATGGTGTGATGCGTTTGGAAAGACCCTTGGCTCCCCTCACACACACACACACACACGCACACACGCACACGCACGTGCGCGCACACACGCACACACAGAAACTCCTCCTTCTTCTTGTCCTTCCTGTTCCCATGTCCGTCTTTCCCCTCAAGAGGAGTCTGAAAGCTGAGGCGCTTGTGTGGAAAGGGGGAGACTTCTGAACTACAGGGGAGCAGGCCGCAGCTGCCCGCCCCCCCGACCCATGGGCCTCTCCCTCTGCCCTCCCGGTCCGCTATGAGAGAGTGTGTGTGTGTGTGTGTGTGTGTGTGTGTGTGTGTGTCACTTTTCCATACCATTTCCACATTCAGCTCTTATCAACAAGGTCTTGGGGGGCAGTAGTGTGTTTAGTTTAGTACGGCGTCAGTAAAGTGTGCAAATTCAGTACATTTGCTCACTTTACTACACTGCTGAACACCACACTGACACAAACCAGTCCCACACACAGCGTGCTGGTTATTAGTCACGGGGGAGAACAAAGCCTGTCATATCTCCAAGGAGGAAACCGAGAAACTGAGACCGATTCGATTATCATGACTCGCAGCCGGTGAGACGTGTGTGTGTGTGTTTGTGTGTGTGTGTGTGTGTGTGTGTGTGTGTTACTAGCCAGGGCATTGGGCTGGCCATCTCGGGGGTGTGCATGCACAGCACATACAGTCAGCCCTAATTGTCATCCATCCATCTATTCTAACTTCCATCCATCCACCCATCTCTGGGCTGGGAGAGCAAGTTTTTTTTTTCCAGTTTGTTTTCTTGCTCCCTGTGGAACAATGGCAGAAGAAAGAGAGAGCGAGAGAGAATGAGAGGCACGATGGCAGGGTGAAGAGGGAATGCTGGTGAGGGGGGGAGGGCAGTTCCACTCCCACGCTGTAATATCTTCATGATCACCAGGACGGCAAATGAAAAACAGGACACTAGTGTGTCTCTCTCTCTCTCTCTCTCTCTCTCTCTCTCTCTCTCTCTCTCTCTCTCTCTCTCTCTCTCTCTCTCTCTCTCTCTCTCTCTCTCTCTCTCTCTCTCTCTCTCTCTCTCTCTCTCTCTCTCTCTCTCTCTCTCCCTCCTTCCTAACCCCTGGAGATCCATAATATAGTTTTAATTTCCCAAAGGCTGCCGCAGGAAAACAGTTTCTGTGTGTGTATGTTTTTGTGTTTTGTCTGTGATGCACAATTGAACTCTGTATATGTGTGTGTGGGTTGCACCATTTTTAAATGTTTTAATCGGTGTATATGCTTGTGTGGCTAAAGATCAAAACAGGATGGCATCGGTTAGCAGCTGTCGTCTTGTCGGCGTTGTTTGTGTTTTCCCCTTTACTTCCATGACGTTGGTGGGTCCTTACATCAGCCTGTTCCTCTAGACACCACTGCATTGGGTGCTGCTCTCTAGGCCCCTCGCGAGGCCCTCCAGGGGGCCGTCTGACCCTGAGTGTTTTCCTGTACATCTTGTCCCTGGAGACCCGAGACGATGTGTGAAAACACAGGCCACACACGCACCTATTAATTCACTCACTCATTCACACACAATGCATGTCTGGTGGCAAGGTTAGAGGGACAGACAGGAGCCTTGCCTTCCTGTTATAAAGACTCACACACAGAGAAACAGAAACAGAGGGAGGTAGCATCGGTGAAGCTAAGGTATCCTTGTCCAGCTGCACCTGTCCCAGCTTACACACACACACACACACACACACACACACACACACACACACACACGCACGTACACACGCACGCACGCACGCACGCACGCAAGCTGGGGCTTCAACTCGTATGAGTTCAAATCTCCACACTTGCGTTCATGTCCAGGTGGCTTGTTGTCAAACCAACAAGACGTTCTCCCTGGATTAACCTCATAGTACATAAGCACAGATTGATTTTCCCCATTGTATTCCTCTTGTGTGACAATGTCACTCTCAAATCGCATGCAACAGTATCTGGGGATGTGACGCATTTCCAAGTAAATTGCAATGCTTTATTTTAACAACCTTATATCCCTGAGACCTATCTCTCTAAGTACACAATCGCAATCATTAGTATCCGTTGGCAGTGTTGTGCACGCCTGCGCACACATTTGTGTGAAAATCACAAAGGACGGAAATGAGCCGTCAAGGTAAAAAAGTACACTTCCTTTTCAAGTTGTCTTCAATTGTCATTGTCTCCAAATGTAATTTCTTCAACAATGGACTATGGTCTGACCTGACACTTCTAGAAGTTGGTTGCCATTCGTTCTGTTAATGAAAGAAATAGCTTTTTCTCATAAAGTTCTCTTGTGGTCATGTTGGATTAAACCACCGTTTAGGAAAAGCATTAGTAAACAACACAAATGCTAATTTATCTTATGGAACCCTCCTTTTTGACACACCCCTTAAATATTTTTGTTCCACCCTCAAGCAAACGACCAGCTAGAGAACTATATATTCGACAGTACCCGGGTTCTATTGAAGGATATAGCAATGAGAATGCATAGATGCGTTCTGTTGACCTGTTCCTTGTGTGTGTGTGTGTGTGTGTGTGTGTGTGTGTGTGTGCGTGAGTGTGACCTGATCCGAAGCTTGACGTAGTCAAGAGAAAAGGGGCCTTGTGTTGAAGAATGTTTGGTTTCTAAACATGCTGCTGGAAGCCAGACAGGTGTGTGTGTGTGTGTGTGTGTGTGTGTGTGTGTGTGTAGGTGTGTGTGTGTGTGTGTGTGTGTGTGTGTGTGTGTGTGTGTGTGTGTGTGTGTGTGTGTGTGTGAGTCCAGTGGCCAGACAGGCCACTGGACTCGGAGCGGGCCGCCACCTCCAACACTTGGATCCATTCCTCCCCCCCATGTTTGCCCGTTTTCTATGTTCTTCAAACCCAGAGGTTTGAGCACTTGACAGAATTCTTTTTTTTAAGTCTTTACCAAAAATCTGCATCCTATTTATGAATACTCATAACTTATTAGATTGTTGAACAGTTGCGAATCCATAACATGCTTGAGGGTTTTTATTATATCTGAGCATATACTGTTAGTTATTAAGTAAACACACAGCAGGCCCATTTGAAAAACAAATATTAATATGTACATTTTAAAATTTGTGTTTTTCGAGTTACTCAGCTTTTTTTGTATTTTTTCGTTTTTTTAACCCTTTTAAGTGCATATTCCTCTGGGATCTTCCGGCGTCCCTCTTTGGGTTCCCTCTAGTCGTACATTAAGCTCATTGCATGTTCATTATCTCAATAATCTGCTTACACAAAACCACACTATATGTAAAGTGACCTCATAATTCGTCGCAGATGCAATCGAGTAAAGGGTTTTTATCAATGTGTCTTAAGATGCACTTGAATGACAGATGTGACACACCCATGCTGGCATATCACTGTGGATTAAGAGACGATGCAACTAGACCTCCCTAGTGTCCAGCTCTAGTAGCACTAGTTAAAGCAGCTCACCGCAGACACTAAGAAATCCAGCATCGAGGAAGGCATTAGGGAAAGCTCGAGACCGTTAGTGACTCTCTACAACATAATGACATTTTGATGTCAAATCCATATCGGGTGGCAGATGGGGCGAGAGAAAGCTCTCCACGTAATGCTCTCTCCACACTATCGACTTGGTATATACAATTCATGTTTTACCTTGATTAAACTATTGTATTTTCCATTATTTCTAATTCATAATTTTAGACCTCTGCGTATGATTGATTGTGATGTGTGTGTGTGTGTGTGTGTGTGTGTGTGTGTGTGTGTGTAAGCGCTGTTACTACTAGTATAGGGACAGTCTGTTACTCAGAGATAATGGTCCTCTATAGAGCTCTGTGTGTGCGTGTATGTGTGTGTGTGAGTAGCTTTTGCCTATCCAGCTGGCAAGCATGCCTGTGTGCACGTGTTCGTCTGCACAAGGGAGGTTGCCGTTCAGGCTCCTTGCTAGGGACCTTCGCCACACTGTTCAATCAATACACACACACACACACACACACACACACACACACACACACACACACACACACACACACACACACACACACACACACACACACACACACACACACACACACACACTTGCTCTCTCTTGGGGGGCCACTCCCGCTGTTTGGCTATTGCATACGTGTCTTCTTGTGTGTAAGTATATTGTGTACATTTCTGAGGATGAGAATATTGGCAAAGAGTGTGTGGTTTTGTGATGGACATAGATGCAGAATGTGTTTTCATTCTCAGAGGAAGGAAGATGCAGTAGAATATACATATGAATAAGTCATGGGACAAACAGGCCTTGGCGGCAGTGGAAATGGAAGGACTGGCCTTGGAGGGGGGTGGGGCTTTAATGGGCCCAATTGAATAACACATCAGAATGACAGGACGCAGGTAACCTGTCACGTGTGTGTTTGTGTAATTAAACAGAAGCATTGAAAACAAAGGGGTTAAGGAAGAGAGGTGACACTGGTGGAGGTAGTGAAGGGATGAACACAGGAGAGAAAGGGAATAGGGTGAAGAAGAAAGAGAATGATGATATGTCTCTGATGACTCCTCCCCCCCGTTGCTATGACAGCAGGTTGTGTTGGCATGTGCCAAACTTGGCTCTGCTCACACCTCTGGCATCAGGGGCACCTTGGTGTGTGTGTGTGTGTGTGTGTGTGTGTGTGTGTGTGTGTCCAAGTTTCTGCTTGATTTTACATCTAGCTCCGTCTGCAATAGTCTAGCACGTATCGACTATTACATCTGGATCACGGTCTACACTAATTGATGCAACCCTTGTGTACACACGGACATGCACACACACACACACTCATAGATATATATAGATAGATATAGATTAGTGTTGAGTAAATTGACTGGACAATAGTCCAAGTCATAACCTTCATCAGGCATCTTATTTTCAAGTGATTTCTCTCAGCCTCTAAAGGTGCTTGCACACTACCCCAACAAACGGCAACACCAACTTATAGAATATTGCTCATCTGACACCACCGGGTCTGGCACCTGGCCTGCTGTTGGCGTTTTTCGGGGCAGTGTGCAAGCGCCTTGATATTGTTAGTGGCTATTGTAGTCATTCGGCTTAGATTCATACCACCGCATTTTGCTCTATTAGATGTATTAATCAGATGTTACAGCAACTGTATATTGTGAAATGCATAAATTCAGGTGTTCACATTTATTTGCACTGCTTTATTTGTCTGCTTCTGAATGGATTACAGCTTTCTTCTGTATTTCCAATGAGTAGAGTAGGTGCTCGGTCATTATGATCGAGTTACTAATTATGCGTTTTCATCTTTTAATACAACTTGGCCATATTGAGATATCAGGTTAAGTGTGTGTGTGTGCGTGTGTGTGTGTGTGTGTGTGTGTGTGTGTGTTCATTCTGGGACCCAGTCCCTCCCTGGCCAGAAGGTGCTCTCACCACTGGACAGATGGCCAACGCCCTCCCACTCTCCTTCCTCCATTTCCTCCCTCTTACCAGCTCTCTCCATCCATCCTTCCTCTTCTTTACACATACACACACACACACAAACACACACAAACACACACACACACACACACACACACACACACACACACACACACACACACACACACACACACACACACACACACACACACACACACACACACACCCTTTCCCCACCACAGCATCTCCACCCTGCCAAGCCAGTGTTTGTCACCACTAGTAGGTCACAAAATTCATGCGAAATTTAGTTTTACGGTTTTTGGTCGGTTGAATCCTGTATTAGATTGGGTATCTAATATGTACAGGGTTTTTCGTATGTTGTAGGAGAACCAAAAACCAACGTCTCGGTATATTTCTTCAGAGTTTGCCGCCTCCTGCCATGAAACATGGTTTCTCCATGATGAGCAACCAAAATAAATGTTTTTACCCATTTGGGTTTCTCCGTACTTTTGCACTCTCTATAGAGCTCATTATTGCTCAAATGGGCCATGTTGGCACACCTACTTATCTACCCTCTGTGTATTCTGATTTGGACCTTTGGACGACTGTAGGATGTGTTATGCAAAACCAGGTTGTGGGTGGGCTCATGTCGGGGAACTGTTTTCACGATGCCGGGACGCACTCTGAACTAGCCGGCGGTGCGTCGCGCCTTCACACACTCAATTAGAGTTGGAGCATCTACCCCTACTTCATCCCTCCTTCTTTGTCCCTCGCTCTCCTTGCTTCGCTCACACCATTTCCTCGGCCTGTGTTCCATTCTACTCGGCCTGCTCGCCGGTGACGGTCGTACTGGGTTCTCAGTGTTGTGATAATAAGGTGTGAAGATGGAGATCCATTGGAGCTCAGGGGATCAGGCATTTACTGTACAGTCTTGCTACCCCCCCCCCCCCCCACCCCACTATCATGTCCATTTAGTGTGACACACACACGTTTAGAGTGCGTTTAAATACGTTCTAGCTCTCCACCCGAGCAAAAGCCTTACATTCTGTGGACGCACCCGTTTACGAGCGATTCCCGCTGTGCGTGGCTGTGTCTCACGTTGCCCCCCCCCCCCCCCCCCCCCCCCCCCCCCTTGTGTCCCGCCCAGACGTCCCCGCTGCGGAGGCGGAGGCGGAGGCTAAGCTGCGCCGCGGGGGAGTGCTGCCCGACGAGGACCGCGATGAGCCCAACGACCTGGACCAGGACGACGACCTGGACGACGAGTCCATCTTCACCTGCGACAACTGCCAGCAGGACTTTGAGTGTCTGGCCGAGCTCACGGAGCACCGCACGCACCACTGCCCCGCCGGTAAGACTGTCCCTCTGTCTTCTCCTGGTGGGGGGCTGTCTGTCTGTCTCCCTCTGCCCGTCTGCCTCTCGCCAGCCGCATGTCAACGGCCGTCATAGAGGTTTATGTGGGATTCACTTATACGTTGAGGTGTATTCGATAAGGGCTACATTGCATTGAGTTATATACATTGAGATGTATTCATTTAGGTCAATCACTGAGGTATATTTGAGTTATACAGTATAGATTGAGGTTAATCATTGAGGTATATTTGATGTGAATTCAGAAACTATAGCTACGGAGAGTGGGTTGGGGGAATGTAAAATGTGTGGAGTGGACTGAGGCAGTTAGCCCAGCAGTATCCTTTTAGAGCTGCTGTCATTTCTCGACAATAGGCTGTTGATTATAATGACTCTTATGGCCAGGCCTCCATGTCTGCGCCACCTAAATACTGCCAGTGGCTTTACTCCAGTGTTGGCTTTTTGTCCGAATACTATTCAGGGGCGAATGGATATGTCAGTGCCTTTCTTGCATTGACTAATTTCTCCACTGAGGCATAATACCAGGGTATTAGTTATGAATTCAATTCTTGTGATATTCAGTCTAACATCTTGGTGTAACAGAGCGCATTACCATTTAAATGTGGAACAGAACTTAGTAGAACTTAATGGAATGTTAAAATGTTCGAAGTTGGATCTGTGTATGTTTTACGATATTCATTTTTCCGAAAACAATTTGGTGAACGGTAATGTTCAGGTACATGACTTGTTGCAGGATGAGACTGTTTCCAGTGGGACACTTTGTACCTTGATTATTTAGATAGGGTTAAAACAACCCCCCAATCGCAACCAAGAAATAGATCTAATATGGAACCAAGGGCTTCTTGTTTTGGAGCCAGCGTTTTTTTGGTTTCTTCTTCTGCTAAAATGTTCACTTGCACCTTTACCGCTTGAACTCCGTTTTCCCCACATGGTCTCTGGAGAACACACACACACACACACACACACACACACACACACACACACACACACACACACACACACACACACACACACACACACACACACACACACACACACACACACTGGCTGTTATTAGTAGCAGTGTAATTAATGGAGGGGCTGAAAGAAACACGACGGGGGCATCTGGTTCCTACAGATTAATCCAAACGCTCACTTAACGAGCCAACCTGCCACACGCGCACACACACACACACACACACACACACACACACACACACACACACACACACACACACACACACACACACACACACACACACACACACACACACACACAGCATGTGTATGAGCACGTGTGTTCACCTTTGATAGGGCGATGTAGGAACAGGGCCCATCGAGAGAGAAAGGGAAGTGTGGGGGGTTGATCAGGGGTGTGTCTGCCCAGAGATGTGTGTGTGTTGTATAACACAAGCCTCTAACCGCTTGCTCTATCGATCTCCGGTTGCAGCTCGGCGTTATTGACAGAATCTCACCAGTTTGAGGGATTTGTATGGTCTTCAAATAAGAAAGATGCGATTAATGGACATTTTGTAATGTCGTGATGTAGTGCAATTTAGGCCGATGCAGGGAAAGATCTCTAATGTATTTTCCTTTTATATATTTCCACAATATACATTTTCCTTTGGCCGTTTTTTTATGTATGTGGACAGATGCACGCATGCACGCACGCACGCACTTATGCACGCACGCACACAGAGGGATGCTGTCGCTGCACAGGATGTGGCCTATGATTTGAGCTCAGCAGTCAGGGGAAGGCTACATGTTACTGAGCAAGAGGGAGAGAAAGAGAGAGGGAGAGAACAAGATCGGAGTGAGGGGTGAGCGAGGGGGGGGGGGGGCAAATGAAATGAAATAAAATGAAATGATAAAACATGTTTTTCCCCTGAGAGAGAACGGCCCGAGATTGCAGAGTTATCCCAGCGCCTGGCAGGATGTGTGTGTACTTGCATGTGTCAGTGTGTGTGCGCGTGTGTATATGTGTGTGTTTGTAAGGGAGGGGGAGGGGGAGAGAGTTTGGCTTTTGTTAAGGGATGTGGTGTTTAGGCTTTCTTATTTGTTTGTGTCGGTGGGTGCATCCCACACACATAGGTGGAATGCTAGCAGGGAGACCATGGCTTTGTCATTATTACTGAAAAGAAGGCTAAATTAAAACACATGGAGTAAAACCATATTTGTATCTCCTCTGGTGGAAACCCCAGGGACCGCACACACACACACACACACACACACACACACACACACACACACACACACACACACACACACACACACACACACACACACACACACACACACACACACACACAGGGAGAGAGGGTGTGGGTGAGTGTGATCTTGCCATGATTATTGGCTAGTAGAGCTTATTTATTGTAATCAGAATAAAATGTGTAGTTTTATTCATTGGTACATATTAAACAAAGAGGAACAGATGTAATCAATCAGGCCCAAGTTCAGAATCAGAATGGAACTCTAAAATGGCATGCAATTGGCTCTGAATTGGCGTGGTTAGCTGTCAAGCTAATTTCACTATAGCAGTGATGGGTCCCAGGTTAGCAGCAAATGTTGACTGGGTCCCAGGTGCTAGAGTGAAGAGCCGCGTAATTCAGAGACACTTCAGCAGAAGGCCCCATTAATGTGAAGAGAAATTAGACCTATAAACACGTACACATGCATACACACACACACACGCATTGGCACTGATCAATGTTGGAGTCTTGCATGGACACACCGCATCTGTTTCACATCGGCTCATATTATTTGTGATGGTGAACGATGATCCTTGGCAGAAGTGTGTGTAGGTGTGTGTCTCTCTGTGTGTGTGTGTGTGGTTGCATGTGCGCTCAATGGGTTGACCCACCTCTCTATAATGTAGACCGATCACTACTGTCTCCAATTTTACGAAACCCAGAATTTTATTTTTTACGTTGAACTTTATCTGCCCTGTGACTTCGGGTTTGTGTGTGTGTTCTCGGTTTAGCGTGCACATAGAAGGGAAGTTTGTTCATGTCTGTGTCTGCAGCGTTTAGTGTGCGGTGTTCTACATTTGATTTGTGTGTGTGTGTGCGTGTGTGTGTGTGTGTGTGTGTGAGTGAGCGAGAGCGGGAGTCTGTCAGAGGGCAGTGCCTGGAGGTCTCAGTAGGAGTCAGAATGTGGAGCAGGGACTCCCAGTGGACAGGAGGAGCAGGGAAAAATCCCTCCTACAGATCAAATGGAGAATATTCTCTGGCCCTGATTGGCCACACACACACACACACACACACACACACACACACACACACACTCACACACTCACACACACACACACACACACACACACACACACACACACACACACACACACACACACACACACACACACACGCATGCACACTAAATGAGTGGTGTGGAGCTGCACAGTGACTGTCAGGTCGCTCTCCAGCCAGGCAGGGGGGCCGGTATCTGGATCTGTCTCTGACAAACAATAATCGACTAACCTCACCTCTAATAGTAGATGTTTAAGGTGTGTGTGTGTGTGAGAGTTTGTTTGGTCTGTGTGTGTGAGTCTGTGTGTGTGTGTGTGTGTGTGTGTGTGTGTGTGTGTGTGTGCCGAGGAGGGCAGTGTGTGAAGGTAAGCTGGCCGAGCTCAGGAGCTCCGTTGATTGCATGCATTGCGTTGCGTGGGTTCTGTGGATTATGTTGTTTTCCTTTTTGTCTCGGTCGCTCTTTCACACTCTCTCTTTTCTCCACTTCCTGTCATCCACCTTTCCTGTGCAGCTGTGCTCCACGGGGGGTCGTGGGGAGGTGGGGGGCTGGTGGCGGTGGCTGTCTATCGGGCCCTGGAGGTGGGGGGGGGCCGTGTCACGATCGGGGGTGGGGTGGGGTGGGAGACCCGCTGGGCGCTGATAGAAGACATAAACACTGATCCAGGGAAAAGGAAGGGGTGAGATGGAGAGTCATTTTCAGAGGAGACCAGGGTGAGGACAGCTGGGCAGCTGGGGCGCCGAAGTGGGTGGAAGGGGTGCGCCACAGCGCACACACACACACACACACACACACACACACACACACACACACACACACGTGCACACGCACACAGTCGCACACAGCCTCAATATTTAATTCACACAAATTCACACGTTGAACACATGCACGCATACATACACGCACGCACACAGACACACAAAGAACAGGAAGGGGGACAAACTCACGCACACGCACACACTTGTGTGTCTGTCGTCAGGGCAGCAGCTGAGTGCTGTAAGGTTGAGACACTTAGTAAAGCCACAGATCACTTTCAGAGAGGAGGGGGAAGGACGGAGATGCACGCGCATGCATGCACATACACACGTGCAGTCCAGAAGCTATTGCTGACTGACAGAATAAATAGTTTCCCTTGCAGTCACAATGCTCTCCATTTCTCTTTCAATTCTCGCTCTGTTTTAATCTCTCCTTCACTCCATTCGGCACACACACACACACACACACACACACACACACACGTGATCCCCAACCTTGTCCCTTATGTCCTCTCTCAACCTCTTTACCCGCTTTGTCAAACCATCCATCTCTCAATCCGTTCTTCCTCTCTTCTCTCTCGTTCTCTCTTCCTCTCTCATTCTTGTTCTCTCTTTCGTTCTCTGTCCCTCTCTCTCTCTCCCCCTTTCCAAGCCTGTCTGTCTGTCGGGTCTCTCGGCCTGTCTCTCTGTCCCTTGTTCTCTGTCTCTCTGTCTGTACCCGCCTACCGGGGGTGGCCTGTAGATTCCTGCGCTAAGCCCTTGGCACGGAATGCGCGCACACACACACACACACACACACACACACACACACACACACACACACACACACACACACACACACACACACACACACACACACACACACACACAGCTGGCTGCCGCTCAGGCTTTCTAGGGAGAGGAGGCGGGAGACCGGCACCAACAGAGGGGAAGGGGGCTCTGTGTGTGTGTGTGTGTGTGTGTGTGTGTGTGTGCGTGTGTGAAAGGGGGCACAGCATGCTGAGAGAGAGGGAGCAGGGAGGTGGTACGGCCGAGAGGGTTGGTTGTGAAGTCATTTTTCATCACAGGGTTCATTTTTCATGGCAGTTCTCTCTTTCTTTGGCATCCTTTTTCTCTCTCACACACTCTGTGCCTCTCGCTCCGCGTTGCTCTATTTCACTCGCTGACTTTCCCTATCCACTTCTCCCCATGCTCCCCTCCCTTGATCCCTCTTTGTCTCCCTTTATTTTCCCTTTCCTCCCTGCCTATGCCCCCCCTGCTCTTCCCTTCTTTCTGCCTTTCTCTCGCTCTTGTTCTCGCTCGCCCTCTTTCTCGCGCTCTCGCTCACGCTGTCTCTCCTCTCTCCCTCTCTCTCGCTCCTGTTCTCTCTCTCTCTCCTGCTCTCTCTCTCCCCCGCTCAGCCTAGATTCCTCTTTATGAAATATGGATAGGAGCAGTTTTGGGTGAGCTGAGAGGGTTGCCGATGGAGGGAGCTAAGGAGATCTGGAGCCAGAGAGAAATGGAGGAAGAGGGAGGGAGCGAGGGAGTAGGAGAGAGCGAGAGCTGGAGCGGGTGGGAGGGAACTTGTGTCTCGGCAGACGCACCGTTTGCATGCACCTAAACACCTCACTGAGCAATCTGTCAACATGTCAGCAACACATGTTTGGTAAAAAAAAAAAAGTGAGGGAGTGTGTGTGTTAAGGAGGAGAGGGAGCAGAAGAGAGGAAGGGGTGCGGGGGAGGGAGGGGGGGGGGAATCGTCCTCCTCCAGTGGGAGTAATGACTCCCACCAGGATCCTGGAAATGCTTTGAATTCAGCAGATTTTCTCTCGCTCTCCCCCCTTCCCCCCCCGGGGCCTACGCTTTTTTTTTTAATACAATGCCTGCATCTCAGAAATTTGAGCCCGAGGACCCCTGGGGGCGGGCTTTCATAATGCCTGAAAATGTAGGGTTATATTCTGTGCTCTTCCCCATGGGGCTTTTATTAATACCTGTATTCACCACCACTGGAAAATTACACAGGCAGCGCTGCAGGGGCCCGCGCCCGCTCCAGGACGGCAGAAAGGCTCTGCGGGGACGTTTTCCTTTCTTTCACTGTCTCTCTCCTCTATATCTTTCCCTCTCTCTCTCTTGCTCTCGCTCTCTCTCGCTCTCTCTCTATCGCTGCCTACTTCATGCAAGAGTAAAACAGAAGAATTTGCCAAAGGACACAGGAAAAAGTGTGTGTATGTGTGTTTTTTGGCACCAGCTGTATTCCATGTACTCTACTTTGCTCAGAGGAAGAAAAAAAAAAATGGTAGCAAAAAATGATTTTCTCTCTCTCTCCCTGTTCCATTGTCCTCGTATGCCTGCGTCTCTGTGCTGCAGACAGACAAGTAAATATTTGTAAGTGTGCAGTGCTGTGTATGTCTGTGGGCACAGAAATGTGTTGTATCTATTTCTTTCTGTGTGTGTGTGTGTGTGTGTGTGTCTAGGTGCACGTGTGTTTGTAGGGGCACGTTTTGTTTGTGTGAGTGTGTGTGTAAGCTTCAAAGTATTTTCATCTCCAATAGGACAATTTCCTTCATTAGAGTTGAATTGTGCAGTAAAATACATTGACGTTGTTATTCTTCATACCCTTATTTAATCTGTTTGCCTGGAGTATGAAAGATGGCGCTCGTGGCTGAGCCCTCACCTCCCGGTCGCCGTGGTAATCCTGGGCACATCTGGCCTCTCCGTCCCATCTTAATGGTCCCTTCCAGGGGCGCCTGCCATGTTGCATTATGCTAAACAGCCTCCAACCAATCGGAAGGCGGCCTGGGCCGGCACACAACGGTCAATCGGTGTTATACATTCGTTTATAATAAAAAAACGAAGCAAATTCAATCGAAAAACAAAACGATTGTGGAACGAGTGAATTGAACCGAACAAGGACGCACCGCCGTGGTTGTCTGCCTCTAACAGTAGCCAGGAGCAGTGTTGGCCAGGAGCTTATGTATCCACCTCACAGCAACGTGCCACACGCATAGCTGTTATCTGTTGGGGCAAGTTGGGAATTGTGTGTTGTACATGTGCAGTCACTGTCACTGTCGATTTGGCTGTCTGTTGTTTGTACTGAATGTAAATCAATGCAATTTTGGCGTCTGTGTGTGTGTGAGTCAGGATAGAGTTGTCATGGGGCCTGTTATGGGCTCCCTTCTCTCTTTTTTTTTTACATATGTGAGTGAGAGAGGGAGAGAGATGAGGGGGGGTCCAGATAATGAGGAACAGGCCATTCCCTTGGATTCCTGCACCCCTGCCGATAGCTGGGACCCTCAGACCCTCAAACTCTACGACTGTCTCGCTCTCGCTGACCCCTGCTGGCACACCAGGGACAGCCCCCCGCTGACCCCCCTGCACCCCCCGTGTCTCTCTCTCTCTCTCTCTCTCTCTCTCTCTCTCTCTCTCTCTCTCTCTCTCTCTCTCTCTCTCTCTCTCTCTCTCTCTCTCTCTCTCTCTCTCTCTCTCTCTCTCTCTCCCACATTCTCTGTCTTTATCTCCCATCTGGATCAGCATTCATTCTGCAGTCTTCTCTCTGCGCCTTCCTCCTCCTCTTTGCCGTCCTCCTCACCTAAATCCCTCCCCCCCAGTGCTATCAGGCACTGCTTGGTTCACCACTGTGTCTCTTAACTTTCTGTCTCGCTACATCTCTCCTCGCTTGTCTTCAACTGCAACGCTCCTTCTCCTTCCGCTCTGTGCTCAGAAAAACACACAGACCACAATATCTAGCCCCGCCTCTCTCCCCTGCGGAGATCTCAAAACAGACTGACCACATCCCCCCCCCCCCCCCCCCCCCCCCCCCCCCCCCCCCCCCCCCCCCCCCCTTCTCTCCCTCTTTTCCCCTCTCTCCATCCTCCCCTCTGTTCCCTGTGGAGCTGGCCCCAAAGCTCTGATCCCTCCTGTCGACCCCCTCCCACCACGGCACCACCCTACCGCCCGCCCCCCGCCCACCCTGTGTGCCCTTCACACACACACACACACACACACACACACACACACAACACACACACACACACACACACACACACACACACACACACACGCACACGCACACTCCCTGTGGTGGCAGAGCCCAAAGCGGCCCCCAATCACCCCCCTCCCTCGTTTTCCTTCCCTCCTTCTGTTTACTCTTTTTCGCTCTCCCCTCTCATCTCCTCTCGTCCTCTACTTCCTATCTGCGTCTCCCACACTCTTCAGATGAAGAGTGGGCCTTTCTCTCTGAGCTTTGTGGGGTTTAGTGTCTGTTGGTGTAGCAACCGCTTGTTTTAGTTTTTCGCCAAGACGAAATCACACACGCACGCACGCACGCGGCCACACACGCGCACCGTGCCTAGGTCTTTCTAATTTGTTTATTAAATAGATCCTTCCTTCCTCTCACCACTAACTCTCATCAAAACGGCAAAGTTTAATGAAAGTTTAGAACCTTGTTTGACGCTTATTATTCAGATTTCCTCAGGAAAGAAAACCGATGAGCAGGTCGGTACCATCAGGATACTTTAGCAGTAGAGGGGGTGACACGATTCGAAATATTTCTTTTATGTTGAATTTATTTGAGTTGTTGTCCTACTGCACAATTAGTGCAGCTGCCATTTGGAGTAGATTCCGTGAACATTTTCTCCTACGTCCCACATGAAGTAGAGGTTTCCCAGAATGACCAAAGAGCCCCACGATACTCTGGGGAGCTCATCCATCTGAAAGGCCCTTAAAGGCTTCCCAGGCCCCAGCTGGCAAGGTGGTCTCTCTGCGTGTATGCAAAGGTTAATACCTGTCTCTTTGCAATCAGGAATTATTGAAATGTATAATTGCAACTGATTAGCAACGAACAAGCTGTTGGGGAGTTAATTCTGTTAACCCAGCAGTTAAGAAAAAGCTCACATTGTTGACAATGTGACCTTCCAGGGTCTAACAGGACGGCCCTCTGTCATAAATAAACATGCACTAATAATAATATTAATATACATATGAATAAAGGTTTAGATTTGTATGCGGATAAATGCACACGCAGGCGCCCTCATCCTATACAGCAGTGGCAAAGGGCAGAGCGCCTCTGGGGGAAGGCCCATAATGGGTTTAACCTAGCGCTCTGGTGGGGGCTCGCCTTTGTCCAGCCAAATGTCAGAGAGAAGCAGCGCTCTGGAGGGATGGCGATGGGGCCGGGGGGTTCGGGGAGAACAGCAAGGGAAGGGACAGGGAAGGTAAGGGGAGTAGGCATTCTTAATCAAGTGCTGCAGGAGTGAGTGGCGACGTGGAAACGGACGGACGGCGAGTTGGAGAAAGAGGGAGGAGAGCTGGGCAAAGACCATCAGGGAGAGAAGGGTGTAGGAAGAACCCACCGTTACGCCCCTCTTTTGGGACACCCGCAAATACAAGTGTATTCTTACACACGGTCACATGCACACAAGCCTCAAATGCCCTCTCTAGGGTGTTATCACTGCTGCACACGTGTGAACTGTCAGCAGTCTGACTGTGAAGCTGGATGGCAGGCCGGCCGGGTAGCTGGCTGGCAGGCATGCTCCTTAGCTGGTTGGCTAACTAGCTGGCTGGCTAGCTTGCTTGTTAGCTGGCTGGTTTGCGGACGGGTTAGCTAGCTGGATAGCTGGCTGCCAAGCTTGCTATCTGACCTCCTCACCCACTAAAGGGCAGGTTTGGCTTGCTGACTGTCCACTCTTTTTGGCTTGCTGACTGCCTTGTGAATCTTTTGCATGTGTCTAAAGAAACCCCAAAGAGGAATAAGGCTTAAGGGATAGTTTTGCAAAACCAAATGAGTGAACGCTGAACGGCGAGCCGACTGTGCAGGCCCAGCAGAGAGCCCAGAGAGCAGCTTGTTTTCTCCAGCCTGCGAGCTGGGGGAGGAGGAGGGGGGATCAGTGGTGTGAGTGTGGGGGGCTGGGCGTTAGGCCCTGCTCTCTCTCCTCGCCTCTCTAGAGCTCCCTGGGGGGCCAGCAAGACCAACCCTGCCAGCCTCTCTCTCACACCGCCACTTACCCCCGCCCCCCCAACACACACACACACACACACACACACACACACACACACACACACACACACACACACACACACACACACACACACACACACACACACACACACACACACACAGGCCCACTGACGTCAGCTGCTCTGGGCCTGCTCCCCTGGGTGCCACCAGAGCCCTTTGTTTCCCTCACCCCCTGCTCTCTCCCTCCCTCTCCTCTCCCTGTTCCTCCCTTCTTCCCTCCTCCCGCCATCCCCTCCCTGTTCTTTGTCCCTAGAAATAGCCGTCCCGCTTACTGCCTGATTGGAATTCACTGCACTGTTGGAAGTCGCAGGGGAAGGTGTGTGTGTGCGTGTGTGTGTGTGTGTGTGTGTGTGTGTGTGTGTGTTTGTGTGTGTGTGTGTGTACTGCGCACGCACATGCAGGAATTTTTTGTGTCTGGCTGCTTATGTGCTTGATTGAGCGAATGTGTGCGCAAACATGGTTATCACATTTCCATGTGCACATTTATATCTGTCTATTATGTCTATGTGGAAGAGCAGGGATATTTGAAGACAGCAGAAATAACAATAACACCAAATCATTGGCATTAATAAATCAATAAATAGAAGGCGTTCATTTGATAGAACTAACATTTCATATTGGAAAGAAGGAGATGGATAGAAGGAGAAAGTTTGAGTGTGCCTGTGTGTAGGTCTTTCTGGTTGTTCTGTGAGTGTGTGTTAGTGTGTGTATGGTCCCTGGTCTCTGCACGCGTCCCTGAATTGGGGTTAAGGACCAAGAGGATTGCATCTTACCATGTCTCGTCCCAGCCTTAAAGGGTTGTGTTGTGTGACACATTAACCAAACTGTGTTTCCTTTTTCAAATATTATCGAAAAGATGTTGATGAATAAATCAGGAGCGACGATCCATCTGGGAAAGCAAAACTAAAAAGTCACACTTGCAGGCACGCTGGCCCAAAACACACACACAGACACTCACAACAAAACCAGACCATAACATGGAAGGAGATGAGTGGGAGGGAACTGATTGAGAGAGAGAGCAAGGGTTTGAAGCTTGAACAATATCTCAGATGTTTACGGGTTCGCCCTGGGAAAACATTCAAATGTACGCTTTGTTTGACCATCTCTGTATCACCGTCTCCCTCTTTGTTACACCCTCCCTTCTCTGTGCATTTCTCTCCGTCTCCCACCCTCTTCATTCAGGCCCGCTCCCATAGCCTTTTCTCCCCGCTAGACTGCACAGTGGGCACCATGCAGCGGGGCGCTGGTGTGTGCATGTGCCTCTGTGTGTTTGCAGTTTGTTACTGCAGGTGTGTGTGTGTGTGTGTGTGTGTGGGTGTGTGTGTGTGGCTGGGAGGAGGGGGAAGCTGGCTGGGGGCCGCCTGGAGGGAGTGACCCCTGTGACGAACTCCCCCAGGAAGGAGCCTGGCTATGCAAGGGGGGAGGGTTGTTCTCTCTCTCCCTCTCTTCACTCTGCGTCCTATGTCTGTATCTCTCTCTGTCTCTCTCTCTCTCTCCCTCTCTTCACTCTGCGTCTTATGTCTGTATCTCTCTGTCTATCTCTCTCTCTCCCTCTCTTCACTCTGCGTCCTATGTCTCTCTCTCTCCCTCTCTTCACTCTGCGTCCTATGTCTGTATCTCTCTCTGTGTCTCTCTCTCTCTCCCTCTCTCCACTCTGCATCCTATGTTTGTATCTCTCTCTGTCTCTCTCTCTCTCTCCCTCTCTTCACTCTGAGTCCTATGTCTCTCTCTCTCCCTCTCTTCACTCTGCGTTCTATGTCTCTCTCTCTCTCCCTCTTTTCACTCTGCGTCCTATGTCTCTCTCTCTCTCCCTCTCTTCACTCTGCGTCCTATGTCTGTATCTCTCTCTGTCTATCTCTCTCTCTCCCTCTCTCCACTCTGCGTCCTATGTCTCTCTCCCTCCCTCTCTGGGACTCTTTAGCAGGGGGCAGGGTGCTGGTTCTGGGGAGGGCATTGCTCAGTGAGCGCAGGGCCGGGGCAGCAGTGGTTCTCAGGGCTTTGCGGGATGGGGTTGGTGGGGGGGGTGCCTGAGGACATGGTGGGGGTTGGGTCCTGGTGCACGGTTTCCCCCTTCCTTGTTGGCTGCCAAACCAGGCGGCCTGCAAATGAGCAGATAAAATTGCTTGTGTTCGGTGTGTGTGTGTGCGTGTTTGTGTGTCTGTGTGTGTCTGTCTGTGTATTTTTGTGTCCGCAATCACATGGGCCCTGTGTGTGTAGAGATTTGCTTCTGCTCGAGTGTGTATGAGTATTTGGTGTGTCGGGATATATGGGTTTCCATATTTTGTGTATGTGTGTGTTGTGTGTATTGTAGTGTGTGTATGTTGGGGGTTATTCAGTGACAGCTGTGGTGGGATGTTGGATGGGGTTGCTACTGCTGCCTTGCTGATAAGGGGTGGAGGCGGGGGTGGGGGTTTCATTGTAGACATGAGGAGATGACTAATAATCCTGTAAGGCGACACACACACACATACACGCACACACAATGAGATGAGAGGCATTTTGGGGGAAAAGAGGAGGAAAGCTAGATGAGGCTGAGGGACATTATGAAGGTTTGGCAGTAAGGTGTGTGTGTGTGGTTTATTTATTGATGGCCACGGGTCAGCTCAATTAAAAACATTACTGAAAAACCTCCCCGATGTGACCATCAGGCCACTGTCTCTGTTGAATCGGTAAAGACACAACAAACAGTTGACATCAGCTACGGATGGCCCCTGAGTGACACATGTAGAGTTAGGTCTGCGATCTTTGGTACTTTCCCTACTACGAGCTGCACATGTCATACCTATTTTTGACTTCTTTTAACCATCGATCTCCTGCTTCTCTGCACGGGTCGGACTTTAACTGTGACTCCCTGTAGAGCCGATCCAGTAAGCTGGGCCAGCATGGAGACTTTGATTTGCACCCACCCCGTCCTGCAGGCCGGCGTTATTTAAGGGGAGTGTACAGCCCTACACACACTCTTAAATCGTGTGTGTGTGTGTGTGTGTGTGTGTGTGTGTGTGTGTGTCTGCTTGCTCCTCTCGGTCGCTCTACCATTCCGTCCCGATATCCTAATAGCGCTCTGCCATCCCCCCCTTAATTATTCATAATTTAGTAATACAATCAGAGTTTAACGGCGCCAACATTAGCTACTAATAATACACCCGAGGCTTTGCTTTTTAATTTAATCCTTCTGTTTTTTAATTTAATCTTTGGGACACGCCTGTGTGTTTTTTCCTTTTCTTCCCTTTCTTCCCTTGTTTCTTAAGTGTCCCACATAAAGCGGAGCTATGGGCAGGGATGGAGCTGGGGCGGGGGAGTTGAACAGGTGACTTGGGTTGGGGTGGTGAGGGCCTGATGGAGAGATGGATAGGGAAGCCGTGTGTGTGTGTGTGTGTGTGTGTGTGTGTCTCTCTCTCTATTTGAACAGACAAAAAGGGTCTTGTGGCAAGTGCTCTTATTGGTGTGTTGAGACCTTCCCTGAAACCCATTGACCCAGCTCCTTTATCGCTCCACAATCAATGCCGCTGTCTTGTCTTTGATCCCTCCCGTCGACGCCTCTCCCCCTGTGGAGGTCTCTATCCATAACTTCACCACTGAATTCCCTTAATCCTAAATCACACATTCAGCACTCATTGGCCCTGTGCAGGTACCGCACATAGCAGTTTGTGAGTGAAACTATGTGAGAGAGAGAGAGAGAGAGAGAGAGAGAGAGAGAGAGAGAGAGAGAGAGAGAGAGAGAGAGAGAGAGAGAGAGAGAGAGAGAGAGAGAGAGAGAGAGAGAGAGAGAGAGAGAGAGAGAGAGAGAGAGAGAGAGAGAATTAGGCATGGGTATGGTGGGGGGCCCATTCTAACGCCATCAAAGCACAATGGATGTTAGCCAAAGAACCATTTCCATACCTCTGTTCTGACTGCTTTATTAGATGCACCCTGTGGCTCCAGTGTGTGTGTGTGTATGTGTGTGTGTGAGAGAGAGAGATTGAAATAGACGTCGTACAAGAGTTTCATGTCTGTTACTGTGTACTCAGTGTGAGCCTATATACCGATGTAGGTATACGGCTCCCTGTGTGTGTGTGTGTGTGTGTGTGTGTGTGTGTGTGTGTGTGTGCGTTTGAAGTCTGTACGGAGCCGTACCATAGTCTAGGTCCCAATACAATTCTCTTTCTGCTGGAGTCCCGACAGCCACTGCTTTCCCATTGATCCTAACACACACACACACACACACACACACACACACACACACACACACACACACACACACACACACACACACACACACTCTTGTGCATATTGTTCCTTCTTTTGTTGTATGCATTAACTTTGGGATCATTTTAAGTGAGCATTGACCAGGGCCCCAACGGGACATTACAGTGGTGTGATTTATTCTACCACTGCGGTTCTATTTTCTGCTGGTTAGTCACAGAGGACACCAATGGCCAGCAGTGTGAGGGGAGGCAGAGGAGAGGTGTGGGCCGGGGGGGGGGGGCTGTTGCATGGTGTGTCTCAAGCCCTGTTAGGGACCTAGTTTTGGTGTAACAAGAGGGAGGGACACCCTTACTCAGCTCAGTCCAGAGAACAACCCTACCTCCGCACAGAGAGCAGCATGTAATTATGAGACCCCCTGTCGTCGTTCTGTCTGTCCCTCTCCCCCTTCCCCCGGCTGCCCCCCCGACCTCTCCATCTTTGATCTGTCACATGTCACATTCTTTTCTCTCTTTCTTTCGCTTGGTAGTTTGCTCATTCTTTATTTTCGATCTTGATTTCAGAAAGGAGGAATAACATGAAGGAAGAATGAGAGATGTGTGCGTGAGTTTATGTGTGTGAATAAATGTGTTTATGTTTAATTGAATTACCGGTCAGCATATAAGAATGATTAACCTCAAACACAATGCAACACAACAAAACCCAACACCTTGCATGTATTCTGCCTGGCTTTGCGTCGGGATTGTATGTGCATAAAGAGTAGGCTGCATCTAAAGATGCATATTTATGTTCACTTTAGCCTTTTTTTATTCTCTCTCGCTCCCTCTCTCTCTCTCTCTCCACCCCTCTTCTATGTCCTTGACCCGCCGCTGGTAACATTAAGAGTCTCAGGGGAGAGGCTTTAATACAGGAGTAATTATTATACCACACACACGCACACACATGCACACACGCACACGCACAAGCACACACACAGCCAGGTGGCTGGAGAATAAATGTGTGTTTATGTACACTAAAGTGGCAGTTTCTTCCGGTACAGTGGCTGTCTATCAAAGTCTACGGAACTTCAGTTGTATTTATTTTTATCTCCGCGTGGGATCTGCGTGTGAAAAACCTTGGCCTACCTATCCTAAATAGAGGTGTTAAAATTCATTGATTTATAATGATGCCTCAGACTTGAAAAACTAGAATATGCATTCTCTTCTTATTATGCCTCTCAATATGTTTTGTGTGTATTCTAATCTAGGTAGTATCTAATATAAATGTTGTAAATTGTAAACAATCAAGCAAAGCAAGTTGTGTGAAAAGTAAGACGATGCATTCCATTTCAATCATTGCAGTGCCAGGTTACCGCATAAACTGTGTCCCATACACCCACTCACACTAAGACATTGGAGAGTGATCCTCAGAGCGTGCACTACAACTGCATCACCTCCGCACAGCAAAACAAACGGGCCTCACAGCCCCTGTTGTAATGCTGCTCACCGTCTTTGTTTACACGGTGAGCAGCAGCAAGGAACAGCGGCAGTTCAGCAACGATCCGCTGCTCGCAGTCTTAGCATGCACGTGCTGTCACGGATGATCCGGCTCCGCTGGAAAGATGCGAATCAGCACGCACAGAGATGCAACATGAATGTACTTTGTGGAAATGTAATGCAAATGGCAGGGAGATTCCGGCGTCCACCCAAAAAGAAGAGCCCGGGATCGGCTCAGTAACCGTTCGTTTGCGAGTTCACATATTGTGTGTGTGTGTGTGTGTGTGTGTGTACGTGAGTATCCCCATGTGTATCCTCTCTCTCTCTCTATGTCTCCCACCGTCTGTGCCTCTCCTCTCAGAGTGTGTCACTAATGGCAGGTCCAGGTGTTCTGCTCTGCTCTGCCCCTTCCCTGGGGGCCCTGTGTGGGTGTGTGTGTGTGTGTGTGTGTGTGTGTGTGTGTGTGTGTGTGTGTGTGTGTGTGTGTGTTCTACCCACTGGGGGTTTTAGGAGTAGTTGTGTGTGTAGGGGCCCGTCGGGGGGCCCAGGTCCTCCAGAAGGGAGCTGAGTTGAGGCGAGGCGGAGGGGAGCGGTGGGCTGGAGGTACCCGCCTCCCGCAGCCTGCTGCTGGCCCTCCCCTGAGCAGAGGACCCCCCCACCCCCACAGCCCTACCACGCACCCTAGGGATCCGGCTCGCTCTCTCTGTCTCTGTCTCTGGCTCTCTGGCTCAGTCTGTCTCTCTGGATCAATCTGTCTCTCTCGACCAGCCTGTCTCTGTGGACCAGTCTGTCTCTCTCTGTCTCTGTCGATCAGCCTGTCTCTGTATGTCTCTTATTTGTCAACTGGGTGCAGTAAACATATCTGAGTGTGTGTATTGGTGCTTGTAACGGGTGCATAAAAGCCAGTTTGTTTGTACATTCGTACGTGTGTGTTTTTGAACAACAAGCTCCAGCTGCCTGAATGACTTATTAATAAGTCCCAAGTACACAACGGTGAACTCAGGTGTGTGTTTGGGGAGAAAATAATTGAAGATCTGCATGTTAATGCGATGCACAGTGACGTTTTCCCCTCCGCATCTCACCCAACTACATCAACGCAGCCATGGATTCACACGATAAGGAAATATATAATATAATATATTTCTCTGCTCATGAGTGTGCCTGATTCTGACTCAGGTGAGTGTGTTTCTAGGTTAGCAAGCTGTCTTTCTGTCCACCATCCTCATTTTTATAAATAGACAGAATAGCCGCTAGCTGGCCACCCCTTTGACGAGAGTGTGTATGAATATGTGTGTGTGTGTGTGTGTGTGTGTGTGTGTGTGTGTGTGTGTGTGTGTGTGTGTGTGTGTGTGCCATCTGTTAGCCTGCATGAGTATTGGTGGATATGTGTTTATGTTTGTGTTTATGTATGTGGAGGCTGTTGTTGTTAGTCTAACCCTCTGTCTACCAGCTGGTTCTTGTTTCTGAGGTAGCAATGCAGAAGGGGGGGGGGTGGATGGAGTTTGGGGGAATTTATGAAGCACAATAGGTTCATTAAGGGGGCTCTGTAGATGTATTTTGTGGAGCACTAGGTGGCACAACATAGCAGGATATAGGGGTTAATCCTTGTGTGAGAAAGAGGATGTGTTAAGAGGAAGCAGATGCCAGCCCTGTGAATGCGTGTGCACGTGTGTTTCTGCACATAACTTCACGTGTGAGCATGTGTGTGCGCGTGTGTGTGAGTGCGTACGCATCATAACAGCGCCGTCGTTTTTTGCTGTTTGTAGAACTGGTATAGAACTGGTGGCTTCCTGAGGAACAGTATCCTGAAGTGTGTCGTGTTTTTTTGTTTTCCTAGAGATTGATCGTAAGGATCATTCTCTATGACAAAGATGCAGATTAATGTCCTCCTATCAGTGTGCATGGGTTGTTCCACTAAAGAGCAGAGTACAGCACTCAGTTGACACTAAGATGCGCCCAACATTACAGCTATCACAGCTCGTGTCTGGACCCTAGTTCCGTGTCTGCGGAGCGGCGAGTCAAATGCAGTGCATCTGCCGGTTCAGACCTACATTTGTATTGTAGAGGGGGGTACATTTTGGCAGCATAACTGCATTCTAACAACACAGCCAGGGGCTACATGCTAGCGTGCTGAGAATCAGGTTTGTTGTGTTGTGTTGTGTGAGAACGCAACTAGAATACACACCTTTTATGTATATGCTACAAAGATGTTAGAGTCTGTGTGTGTATCTGTGCGCGCGTGTTAGGGGGTAAACATGTCATCTGCCAGCCCCCCTTGTCCCGCCCCCTGCCCCTAACCTTCTGCCCTCCCACACACACACACACAAACACATTCGTACTCGCGCACACACACACACACACACACACACACACACACACACACACACACACACACACACACACACACACACACACACACACACACACACACACACACACACACACACACACACACACACACACACACACACACACACACACACACACACACGCGCGCACACACACATTCGTACATCCACGTTGCCCCATATGGAGCAGTTGGCGCCCAAAAGTGTCCGAAGCAGCCGGACCCATTCCCAGGGCAGAAGGTGAGGGTCCCCACAGCATGCACAGAATGTGTGTGTGTGTGTGTGTTCAACTGTCCTGTCCTCTAGGGCTCAAACCCAGGACAGTCTGCCATTTCGTCATTTCTATCGTCCTTGCTGCAGTGCATGTGTGTGTGTGTCCTAACAGACTGTGTCCCATGTGGCCCAGAAGTACAGAAGCAAAGGACTATAGGTCCTCTAGGCAAGGGCTAGTGTTGCAAGTGTGTGTGTGTGTGTGTGTGTGTGTGTGTGTGAGATCTCCGGCACCCAGTTACATTGGCACAGTATTCTGAGCTTCAATTCCCAACGGCAGAGCCTTGTATGCCCAAACATGACCAATCCCGAGTGTTTTTGGTATATGCGTGGGCATGTGCATATGTGTGTCTGAGTAGGTGTGCATGTTCTGCGCTGCCCAGTGTGAACCAAAGGTGGAAGTTGTTTTTCTGCCCCCTATGGTGAGGCTGGGGTGTGTGTGTGGGTGTGTGTTTGTGTGTGTGTGTGAGTGTTATGAGTGTTTGTGTGTTATGTGTGTGGCCTGGGGGCATGGGAGGGGGCCTGGGGGGTGATGGAGGGAGAGAGGGAGAAAGGGAGGAGGGAGGGAGGGATGAAGGCAGGAATGGGAGGTCAGTGGAGGCCCCGCTGGGGAAGGAGGGTGTCCGAGCAGATTGCCCGTTACAAAGGTGGAACCCTGCTTCACGAGAGAGAGGGAGCAAGGGACGGAGAATATTAACAACAGTATAACAAGCATTCAATCACAAATACCACACGCGCTGTGGCTTAAAGCGCGGGAGGGGGGTCCACACCACCTCTCCTCCCTTTGTATTCACACATCAAAGTGAGGATGGGTGCGTTGCACATGCACACCGTGATCTGGGCCAGAGTGTACTCATCTCTCTCTCTCTCTCTCTCTCTCTCTCTCTCTCTCTCTCTCTCTCTCTCTCTCTCTCTCTCTCTCTCTCTCTCTCTCTCTCTCTCTCTCTCTGCGCTCTCCCGAGTCGCGGTTCAGTCCAACCGGTCGCCTCTGAACTTGAGTCACCCATCAAAGAGGTCTGACGGACAGATGGAGCCATCAGTGTTTGCGTTACCGTGTGTGTGTGTGTGTGAGGGCGGCCGCCGTCTCGTCATTAGAGCATTCCGGCGCGCGGCGTCCTCTGCGTGGCGCGTGCAGCCGGGCCCATTAGAGCGGGACACACACTGGGGGGAGTGTGGGTGTGTTGGCGCGCGCATCTGCTCTCCGCCAGGTGGACCTGCGGCGGTCCGTTTACATCCCGGGTCGCCGGGCGCGTCCGGCCCCCTCTTCCCGCTCTAATTATGAAACACCCCGGTGTTCCCTCCTCCCCCGCCCTCCTCCCCTCCGCCTCCTCTCCCGAGTTCAGAGCGCCGCGTCCATCTGGACGTCGCACCTATAGACGGGCCCCTCTGAGGAGGGCGAAGGAGAGAGGGAGAGAGGAGGACGAGGACGAGGAAGGGAAGGAACTAGAACTGTAATGATTAGCTACATGAAAGGCCAGCGAGCGGATGGAGACCGAGGAGTGCGAGGGAGACTGCCGCAGCTCTGGGAGAGTGTGAGGCGGACGGGGGAGGTGTGTGTGTGTGTGTGTGTGTGTGTGTGTGGGGCGGGCTGAAGGGGTAGTGGTGTAGCGGGAGGGATTAGCAACAGTTCCTTCGTTTTTTCTCTCTCTCCGTGCATCTCCTCTTGGAAGTGGGGGGGTGGGGGGAAGGGGGGAGTGAGGACACACAGCGTGTGTCGGCCTCCACCCGTCTCCGTCTCTTCTTTCTTTTCTCTTCTCCTTCTTTCTCTTCTGCTGCCTTTTCTCTGCTTCCCCCCCCCCACCCCGAGCCCATCACCTGCCATGTCTTCTCTCCTCCCGAGGCTTCTTCCAATTTAACTTTTCTCTCCAGCTTTTCCTTCTGCGGCCTGCACCGTCTCCCCCCACCCACCCCCCGACTCCCCATCCTCAGTCTGCGGCCCGGCCTTGTCTTGCGGGGTCCCCATGCGGCGGTCCAACAAAGGCACCGTTAAAAAGCCGTGTGATCCTCCATTTTAGCGCCAGCCACGCTAGTCAGAGGATTAGGGCTCTTTAATGATGATAATCCCCCCTCCATCCTCTGCCAGCCCCTCCCTCTCCTCCACCCCCTGAAGTGATTTCTCACCCTCGTCTCACTCGCCCCTATCTGTCTGTCTGTCTGTCTGTCTGTCTGTCTGTCTGTCTGTCTGTCTCTCGGCCTGTCTGTCTGTCTCTCTGTCCGTCTGTCCGTCTCGCTCACTTTCGTAATGTCAAGAAGCATTCCATTCCACGACGAAAGATGAATATATGTAAAAAAATTTAAAAAATCACTTAATTTTGATTGTCACTAGAAGTGTCCTATTTTTTTCCATAATAACATACCCAAACTAAGAAAACCTTTTTCTGTGTGTGTGTATTTTGAATGCATGCAAGTATTTGTTTTTGAGTATCTCGTGTAAGAGAATGCGGGTATGTGTCTGTGAGAGAGTAAGTTCAAAGACTTGTTGGGGCCCCATTTAGTCTCTCTCTTTCTCTCTGGTCATTGTTCAGTCAATCCCCTCTGACACATAGAGAGAAGGAGGGATACCAAGTTTATATATGGTATCTGACCTTGTCTCTCTTGCATGCATGCACGCACGCACACACGCACGGAAACAGAAGCCAAAATGAAATAAAACCTTTCCTCTTGTGTCTTTAAACAATCTTGGTCTGCAACGTCATCTCCCCTCCACGTGAATATGCAGAGAAGTTTGAACAGCGACGTGATTCTTCCAAATCGAACCAATCAGGAATTCAAATCCCAGAACAATGAGGTCAATCAGTCAAAGTTTTCCGCCAAATGTTCCTAGAAAATGTGTTGATGAAGCACACCCCACTTTTACGCAACATGCGTATGCGGCAGTACTTGGTATTAGAAAACAGCAAGCGTGACCGTTCCCCTTTAAGGTGTGAGGCATACTTGTGCCCACCGGCTGGAATTTGTGTTTCCTACAGAACAAGGAAAAATAGTTCTGTGTATCTAATTATAACATGGTGCCTCTTACAGATATAATGTACCTCACCACTACATCCAATAGAAAGCGTTTACTTGGTTTAAAGACTGTGTAAATGTAGCTATTGGGAGACCTGGGCAAAAAGAGATTATCCTGAGAGCACCGCACATTGGGCCGTCTAACCCAGGTACTCTGCCAGGAAACTAGCAAAAATAAAATCTAAACTAACCAAAGAAAGTGTGTTAAAAAGCAAGAAAAAATAACTACTTGATCGCCTCCTCTATAACATATTAAAAGCAGCTGAACCGCCCCTCTCTGCTCAGGACTTTAGGTTGCAGAGGGTTTTTGGTAGATTGCGGAAGTTTCCGCAGAGTAGTTCTCCCCCAAATACTTGCCTCATGATGAAGCCAATCCCTTCCATCATAGAGGACTACAACATAGTCACCTTTCCAGAGCACTGGAGCTCTTTCTATAAACCTCTTTATATTTGTTTCCTTTCCTCTCATGTCACATCTTTCCCCTCTCTGTCATGCGTTGTGTGTGTGTGTGTGTGTGTGTGTGTGAGTGTGTGTGTGTGTGTGTGTGTGTGTGTGTCTCTCTCTCTGTCTCCCTCCCTCTCTCTCTGTCTACCTCCACCCCCCGCAAGTTTCTTTCTGTTACAGGGCTCCGTGTTGACATCTCTATTCTCTATATTTTCTTAAGCCCTGCCTCATTTCCCTTTCGCTCCCAGACAAATTTATAATTCATGCTTTGACTTTTTATTTTTTCATCATTTTTATCTTACCCACAGCCCCCTGCTGTGTTCTATTTGCTCATCGCAGCGCCTACATTTTCCCACCAATCGATTCATCACTACAAGCTTTAGCAACCGCTGTACGCCAGCCCAGGCTGTACAACATTCTGCCTCTTTCTCTCATGCACACACAAACCCTGCATGGGTGGAAGTTAAGGGAACGCGCTTCGTGTCCTTGTGTTTCCTGGAAGGTTTTATCCCCTGGCTATCTATTGGTCTATGTTTATAAGGACAACCTACTTCAACCAATTCTCTCTCTCTCTCTCTCTCTCTCTCTCTCTCTCTCTCTCTCTCTCTCTCTCTCTCTCTCTCTCTCTCTCTCTCTCTCTCTCTCTCTCTCTCTCTCTCTCTCTCTCTCCCCACCCCCTGATCACAGTTCCTGGCCATTTCAATCTGCCAGTACACTAATGAAAATATGATGAGCTGGATCTCCAGTTGTCCCCTGGGCTGCGTTGGGGATGGGTGGTGACGGTGGTTGGGCCAAGGGGGGGAAGGGAGGGATGGAACGAGGCATGGCCCCAGAGGGAGGGTGATGGGAGAGAAAATACACTGTGTCCTTATTTCTGAGCTCCGTCGGGATACATACTTCTTGGAGCTTTCTATTTAGATGTTGCTGCTGTCGAGAGAGAGAGAGAGGGAGCGAGAGATAGAATGAGAGAGAGAGGGATTATTATTATGCATGTGTGTGTCTAATTCATTCTCTCCCCGTGTCTGACATCCTCATTTTCTTCCTGTGTGTGTCCCGTTTGTCTTCACCCTTACACCCATTCTACTTCTTCTGGTATAAACGACACATGAAAAAACTACATGTTTATAGATGCAGTTAATTAATATGTAAAACTAATGAAGTATCTACCTATTTTGTCGCCTATTTTCACTCTTTCTCTCTATGGCTCTATATCTCACTCTTTCTCTCTGGCTCTATATCTCCCTCTTTCTCTCTTGGCTCTATATCTCACTCTTTCTCTCTATGGCTCTATATCTCTCTCTTCTCTCTATGGCTCTATATCTCACTCTTTCTCTCTATGGCTCTATATCTCACTCTTTCTCTCTTGGCTCTATATCTCACTCTTTCTCTCTTGGCTCTATATCTCACTCTTTCTCTCTATGGCTCTATATCTCTCTCTTCTCTCTATGGCTCTATATCTCACTCTTTCTCTCTATGGCTCTATATCTCTCTCTTCTCTCTATGGCTCTATATCTCACTCTTTCTCTCTTGGCTCTATATCTCACTCTTTCTCTCTTGGCTCTATATCTCACTCTTTCTCTCTATGGCTCTATATCTCTCTCTTCTCTCTATGGCTCTATATCTCACTCTTTCTCTCTATGGCTCTATATCTCACTCTTTCTCTCTATGGCTCTATATCTCACTCTTTCTCTCTATGGCTCTATATCTCACTCTTTCTCTCTATGGCTCTATATCTCACTCTTTCTCTCTATGGCTCTATATCTCCCTCTTTCTCTCTATGGCTCTATATCTCACTCTTTCTCTCCATGGCTCTATATCTCACTCTGTCTCTCTTTGGCTCTATCTCTCTCTTTCTCTCTATCTCTCTCTCTCCTTTCTTCTCTTTGTGTCAGATGGCGAAGACGACCCCGCCGGTCTCAACTGGGTGCCCTCTTCCCCGTCCAGCAAGGACGTGGCCTCGCCCTCCCAGCACGGCGACGGCTGCGGTGACCTGGGCCCCGGTGAGGAGGAGGGGGGCGCCGGCCTGCCCTACCCCTGCCAGTTCTGCGACAAGTCCTTCAGGTGAGACACACACACACACACACACACACACACACACACACACACACACACACACACACACACACACACACACACACACACACACACAATGAGTTACTCACTTACAAACTGATGTACGTATGAGAGAGATACACGCACACCCTACACTTTCGTGTAGTCTCGTATCAAAGTCTACAGCAGGGGTTTGCTCAGCGTATTGATATGCTTGGTGTGTTCCATGTTGGTAACACACAAACATCCAGACAGGGCTTCCCATTTGCTTTTTGTTCATGAAGATCTTAAGGCACAGGTTTACTGCTACCTGCTATCATACAGGTTACCGCTTTACTGCTAGCCTCCCTTTACATTACCTCACCCTTACTTGACAAAGCTATCTCATACTCTGCTAATGCCATCTTCTATTCCTTTTTTCCCAAATCTTTATATTATTTATTCTGTCTGTCTGTCTGTCTGTCTGTCTGTCTGTCTGTCTGTCTGTCTGTCTGTCTGTCTGTCTGTCTGTCTGTCTGTCTGTCTGTCTGTCTCTCTCCTCTCTCAGTCGTCTGAGCTACCTGAAGCGCCACGAGCAGATCCACAGTGACAAGCTGCCCTTCAAGTGCACCTTCTGCAGCCGGCTGTTCAAGCACAAGAGGAGCAGAGACCGCCACGTCAAGCTGCACACAGGTCAGTTCAGTTCAGCCAGAGACATGGATACAAATGATTGAAATCAGATCATACGTCTATGATTCTACTATTCAGATTATTCATTTTAATTACCTTATTTCTTTCTACCTGCTGCAGGTGACAAGAAGTACAGCTGTCAGGAGTGTGAGGCGGCCTTCTCCCGCTCCGACCATCTCAAGATTCACCTCAAGACTCACAGGTCAGCCGGCCGCACCGCTTCTGACTAACTGGTTTAACACAGTCGTCATTTCCCCTTTATCAACTACAACCAATATGATTGTGTTTTGTATGAAGAGCCGGTGGAGATGGCTGTCCAGCTCCTGTCCCTGTGATCTCCGTCACCGTGTCCCTCTGCTCTCCCTCCACAGCTCCAGCAAGCCCTTCAAGTGCAGCGTGTGTAAGCGTGGCTTCTCCTCCACCTCCTCACTGCAGAGTCACATGCAGGTATACAGACACGTCAACGGCAGGGCAGGGTTGCGCCTTGGATCAGCGCCGGCCTGCCTAGTTTTCTGATTCATCTTCGCAGGGTTTAATATGTCGTTTTCCTTGTGGACTATTTTCCAGCCAGCCAAAAATCTACAGGCAAAACAATCGTTTTAGTCCGTAACCCTGAATGGTGTTACCTGCCAAATCCACCTGCCATTGGCTGGTTGCATGGCAGGTGTTCATTTTGGACCGTGTGCGTACATCCTCAACCAAAAGCCCCAGCGCTCGGCGCTCACCTCAGCGTGCCTGTGCCTGTGCACCCCCCCGCAGGCTCACCGCAAGAACCGGGAGCACCTGGCCCTGAGGGCGGACCGGGACGGGGGCCGGAAGGGCGGCGGCGGCGGCGGCGGCGAGGCGGACCTGGACCAGGACCTGTACATGTGCGACTACTGCGAGGAGACCTTCAGCCAGACGGACGAGCTGGAGAGACACGTGCTGACCCGCCACCCCCAGCTGTCGGACCGCGCCGACCTGCAGTGCATCCACTGTCCCGAGATCTTCCTGGACGAGGCGTCGCTGCTCACCCACATCGAGGCGCAGCACGCCAACCGCAAGCACAAGTAGGGGAGCACCGCCGGGGCCTCCGGGTCCGTTCCCACCGTAAAGGGGTGGTGGCGGGGGGGGGAAGAGGCCAGAGGTGGAAAAGAGAGGGTGTAGAATAGACAAGAGGGAGGTTTGAAACTGACACTGAGGCAGGCACAGTCAGCATTTCACGCATTAATTGCTGGCGGATTGCGTTGGCGTTTCTTGCAAATGGCTCTCAAATAAGAGCTTTTAGATCCTACAAAACCTGAAGCAGCTTTAATGCTCTTCATGATCAATTGAAAACCACTAGAAAATAATAATTCATTTATTTTGTTTTACAGCGTTTTCTATTTGCCATCCTAGTCTACAGTATAATGGTTGTCGAGAGAGAGAGAGAGAGAGAGAGAGAGAGAGAGAGAGAGAGAGAGAGAGAGAGAGAGAGAGAGAGAGAGAGAGAGAGAGAGAGAGAGAGAGAGAGAGAGAGAGAGAGAGAGAGAGAGAGAGAGAGAGAGAGAGAGAGAGAGAGAGAGAGAGAGAGATGTTGGAAGCATGGAAGCCCAATTCGCATTGACTCACTTATTGTGCGTTCCTCCTGTTCCTCCACCCAGGTGCCCAGTCTGTCTGGAACAGTTCCCCTCCGTGGAGGATGTCTACTGCCACCTGGACAGCCACCGCCAGCCGGACTCGTCCAATCACAGCGCGGCCAGCCCGGACCCGGCGCTGGGCAGCGTGGCGTCCATGAGCTCGGCCACGCCCGACTCCAGCGCCAGCCTGGAGAGGGGCTCCACGCCCGACTCCATCTTGAAGACCGGCCGGGCCGCGGAGCGAGGCCGCCGGCGGGGCGCGGAGAGCGGGGAAGACTTGGTGCTGAACCTGGGTCATCTCGCCGGAGGTACTGCAGCACGATGGATCTCGCCTAACCATGCTTAAGTTCGCCAGTCAGGTTGAAAATGAGATGGTTATTAGAAGATGAATCCTATTTGTCAACTGACTCATTGAATACCTCTGGCCAACATAATTGATGGGTTGGTCATAAGCCATTCCACCCTGTAACCAACCACTACCGTCAAATCTGTGGCATGGCAAACATACTCTATGTAATTGCTGTGCCGTTGGTGGGCACTCGCCTTACAAATCAAGGAAAGTCACATCACCGGGCACCAATTCAACCAATCAGAATCATTCCTCATTAAATCTACTTTAGCCACAGTGATTGTGCGGAAGTATCTGCTGTTCGTACACCGTGCCGCATGGAGCTAATCCTTCCATGAGAAGTAGCGTCTTGGTGAACCTCCCCGTCTTGTGTCTCTCTCCCCCCCCCCCACCTCCTCAGGTGGGAACTGGTCCAAGGTCACCTACTCCTGCCCCTACTGCTCCAAGAGGGACTTCCACAGCCTGGCGGTGCTGGAGATCCACCTGAAGACCATCCACGCCGACAAGCCCCAGCAGAGCCACACGTGCCAGCTGTGTCTGGACACGCTGCCCACCCTCTACAACCTCAACGAGCACGTGCGCAAGGCTCACCGGGGCCATGGGGGCGCCGGCGGTCCGGTGGCCACAGCGGCCGCGGCCTTCCCCCTGCTGCAGTTCACCAACGTGTCGGCGTTCCACTGCAACTACTGCCCCGACATGTTCGGAGACATCAACTCGCTGCAGGAGCACATCCGCGTGTCCCACTGCCTCCCCGGGGGGGTCATGGCCGGCTCCACCACGCTAGGTGGGTTCGGTAGGCATAAGCACCCTTTTCTATTTATCACATTCATGGCGGGGGCCTTCTTCGTCTGGCGGCCGCCTTGGGGTTAAACACTAGCTGGGTTGGAGGGGGAACCGAATGCGGAATGCGTGGTTGGAATAAGATACGAGCTATACGATTGGTTGGCTGTGACTAAGGCTTATGGTCGGCCTTTCTCTTTCACCAGAAACTATAGCTTTTTAATTGCAATCCCATTCGGTTTAAATGTATTTGGGATATGTCTATTTAACCTCTGTAATAGCAAGTCTGTCACTTGTAGCTGGGATTGAAACATTGGAGTTTTGGATTTTAGATTTTGCCGTTTTAGAAATAGTTAGTTATTTAGTAAGATGAATATTTTCCTCTGTTGTTGCCATATTGTGTCATGTTGAAATTCCTCCGCTAATTGAGTTGTGACGATCTCGCAAAAGAATTACTGCGCTCTGATTGGATTATCATTGCCTCATCCTGTCCCAGAGGGGAACCACGCCTTCTTCTGCAACCAGTGCTCCATGGGCTTCCTGACGGAGTCGTCGCTGACGGAACACATCCAGCAGACCCACTGCAACTCTGCCCTGGGGGGAGGGGCTGCGTCCGGCGGGGGCGTGACCAAACTGGAGTCCCCGGTGCTTCAGTCTGCATCTCAGTCCTTCATGGAGGTCGGGGGATCACACTCCACACTTGACTACTTACTTCTTACAAAATGTTTAGAGATTTGTTATCGCAGATACTGTGGCTTAAAGCTGTTTACCCCCCCAAGGCATGTAAACATAATGCATGCTCTTTACACTAATGATTTATCTATTTGGATCGATTTGATGAATAATGTTTTTGTTCGGATGTATGCTTAACAGCGGCTCTAATGGTCTCTGTGCAGGTCTACTCCTGCCCGTACTGCACCAACTCCCCCATCTTCGGCTCCCTGCTCAAGCTCACCAAGCACATCAAGGAGAACCACAAGAACATCCCCCTGGCCAACAACAAGCGGCAGGCCAAGATGGCCGACCTGAGCCCCGCCTCCTCCGACGTGGAGATCTCCTCGCCCAAGCGCCACCGGTTCGGCGGCGGCGACTCGGCCGGCTCCAACGGCGACTACCCCTGCAACCAGTGCGACCAGCGCTTCCCCAGCTTCGAGGGCTTCCAGGCCCACCTCAAGTCCCACCTGGAGCAGCTGCTGCGGCGGCAGTCCTGCCCGCAGTGCAACAAGGAGGACTTTGAGTCTCAGGAGGCCCTGCTGCAGCACCTGACGGTGCACTACACCACCACCTCCACGCAGTACGTGTGCGAGAGCTGCGACAAGCAGTTCACCTCGGTGGACGACCTGCAGAAGCATCTGCTGGACATGCACACCTTCGTGCTGTACCACTGCACCCTGTGCCAGGAGGTGTTCGACTCCAAGGTGTCAATACAGGTAAAAGCGTCGCCTCGTTTGGTGTGTTATCACGCTAATGTGTCCTTTGCATTAAGAACAGAAGAATTGCAGGTTCTTTTTTAGCGTCATTTAGCTGAAATCAACTCGCTCTCTCCCCCAGGTGCACCTGGCGGTGAAACACAGCAACGAGAAGAAGATGTTCCGGTGCACGGCGTGCGCATGGGACTTCCGGAAGGAGTCGGACTTGCAGCTCCACGTCAAGCACAGCCACCTGGGCCAGAGCAACGTTCTCCCAGGGGGCATCAGCGCAGGTACAGCCGCTGACACACGCATGGAAGGGAGGAGTGAGGATGGAGAGAGTAAGGGTGGACGGAGCGATGGTTTGATTGATGCATTGATGCACCAGTGGATGTAAACAGGAACATCTGAAAACCATACCCCCATAACTGTAGAGAAAGGAGTAAGGCGTATTAAGTATTAACCTTTTTAAACGTCTACCCTGCCTCCTAATGGACTCCCGACCCCCCCTCTCCACAGGACTAAAGCCTCGCAAGTGCATCTTCTGCGGGGAGACGTTCGGTACTGAGGTGGAGCTCCAGTGCCACATCACCACGCACAGCAAGAAGTTCAACTGCCGCTTCTGCGGCAAGGCCTTCCAGGCCATCACCCTGCTGGAGCGCCACCTGCGGGAGAAGCACTGCATGACGGACGGCGGGAACGTCATCACCTGCAACAGCAGCGGCGCCGGCAGCCAGAACGGCACGCCCAACGGCGTGGCGCAGCCCTCCAGCAAGCGCGGCGGGGGCGGGCCCACCGGGAACGGGGGCGGGGCCGAGAGGACCTCAGTGGCGGCGGCGGAGCAGGCGGACCTCCAGAACATGATGCTGAAGAACGCGGCGGCGGCGGCGGCGGCCGCGGCCGCAGGGGGGGGAGGGGACGCGGCCAACAGCCACGAGGCCAGCGGCGGGGAGGAGGAGCTGGACAACGCCGAGCCCATGTACGCCTGCGACATCTGCGGCGCGGCGTACACCATGGAGTCCCTGCTACAGAACCACCGCCTGCGGGACCACAACATCCGCCCTGGGGAGGACGACGCGGGTAAAGGGCCCCCCTGCCTCACTGCCTCCCTCCAGCGTATAGGTTCTAAGGGTTCACATGAGTGTGTTGTGTTATTGCAGTGCAAAATAATTGCAAAAATTGCATGCATTCCCCGCTCAATGTGAACTTACAATGAATTCATTCATCAAAGGTTTACAATCTTATTATATTGACTTAAGACTGTGTTACTGATGTAAGCCCACATTGGTGAATCCATCGCATTAATGGTTTATGATAATGCATTTCCTACTGTCCACATTGTCGAATCGCTTGGTCCATGGCAAACAGGGTGGGAGTCTGAACTTTGGCTCTCTGTTTGCCAGGCACTCGCAAGAAGAAGGCCGACTTCATCAAGGGGAACCACAAGTGCAACGTCTGCTCCCGCACCTTCTTCTCCGAGAGCGGCCTGCGGGAGCACGCCCAGACGCACCGCGGTCCCGCCAAACACTACATGTGCCCCATCTGTGGAGAACGATTCCCCTCCCTGCTGACGCTCACCGAACACAAGGTCCGTCCCTTCAACGACGCTCTTTGCTTGTCTTCTTGTGTGTGTGTGGTATTGTTTCACAAGGATGGTTTATTTTTAGGAAGAACATTTCGTGCCTAAGACTCGATTGTTTCTATTTGTTCGCATGTGTCCCTCTTGTCTGAGCATTAGACGTGTGTCTTGCTCTTTAGATCACCAGGCGCCATTTGGGCATCCTGAAACTAATGACAGACTCACACTAACCGTAGAGCCATAGTTCTCTTCAGAGAGTCTATTTTCTTTTAAATGACAACAATAATATACACCCGAACACACACACATAGGAAAAAACATACATACAGTAAAAACACAAGAACTCCATTTCCAGAAATACTGACCTGACCTGATTCACGGTCGTTTTCATGTCACAAACACAGTGTCGGTGATCCGCTGTTGTCCGCCGTCCCCCAGGTTACCCACAGCAAGAGCCTGGACACGGGGACGTGTCGCATCTGCAAGATGCCCCTGCAGAGCGAGGAGGAGTTCATCGAGCACTGCCAGATGCACCCCGACCTGCGCAACTCGCTGACGGGCTTCCGCTGCGTGGTCTGCATGCAGACCGTCACCTCCACGCTGGAGCTCAAGATCCACGGCACCTTCCACATGCAGAAGCTGTCGGCCGGCGCCACGCTGGGGGGAGGAGGAGGAGGAGGAGGAGGAGGAGGAGGAGGAACCGGAACAGGAGGAGGAGGAGGAGGAGGAGGAGGAGGAGTTGGCGCTGGCAGCGGCTCCACCTCTTCGTCGCCCAACGGGGCTCTGATGCAGCAACACAAGTCCTACAAGTGTGCCCTGTGTCTGAAGGAGTTCAAGAACAAGGGCGAGCTGGTGAAGCTGGACGTCAACGGCCTGCCCTACGGCCTGTGTGCCAGCTGCATGAGCAGGTAGGAGGGGCTGTCTGTCTGTGGTGACCAATGACGCCTGAGGGATGTCACCCATAGCTCATTTGATTGCTGTCAAGTCATCTGAAATTCCCATATGCAATGCATTTTTTCTAAAGTTACCGGTCTTCAGTATTAAGTACTTTATAACTTACAACATCACGGGGGCGGGGGGGCGGCATTATTCGATCCAACCAGGAGCACAAACGGCCAGAGCCCCACCCAGGGAGGGGCTGTTACGCCAGGGGATGCCCAGTTGGAGAAGCCTATGTCCGGGCTCAGGTGCCCAGAGTGTGGGGTGAAGTTCGAGAGCTTGGAGGACCTGGAGAGCCACGTGCAGACGGACCATCCCGAGGTCAGCCCAGATAGCCTGGGGAAGAAAGCAGAGGCATCGCCTGCACCCAAGGTGAGGGCAGCTGGCTTTATGTGGAGCACCAGTACCTTTCTGATATGGATCCCTGCCTTAAACATCTCAGGTTTCTTCAAAGGCTATCCATCGGTGTAGTTGTTAAAATATGATGTTTAGTTTGGTTTTGGGCGGGTTGAGGTGTGTGGGTGTGTTCAGGCTGTTGGCTTCAGTTGATATTGACAGTCTCTCAGACTCTTTGGGACCGGCTGTGTGTCTTTGTACATGCATGCTTTTCTTGTTTGTGGTTGTTTTTATGAACTGTGTCTGTTTGTCTGGGCCGTGTGCGAGAGATTATGTATTCTGTGAGCATGTGAGTGATTCTGTGTGTGCGTGTGTGTGAAAGGGAGAGGGAGATTATGCTGTGTGTGTGTGTGTGTGTGTGTGTGAGAGTGTGTGTGTGCAATACATGTGTGTATTTGTGGTTGACGGCTCCTAGAGACCTTCCTTCTTACCTGTATCTTTGTTTCTGTTTAGTTGAGAAGCATGAAGCAGACAAATATGTGTGTGTCTATACGCGTGTGTACTGAGGCGTGAGGGCATGTCTGTGTGTGTGTGTGTGTGTGTGTGTGTGTGTGTGTGTGTACTGAGGCGTGTGTGTGTGTGTGTGTGTGTGTGTGTGTGCATGCGTTGAGGTGCTCAGTGCAGAAGGCTGAGGGGAGCGGTGAGATGGTGAAAGAGGGGCCTTGGTGTATTTAGTGTGTTTGTGCATGACTGATCACTGTGTGCTGTGAATGGGTAAGCAGACGCTCCCGTCTTCCACGCTCCCCTTTTCCTTTTCCTCCAGGATCGTCTCCCTCCAACACACACACACACACACACACACACACACACACACACACACACACACACACACACACACACACACTCCCCGCTATTGTCTTCCTACATTGTCTCATCTCTTCTCCTCCCTTCTTTTCTCTTAGCCCAAGCACAATTCTCTTGTTTCTATCAGTTTATCTCTTCTGCTAGTTATGTGTTCCATGTAGGGAGAACGGCATCATCATTATGAATCATTATTGATTTGATGAAACTTGGGGCTGTATGTGTTGTGGATGGAACTGTTCCAAGTCCAGCTCTAAATCCAATCCTTATTTCTTATGTTATCACCTCTTTACCACTAGCAATATGCATTTGAAACAAATGGTGTCACAAGTTTTATCATTGTTGTCTAAAATGGATGTTTTTCTTTCTGTGTGTGTGTTTGTGTTTCACAGAAAAAGACCTACCAATGTATTAAATGCCAAATGACGTTTGAGACGGAGAGAGAGATCCAGATCCATGTGGCCAATCACATGATCGGTGAGTCACACATTGCCGCATTGTTCTGGATGTTCTCTTTCTTCTGCTTGTTTTGTTCACAGAGGTTTGCTATAATAGTCACAGACACACACACTCACACAAACTCACACACCCACACACTCACATGTATGAGTATACATACGAGTATGTTTGCGTCCGTGTATTGGCCTTGCTAGCTTTGAAATCTCTTCCTTGTAACTTGTCAAATGGAGGCCAACACAACACTTATCAGTGTTGTGTTTCACTGTCTGTATACTATATTTCCTTTTTCATAAACATTCTAATATAATTATAATCTACACATGCAGTGAGGACTTCATGCCTGGTCAGTGCTCACTGTACATAATAATTTGGGCCATGAATTTCAACTGGTTATGCATTTGACCAATCCATATTTTCTACTTTCATTGGTTTTATAGTTGAGTGTTCTCATCAACCACATCATTAGACAAATACGGTTTGTGTGTGGATATTAAACAAAGTGCAGTCTAGTTGAAATGATTCACTTTATTCTGTTTCTACATCAACACTTAGTCGTGTAGCCCACAAGGGATGCGGCACACAACAGTGTGCCTGTGTGCGTGGTGAATGCACCTGTGGTGATGTGTGTTCAACTAAAAAGTTCTTCTGTAGTTATGGAGACTGTTCTTTTATGAGCCTCCCTGGTGGCTGTTTTTCTTTTTTAATATTCTGCTTGCTCACTTAATTTGCTGCCGTAGCAACCCTGTCGTCATGGAGATTAACGAGGCAGACCTGTGAGTCGTTCCAGGAAACAAATGCTCAACACCAGGGCCACATGCCCGGCCCGCCGAGACCCTCCCCAAACTTGACAGGCGATCCCAGAGTCACTGGTGCACTTTAGGCTACTATTGTTTTTGTGTGTGTTGGTGTATGCTTGTGTATGTGTGAGTCTGAGTGTGGGTTCACGTTTGCGCGATGACATAGCTTTGAGTCACGGGTAATGTCTTGAGACACAGCAAAAGAGACGAAACAGAAGTACAGCTGGAGTAACTTTGCAATCCCTTTGGTGCGACACACACACACACACACACACACACACACACACACACACACACACACACACACACACACACAACCTGCACACACACACCCGCACACCTGCACATGCGTTCACACAAGGGCGCACGTGTGGACATATTTGCAAAGTTGTGCTCTGGTGTCTCTGCCCCACTACTCTCCTGCAGTCCCTCCTTCCATCCCATCCACTTTCCAACCTCTACTCTGGCTATTATGGTGTATGATTATCTGATAACCACACGCTGGCTTACCCCGACTCCCCACCTCCTCCCCTCCCTCATGTCGTCTTCTGTTGCATGACCCCTCCTCCTCCTCCTCCTCCTCCTCCTCCTCCTCCTCCTCCTCCTCTTTAAAACCAACTCCTACTCTGTACCACTGCCCCTCCTTTTTTCCAATTCCATTTTTTTCCCTTTCAAGTTCCATAACCCTCCGACATGCACATTGGAGCAAGCAGACAAACCCACACGCCCACAAACTCTGCCTTTCACACGCACTCGCACACTCACACACACCACATCATAGAGGCAGTTTTGGGTTAATTAACGTGCTACTTGTGTGGAAAAGCTGGCGCCGATTAATTATGAAATTGAGGCAGATTATTTTAAGCACTTGCCCATTTTGCCCAATGTGCACGGTACCCCACTCTCCAATCAGCGAGGAGGAGAATAAGACACTGTTAAGATGAGAGAACGCAGAGTGAGTTAATCTTTATAGGGCTTGAGAGGAGTAATTATGAGAACATTCAGAGATAACAAACGACATTTACTTCTGGATTCTTTACCCTCTACCCACATTCCATTCTCCACACACGTCTGTTAGGCCTCCTACCCCCCACCCCACCTCTCTCTGTCTCTGTTTATCTATGTCTCTGTGTCTGTGTGTGTGTGTGTGTGTGTGTGTGTGTGTGTGTGTGTGTGTGTGTGTGTGTGTGAGATCTTTCTCTTCCTCCTTTTGCTTCTATTGTCATCTGTTATCTACACTGCTATGCGGTTTCCCCTCTCCCCATTCAGATCCCCCCTCTTCACCATGGCCGAGGAAGCAACGTTAATTGGTCTCTTCAAGGCATACAGGAATTCACACGTCACACATTCATCACACACAAAACATTCAATGTGTTTGCCTAACTTCCGATGCCGTCACGTTGAACCCCCATCGAACCCTCGCACTCTCTATGCTGCAGAATGTCTGTCAGAACTCTGTGTTGCAATAACAAAGACATATGGACTCTTGTTTAATGGAAAGTGCCCACATTTATCCCACATTTAATCCGTGGCGGACTATGCTTGATGGATTGTTAAACTAGGAGAAAATGGCTTTTGACACATGATGCCAATTGTTCTCATCGGCGTACGCTTCAACTCACCACATGAGTCATTGACAAAACCATCCCTTTAATCGCCCAGTGTACTTTTAACTTGTCTAAACACTGACCAATCACAAAGCCACCCCCAGCCCCCCACGTCGGGCCAGGGCTTTGAGCTGCTCAACTCATGCCGAGGGTCCGGTGCCTACTGGCTAATCAAATCCACTAATGTGATTGTCACAAAGCACCATGGGTAATGGCGCCTGCACCCCACGGCCCTGCTAATTATCCTGTCAGAGAGGAGAGAGGCAGAGGGGTGGGGGGGGAGACGGAGAGGGCTGGAGAGAGGGGCAGTGGGGGGTCTGAAATGGGAAATTGCTTGACATGATAAAAAGGGTTGTATTTATTTTTCCAACGACCGATTTTGGTTCAACTTCACCCTCAGCATTTGCAAAAATTGCTTATTTTTGTTTGTTTTATCGAAATACCTGAAACCAATTCAACCTATCAATTGACCTGTCATTAAACTGTCTGTAAACACACAACAAACATGCACACCTACAGCCAGTGCTCTGAAACCAAAAAAAGAGAGGGATAGTGTAATGTATTTTTGCCTTAGGAATAACCTTGCCCTTGGACAAAAGTCCGTTAGGGAAATCACTCCGATTTTAGTGCTCATGTTTGTATCACGTTTCATGAGAAGCACAATATTAGCAGAAAAAGTAGCTGGTAGTAGTTATTGGAATACATAATTATCAATGTTTTATGCATCTACCCACACATGATCACATGCTCACATTCATCCTAATATTGTGTTGCTTGTACTTACAGATTAGGATCGAGACAGGCACTCTTAGCACCGCTTGTTTGTATTCACGCAAGTGTGCTACATTCAGCGTTGTGTGCGAGTGTGCGTGTGTCTACAAGAGAAAAGGTGTTTGCATGCATTCACACACAGGTACCTAGAAGGCGATAGGCAGCAGGCAGCCTATCCCACCTGCTGTGTGTGTGTGTCTGCAGGTATGCGCGTGGGTGTGAGTGTGTTTGCGTGCGTGATCACAGTGCTCTGTGCTACTGGAGCTCTTCTTCACCCTGATACCGCGGATCTCATAGTGAGACAGCACCAAGTGGGAGGAGAGTTGGATGATCAGCAATGATAAGAGCAGAGAGTAATAATTGTTTTGATCATTTATACATTCATATGACGCTGCTGTGTGTGTGTGAACCAACAAAAAGAACCCCCCGATTGTATTAAGTGATGGTGTGCATTTTATAAACAGTTCCAATCCCCAAACTTATGGATCACCCCATTCCTTTTATGTGGAGCCGTGAAACACACACACACATACACACATACAAATACACGCAAACACTTACATACACTTACACACACACACACACCCCCTACCTATACGTTTAAGAGCACTCCTCCACGGGCTGCAGCTGCACAGCACAAAAACAATTCAGCTTGATAGAAAAACGCTGTGCTGGGGTCCTAAGAGACAAGTCTCTCTCTCTCTCTCTCGCTCTCGCTCTCGCTGTCTCTGTCTCTCGCTCTCGCTGTCTCTGTCTCTGTCTCTCTCTCTCTCTGTCTCTCTCTCTCTGTGTCTCTCTCTCTCTCTCTCTCTCTCTCTCTCTCTCTCTCTCTCTCTCTCTCTCTCTCTCTCTCTCTCACACAAATAGAAAATAACAGAATAACAGACGCAGGTAAATATAGTTTTACAGTAGTGACTGCACATTCCAAATGGATGAGTTCAGTTATCAGGGGTTTCTGCTCCAACTCGGTGTGTGTGTGTGTGTGGGTTTGTGTGTGAAAAGAAAACGCGTTGGATTTTGGTGGGAGGATTCACATGGGGCTAAACAGTGGAGCGCACAAACACATGCGCATTAATATTACACACATTTTTCAACTATAAACATACATGACATTGTGGCTAATGGTGGTGCATGCAGCCCCTAATGCTCTACTAATCACCTTGGTCTAGATTTCACAGCTTGAGCCTCTTCCGAATCACACACACACAAACACAAGCGCACACGCACACAGAGTCAGACACAGCATGCGATCTCCCACCACCATTGGCCTTAAAAGGGACAGGGCTTCAATTAGCATACCGAATTGAACCCTACTTTCATCTGCACCCGACTATTCTCACCATTTAAGTTACTCCCCGTGTCCATCGCTCCTCTCCTCTCCTACTTGCCCCTTTCTCTATCCCTACCCCTGTGCTGATCTCCCTCGGTCGCCCAACATCATCCATTGAATACTGGGTTCTGACCTGTTTCAGCTTTTTCCCCCAACATGTTTCCCTTCATTATCACCCTCACATTTATATTCTCTCGCTCTCCCCCTGTCTGTATGAATCCACCAACCTGCAATTTCCTCAGCCTGTATACAGCTGTCTCTTACCACCATATCATCCCCCCCCATTTGACTGGTGCTGCCTGCTGCCCGCGATGCGACCTCACCGACAGAAAATAAATACCCCTCCACTAATGCCCATCCCTCCCACTCGCCCCCCTCGCCCCGTTCAGGCGTTGGCTCTCTCCTTACTAACCCTGCCTTCTCTCCTCCCTCCACCCCTCCTCCACCCACTGTTGGATGGCCACGTAGAAGAGCCCGCCGGACGGCAAGGTTTGTCCCCTCTCTGTCTCCTTAGTCTGCGCCGTGAGCTTGTGGCGGCATGCTGCTGCCTGCCCATCACCATCTCATTTATTCTGGTTCCCAACACGACCCCCCCCCCCCCCTGTTCTTAGACGGATGAGGCCTTCTGTGTTTGGACTCTGAAGCACGGGCGACAGTTTGTTAGCGCTTTGCGCTCTGCGTTGAATCATTCTTAAAAATGATCCGGCCAATGCCTGCTACAAGTTAAACCAATACTTGAAAATGTCGAGGCTATTTCCTGTTAGAGCATCATTCGTGCATTCATTTCGATCGTCAGTGTAGACAGCTGTAGACGGCTCAAACCGAATCAGAGCAAGAGAGCTACAGTGCTTGGACGGAATGAGGATCAGAGTTGTGCGCCCACCGAGGCCACCCCCGGCCTCCAGGCTTCCCTCAATCCCCTTCCCCTTGCTCCACCGCAACTCTGCATTCACCTGAACCTAACCCTGCTGCTTTTTGCATGCGTCATATTCCCTACAGACCCCCACATTCACGCACATGAACACGGACAAACACACACACGGACACATACGGACACACACACACACACACGGACACTCACGGACACACACACACACACACACACACACGGACACATACGGACACACACACACACACACACACACGGACACTCACGGACACACACACACACGGACACTCACGGACACACACACGGACACTCATGGACACACAGAAACACACACACACACACACCCACACACACACGGACACACACACGGACACAGGCAATTGCACACAGTTGCACTTGCCTCAGGGGTACAAAGTGGCCACTCACCTGGATCTAAGTGGTCCCATTGGACGGCGGAGGCTAATGACGTGTCCCCAGGATGAGCATTACTTACCTGTTTATGCCGGTGAACTTAGCGAGCCCCCCGCTACCCCTCACTAGCCCTACTCTGAGACACAGAGTGCCATCGCTGCATCTGCTCTCGTGCCCTGAGATGAGACGCTAACTAATAGAAACCGGGCTCCTCTACCTTTTGGGGGATCTCTGTTGACGTTTCTGTCTGGCTTGCTGCCAGGGGAAATCAAGTGTGTGATGCGCTTGGGTAGGAATGATGGTGTCTTGCGTGAGGAGGGCTCATCTCCACTAGGCTAGAACTGAGTCACAGTTATTTTGTGCAAATCTACTTATAAGCAGGGTCGTACGTCGTTGCCTTGTCACTGAAGATGCAATGAGGTGAAAAAGAAAATCTGGAGTGGATGTCGAGTGTGTGTGTGTGTTTGTGTGCGTGTGTGCGTGTGTGTGTGTGTGTGTGTGTGTGTGTGCACAATTGTGATTGTGTGTATGCGTTTGTTCTTTTATCCATAGGCTGCTGCTTAGGTGCTCTTTTGTATTTTCTGCTTTGCTGCTTCTGTGCCGCACATTAACATAATACGACATGCAATGGCCTAATCAATGCATTTTTATCAAGTTGCATTGCATTTCAGAACAAGCTGAGGAAAAAAAACGACTGCTATTCATTTCCTCTTTTGAAAATTGTGTTTGAAACCAGTACATGAAAATGATTACGGCCACGATTACGGCATTCGCGATTATGAATGTTGGATTCAATTCAATCCCTCTTCTTCTAAGCATCGTGATTGACCTCTTCAAAAGAAAAGTCAAGTAGACAGGATCATTTGTTCAACTTGAAATTTAGCTCGCAAATAGTGTCACCTGGGCCCATTATGAAACAGATTTAGCTGTAAAGGACATCGGTTGGAGAAACCTCCGCCTGTCGCAGCCATCTTCAGGCGTGTCCGCTGTCCGCTCTGACTAATTCACTTTAGTAGAAGCAGTAACGGCGTGCCTGTGTCGTGAAACCCCCGCCTCGCCGTGCCCCCCCACCGAGCGGA
>NC_136942.1:16483258-16500758 GCF_949987615.1 Pollachius pollachius | reverse complement strand
ATCCTTAGTGGATGGCTAACTGGGCGCACAGTGACCCCGATCCTCTCCCTGATCGATGGTGTGTGTGTGTGTGTGTGTGTGTGTGTGTGTGTGTGTGTGTGTGTGTGTGTGTGTGTGTGTGTGTGTGTGTGTGTGGCTTGTTAGCAGGAAGCAGAGGGGAGTCCAGGGACCTCTGCATTCCCTGTCGAGGGACAAACAGAGGTCCCAGCACCTGGACCGAACACACACACACACACGCACGCACGCACGCACGCACGCACGCACGCACGCACGCACGCACGCACGCACGCACGCACGCACGCACGCACGCACGCACGCACGCACGCACGCACGCACGCACGCACGCACGCACGCACGCACGCACGCACGCACGCACGCACGCACGCACGCACGCACGCACGCACGCACGCACGCACGCACGCACGCACGCACGCACGCACGCACGCACGCACGCACGCACGCACGCACGCACGCACGCACGCACGCACGCACGCACGCACGCACGCACGCACGCACGCACGCACGCACGCACGCACGCACGCACGCACGCACGCGCGCGCAAACCTTCCCTCTGGCTCTGACTTTGTCTCTCTGTCGACATAACATGCATATTATTTTCTGAAACGCACACATACGTAGCCACACACACACGCGCGCATCCATACACACGGACACGCCGTGCATACAGATTTGAGACCACCCAGCCCCAGTGCACTGCGGTAGCACTGAGATTAACATAATCTTTGCACACACACATGAACGCATGCACGCGCTTGCAAACACACGCACGCACACACGGTCACACGTACACACCCACGCGCACACAGGTACAGCCAATCATGGAACATTGCTCCAGTCAGTTATAGTACAGGAAGTATCGAGGGGACGAACAACACAATGGAGGAGAGAGAGGAAGACGCCCAGAGAGAGAAGGGGAGAACAATTTGGTAAAAAGCTGATTAAGTGAATTGTTGATCTTCTCACACTAGATGATTGTGTTGCAGTCGACGTGGGTGAAATCTAGAAGGAATCATGCATTTGATTCGTGTGTACTTTTCTCTAGGCACGATATTGCATACACCTCAATGTGTAGTATATATATATATATATATGTGTGTGTGTTTGCACACATGAGCATTACGATTTATTTTTATTATTCATGTCAGATATTAGCACATACCGTAAAACAGAGCCACCAGAGAGGGAAATAAGCCTGGGGAAGATGGGGTGTGTTTCCGTGTGTGTGTACATACATTTGCATGCGAATTCTAGAAGAGAGAGGGAGAGAGGGGGAGAGAGGGAGAGAGGGGGAGAGGCTCTGTTGGGGTGTGAAGGCTCCCAATCTTGTTGTCAATGACACCTTTAATAACAGTTAGGACTTTAGTCTGTATAAGAGTGTAAGTGCAGATCAGTCTGTTGGAATACAATTCAGTCTTTGAAGACTGAATCTCTGTAATCGCACAACATTGTCATCGTTGGGTTAGTGGATCATTCAGCAAACATTCCGCATCTGTTAGTTTTAAGGATCACAGGCTACTGAATTGCCCTTTAATTTCCCTGAAGCCATTAGCAATGAGCTAAACAACTATTAGCAATAGCAGTTAACTTTGTTTTGAACTTCCATCAGAGAGCCATATGTTTTAAGCAGTGAAAACACTAGCCGGTAATTACTCATCCATATTGGCACCTAGCACGCCATCATTATTCGATGCTCGTAATTGTGAAAATCCCATGACCCTTAGCTGTACACTTGTATCTGTGTACTTGTGAGCTGATAATAGTATCTTGTCACGCAGAAAATAAACCGAGGGTTCATTACTAAGCAAATCAATGCTATTGTATTTGCGATCACGTGGATAAGTGCTAAATTACACAGTAACAACTAGATTATGCTAATGCTTCAGGCAAGGAAACAAAAAGAAAAGGATGAACATGATACGAGAGTGACGGAGAGGGATCGAAAGAAAAATAGAAAGTGGGGTTGTGAAAGACTTGGAATGACGTTCATACCTTGTGGCACAACTGCCAAAAGGCCTAGGACTAGTTTCAAGTCAGTTAACAACCCAAGTAGTGAGCTTAGTTTTATATGATTATATTCTTAAGACAACTTTCCTTTTTTGCAAACAGAATGGTTGAGTATTGCCAGGGAAGTACATCCAGGAGACTTGGAATATGGACAATAATGAATAATACATATCTTTACAGCCATTCCCGATCCCTGCTGTACAAAATACCATATCCTTTATTATTTATCTGCATCTGTTCGACCCCCCCTTCACTTGCCACCCATTTGTTCTGGACTTTTTCTCAGTCTCCTCATCCCCGTTTCCATTCCCTCTATCCTCCCTGCACCTAGATCTGCTCCTCATTCCTCTGTCAGTCCCCTCTCATCACACCCTCACCCCCTGCACAGAGTTGATTTGCTCCCTCCTTTCCTTCCTTTTTTATCCATTGACAGTCTTTCAGCGGTCCTCTTTCTCTCCCCGTCTCCCTCCTCCGTCCAGCCCCTGTGGAGGAGCTGTGGGAAGAGGTGGCTGGAAGGATGGAAAGGGATGGCGTTGCAATAACCCATGAACCCGCATGAATGCACACACACACACACACACACACACACACACACACACACACACACACACACACACACACACACACACACACACACACACGTGCACGCATGTACACACACAAATGCATGAGAGCCAGGAACCAAGCCGTGCCTGTTTGCAGAGACAGCAGCTGTAGTTTCAAGTGGACTGTTACTGTAGTTCTTTGTCCGGCCTTGGCCTCATTCCACTGTACTGTTTCACACACACACACACACACACACACACACACACACACACACACACACACACACACACACACACACACACACACACACACACACACACACACACACACACACTAAGTCTGCCTTATTTCTCTTTTCGTGTTTACTCGTCCATTCAACTGATCTTAGAAGAGTGTTGACTGTGATAAACCGTTAACCGTTTTCCACTTCCAAACTCTGTTTTCGATCTGATCCGATCCGAAGTCTATGTATGGGTGTGTGTGTGTTTGTTGGGGAGGGGGTGTATGTGTGGGGTTCCATGCCAGCATCAGAAATGAGGGGATAAAAGGATGCATCTTCTGTCGCCACGGCGATCAGCCTAATTACAGCAGCTTAAGTGCTTTACCCACGGTCTTCACACACTGTTAAAAAACACCACTGCTCTCCCTTTCTCAAGTACCTAAGCAGCATGTTAGAGCTTGGTGGTGTGTGTGTGTGTGTGTGTGTGTGTGTGTGTGTGTGTGTGTGTGTGTGTGTGTGTGTGTGTGTGTGTGTGTGTGTGTGTGTGTGTGTGTGCGCCAAACATTCAATAGTACTTGACTTGGAATCTTTCTTTTTATAAGTGTCATCTTACGGCTTGATTTTTGTCACAAATAGATTTGTGACAAAGGTGTAGGTGTTTGCCTGTGTTAAGGTGTGTTTATGTTTGTGCACATGTGTAAGTATGACTGAGGTGCATTACCGCAGGAGGAGGAAGTATGAGGCACTGACACTGTACAATGTTTACTCTTTTAATCCTAAAAATGAATGGAATGAGGAGATCTTCACATATGTATATTTGTTTGTATATGAATGGATATATATCTGTGTATATGTATGTATATATATTTATATATATTATAATATGCCAGGCAGATGATCATCTTTGAAGACTATACAAAAGACAGTTGATCCAGTCCTGTATTCAATATGCGTTTTGACTTGCGTATTCAGCGTGATGTGATCCCATTGGTGTGTGAGTGGTGTATGAGTGCTTGTTTAGCTGTGCCCGATAGGGAACATGTGTGTGTATACCTCTGTACCATAGTTGTCGGAATTGCTCACTGCACTGAGGTGTGTGTGAGTGTGTGTGTGTGTGTGTGTGTGTGTGTGTGTGTGTGTGTGTGTTTACTCGCTCCCAGGCCACTGTTTAGAGCTTAGTGAGTCGGAACTAATTTACTAATTGAGTTTTGAGGTGGGTAAGGAACAACATGGAGTGCTGGAGAGAGGGAGAGCCGGGCTTCTCCCGGGGCCGCTGCAGAGCTAGGCTTCCTACGAGAGGAAAAGTTTGCAAAGATAGGACTGATGGACAGGAGACAAAACACTGGAAAACACCATGCTTATGTTATGGCAGAATAATCTCCCTCTTCCATTCCCTGGTTCACACACCCATAAAGTTACACATAAAGTTAGATGTGCGGGCATACACTGACACACACACGCACACGCACACATGCACACACGCAGGCATCACACTGGACACACATCACAAACAGAGAAGGTGCCAAGTAGGAACCAGTGAATGTGCATACATCCACATTGGGTAGCTGACAGGCAGCTGCGATGGCCTGCTGGTAGATTAAAGAAGTCTGGCATCTCCAACAGTAACCCGCCAGTGGGGGTTGGGCTGGGGCGGGCGGGGGCAACAGACACAGAGAGAAAGGAAGAGAGAGAGCGCTAGGGATGGTTGAATTGTGAGGAGGAAGGAGAAAAGGGCGGGAATTCCCAACAGACACACAAAGACAGAGAGCGATGGTGATACTCATACGTGAACCTTGATGTGTTTCAAGATACAATGATGACAGTGTTGACATTTTAGTGGTATTAAACATTTCATTTCGTCAGTTTGAAAAAAATCTATGTTATTATTCAGTGTGCGATCTGGGCCAGTGAGGAATGGCTGTGTAGAGTGCGGGAGTCCAGGTGGAGGAGTGGCTTGGGGGAGGCAGGGGGTGACTTTAGGTGATGTTTTGACACTGGGCAGGCAGTCAATATCGGAATAAGTGCTGTCGGCAGCAGCTGCACCGCACTCCATATTTCCCATCATCCTCCAGGAGAGAGGGGCGGGGCTGTGCTCTGCTCCCAGCGTTTAAAATGGAGCCAACCAAGCGTTGTGTCGGACACACACACACACACACACACACACACACACACACACACACACACACACACACACAGTGGATGATGGATGGGGCTGCTCATGCAGGGTTGACCTTATGGGCTGTGGCTGCCTGTAAAGGACACAAATCTACCTAAACTCAGCTGTGTGTCTTTGGATGTCTACTGCACATACCATCATACGACCACGTGAGGGAGGGATGGAGAGAGGGACGAGCTGGTGGGGGGGAGATGGAGAGAGAGAGAGAGAGAGAGAGTGGGGGTGTCGGCAGGGCTCCGAACGGCCTACTCTGTCCATGTAAGTTTCTGCTGCCGCAGGGCAGAAGAAGATGGGGATTAAGTAGGCAATGTTAAAGGGGATTAATTACACCATAGGTGGGCGCGCACGTGTCTCCGTGTTTTGTGTGTGGTATGCATTCTGCACACACCCAGCACAAATATGGATGTTTTCAATTAGACACACACATGCAGTGTGTCCCTTAGCGTCTTGAGGGATATTGAGGTCTTGAAAAGCATGAGATGAGAGTTGCTGTCTTTCTCATACCTAACGACAGACACACCAATTAATAATGATTGAGTTAGAGTGGAAAGAATGTTCTGTAATTTTCCTAGATTTAGCATTTCATACATGTTTTTACAGTTAACATAAAATGTACCTGTATCGGTTTCATCGATATAACGGTGCCTGAATGCAAGTTTTGTGCCAGAACTCTTTTTGTTCTGAATTAAACAGGTCTAGCTTTCCCTCCAGTAACCCTATGAGCTCCCAGGGTAATTATTTTTCCTACTTGCAGTAGGAATTATTCCTATGATAAATGCTCTCCATTGATCTCATTCCTCCCCTCCATTCACCCTCGCCCTCTCTGTGTCTCTCTCTCTCTCTCGCTCTCTCTCTCTCTCTCTCTCTCTCTCTCTCTCTCTCTCTCTCTCTCTCTCTCTCTCTCTCTCTCTCTCTCTCTCTTTCTCCCTCTCTCTCTCCCTCTCTCTGTCTGTCTCAGTGGGCCTCCTGCTCTCCGCGTGTCTCTCTCTCTCTTCCATCTCTTGCCTCCCTCCCAGGGCGAGCAAATCCCCTCTTTTCCTAGGTAGGAGTGGTGGGAGGAGTGGAGCAGCTTAGATCTGCCTCCCCCCCCCTCCCTCCCGCGGCCCCTTCATCAGCCCACCCTCCAATCATCTGTCTGTCCAGCCCTCCCTTTGTGCGCTACGTCTCCACCATTTCCTCGCTATGATACGTCCCGGATCTCGCTCAAACACCCTCTCTGTTCTCCTCCATTTGCTGCTTCTCCGGCTCGCTCTTTTATAACCTATTTTATTAACCCTTAGCCCCTGTAGCATTGTGAGTGAGTGTGTGCATGTGTTTGTTTGTGTGTGTGTCTGTGTCCTTGTGTGTCCAAGTGTGTGGGAATAGATTTGTGTTGGTGTATGTGATTTAGCTTCTTTTTCTAAATCTGATTGTTTAAAATCCCTTGCATATCCGAGCATAAGATTTGAAGATGAAAAAACCCTCTTTGATACAATTGAATTTAGGTCACTATAACACACAAATCTCGCTATGATGCAAGAGCACATATTTAACAAGAGTGCAAAAGTTGCTGCCATTTGTCACACAGTGTTTGCAGAAGGCGCTGGGCTGTTGATGTGGAATCTGTGTGATGTGATACCGATGACTATTTGTAGGCCGATGATGACTCGACAGCATCCCATTTAACCTCACTGTGGAAGACAAACGGTCTTAGATTGTTGATGTATCTAATAATTGGGTCAAGTTTGTCCAATATCGGAGAGGAAAAAGAATGATCACAAACCCAGATAATTGTTTGAATTGAGAGGCTTCCATTTGCGCCTACCAGACACTAAACTATAGGTGTGTTAGATTTATCACTCTCTGGTCTCTGGGTTCATTGGCTAATGACTAGTCATTTAGACAGCTGTGTGTGTGTGTGTGTGTGTGTGTGTGTGTGTGTGTGTGTGTGTGTGTCAGGAGACTAGGTGAATCTGAGGTAATTAAACATTACCCCCACTCTTTCCTCGGTTTGTGAACAACGGTTCATACTTCCTGCTTGCCCCTCCATTCATCTCTCTCACTAGCGTGTCTCTTAACCACGGTCACTCCTCAGTAGTTTCTGTCCCTGTCTCTCTTCCTCCCCCAGCTGCAAAACATTAACAGAATAATGAATTAGTATCACACACACACACACACACACACACACACACACACACACACACACACACACACACACACACACACACACAGGACCATGCTGATAGACGTAGCGTGAGTGTCATTAAGGAGGAGCTGCCCACTCTTCATCACGGAGAACCGGCTGCTGTGCGTTATGGAGGCTTGTCTGTTGTGAGAGTGTGTCCAGCACCGATGTTCCATTTACATCAATATGGTCTCATTCCAGCCGATTTAGAGTGTGTGTGTGTGTGTGTGTGTGTGTGTGTGTGTGTGTGTGAAATGTAAAAACGAACATTGAGGTGGAAACATTTAAAAGCTTTTGGTGGTCCATGCGTGACATCATGCATGCATGGGTGGGCTTGCCTGTGCAGGCATGTGTTGGTCTGTGTGTGAGTTGGGGTTCCTTCAGTACTGGTGAAGGATGGTTAACTCAGGCAGATTTGTATGGACCACCGCCAGCAGAGTTGGTATTAGTATTCATAGCTGTCTACCAAACAGATAGACGGAGAGAGATGGAGCGAGAGAGAGATACAGAGAATTAGGACACACAGGAAATGAACACACGCACACACACACACACACACACACACACACACACACACACACACACACACACACACACACACACACACACACACACACACAGCCTCCCCAGATAGTGCGTCTGCACACAACGTGTATGTGTTTAAGCAGCGTGTTTCTGTTTGTGCGTGTGGGAGGACGTGCGTGTGGACGTGTGTCGGCGTGCGTGCCGGGCGGGAGCCACATGGGGATGAGTCCCAGGGGGTCTGTGGGAGGGCAGGGTGGGGGCGATGGGCGGATGGTAGCGTCGGAGTGGGGGAGCGTTTGATGTTGACAGCTGATTAAGGAGAGGAGTGAGGAGCAGGGAGTTTTGACAGCAGCATTCCTCTACGGACATTATGGGTGGTACAATGTGGGGGGCTGTAGATGACTTGGGGTGGGGGGGGGGGGGGTTGGGGGAGGCGAAGCCTGCAGGGTTTAGTGGGAAGGGAGAAGGGCGGGGGGAGGTAAGGGAAGCAGATGGGATCGGGCAGGTTAAACAGAGAGAGGATCATGGTACCAGTTACAAGATAGGGGATGGGTTGATGAGACTGGAGGTCGATGAAATGGAGGAAGAGACGGAAGGAGAATCAGGAATGTATTATTTTTTGTTTTTAATTCTATAAACATGCAGGTTTTCAGTGTCCCTTGCTCAGTAGAGTTTAATGTTTATTATATCTGCGAGGGGAATTTTCAAGCATGCCGTTTTCTAATATGAAAAAACCTACTGCTTCAGTCACATGTGAAAAATGTGCGGCCTGCGACACCGATTACGTTTTCGACAAAGAAATCCGTAAAAGATGGACCATTGACGTAATTGGTCCAGGATTGTCATCTCTATTGTTTCGATATGAACAAGTAATGTTTATTAACTAACTTTACTGTGAATGTACTGAACAAATTGTCACAATGCGAGTCTGAAGTAGTACTCTTATATTACAAAGAGCAAAGCTCGACTGTCACCCTTTAAGTAGGAATGAAGGAGTTCTATCAGGCATGGTCATACAGATTTGCGACCAAAACAAAACATTGTAACGTGATGTCGATCCTTGCAGAGTGGGAAGGCTGGACCGGTCACCTGGATAACAGTCTTCTTGATTGGCTGCACAATCTGCTCATTGCACGTAGCACGTCACTGAACTGTTCGAACGTCAGTTAAGAGTACACAAACAGGTATTTCCTCTCGGCGTTTTGTCAAACAGCAGCTTCACCTCTTATTCCCTTTATGCTCCATACAGCTTTTTGTTTGAAGCATTACCAGAGGAAAGAGGGACGGGTGACATGAGCGGTAGAAAGGAGATGAGAGGAGAGCAGCGTTGGGGGTTAGGTGGAGGAGGGGGGAGGCAGGTGGAACAGACCCCCTGCTGCTTCTCCTTGAACACTTTAAGGAGATCTCACGCATATACCCACACACACATGCAAACACACAAACACACACACACACACACACACACATGCACACACACACACACACGCACGGACACACGCATATGCATGCACGCACGCACACACGCACAAACACACCATGGCACACGGGCACACGAGGGTGCTCTTGCAATTAAACCAGCACAGCATGAATTAGAGAGAGATAGAGAGAAGGAGTGAGGGAGAGAGAGAGAGACCCACAAATGCTAAACCACTGCACTACTGGTGATCTGATCATTTGAATTGTTGAAGGGAAGGAAGACATGAAAAATAAGAATGAGGTGTGTGTAGATATAAAGAAACCAAGCAACACCCGAGTCCTGTGTTAACAAGCAGTTGTTACTGAAGAGTTAGAGTCATAGGGATGGAGGTAGGAAGAGAGGATGAGTGGAAGGAGTGGAAAGGAGAGCAGGGCCCCGTGGGGACGTGACAGACAAGATGGGAGAGGACAGATTCCGTAGTAGCTGAGGTCAGAGGGGTGAAGAGTGAGTGAGAGCAGATGGTAGAGATCTACACTCACTATTTAGAAACAGCACTAATGTGTTGCCATTGGATAAAGACGGAAGGGATGCGCTTTCATTGGCCACTTGCATAAACCATTGATGTGTAGTCGCTATACCATCCACACTATGGCCTCTCTAGAGTTATATTGTGCTTGTGTAAGTCCACACTATCAGTGAGCCTCCTCAAAGTGGCAGGGCCTCATTCAAACTGGATATAAATCTTGTCCTGTGTGTGATACGCCAGCCCATCAGCCTTCATGCTGTGATTGGTTCTTTAATTAGCTCCTGAGCCGGGGCCTTCAGGAAGCTAGCCTGCTGATTGGACGTCTTATCGCGTCTAATGAGCTCAATTAAGTCATTAAGGAGAGGCCCCCTTAGCTATGCTAGCTGAGAAATAATCTGCCCAGCCCCCCTCGCCGTGTGTGTGTGTGTGTGTGTGTGTGTGTGTGTGTGTGTGTGTGTGTGTGTGTCACTCTGTGCCTGTGTGTGTTTTGGACTGTATGGATACATGTGCCCACATCCATTACAATGGATGCACACACAACATGTTTACAGTAACTACATGTTGACCTAGGAGGTCGTTTTACCCCTAAGTTCACAATTGCAACGCTTCAAGTCATTCTGAAAACATATCCCAGATTTCATCCAAGTGGATGCTGCATTGAGAATAGTGTGTAGCCTGGTTTCGGTCTCAAAGCAGTCGCTGTGGCATTGGCCATGACGCTTTTAGCCCAGGACAAAGGATGCTTCACAGGCAGGTGTGGACAACCCATCATCTCTCACTCCAGTGTGTCTATGTGCATGGAACGTCAAGGTATAGGTCTAGAGACACGCATTGACATATTGAGAGAGAGACACACACGCATACACCTATACACACATACACACATACACACACAGACATGCGCACACATCCCAGAAAAAGAAGGAAACACTAACTTTGTATTCCAATGTTGTCCAGGTGCAACGGGGCCTGTGTTGGTTAAAAACACACATCTGGAGCTCAGAGAGCACCTGAACACAGATGTGCTCACTGGAATATCCACCCTCAGACAAACACACCTAGACACACTGAAATACCCAAACAATTGGCTATCCAATCACAGACCTGCATTTTGTTATTTGGGATAGTGGGGTTGGCAATTTTTTTTGCGCCTATATGTTTTGGTGTTCCAACATCATCTGTGTGTGTGTGTGTGTGTGTGTGTGTGTGTGTGTGTAGACCGCAGTCGACAGATGTTATTTTGATGTTGATGAGTGCAGACACAGACAACAGAGATGCTAGACAACAATGGATTTTGTGTGACACACACACACACACACACACACACACACACACACACACACACACACACACACACACACACACACACACACACACACACACACACACACACACACACACACACACACACACAGCGCTAGGAAGTCAGCCATGATACAATGTTTGGTCGAGCACGGTTGGTTGGAGGGTGATTATCAAAAGCAATTAGAATTTAAATACATGAGCGATTAATTGAACTGCATGACCATGTTTAAGGACACACATGACAGCTGTGGTCGGCATGTCACGGATGTTTCAGGTAGGCTCCTACTGTATGCACGTGTGTGTGTGTGTGTGTGTGTGTGTGTGTGTGTGTGTGTGCGCATTTATTTACGTGCAAACGCATGCTCCAGTTGATGCAAACGGGTGGTTGTGGCCCGTTCCAGATTAACACACAGTTGTTCACATTGTTCAATGAGCAAAGAATCAACTGACTCATAACAGCCAGTCTGAATGCTTCCCAAGCATGTCTGCTGCCGGCTGCTGTGCTCATAGTGTAGCCTCAGACACACACATACACACACACACACACACACACACACACACACACACACACTCATATTGGCAGTGGGTTTGTGTGTGAGTGTGACGAATAGACAAGCATATGTGAAATGTTGACGCGGGTTGATTAGTATTTTTTTCCTATCGTTTGAGGAGGACGGGGCTCATAGGGCCAGCCCTGTGCCGGTTCCATGAACCGAGGCGAACAGAGATAGGGTGAGAAACAGGATGGGTCTGCCTGGGAGATGGAGGTCAGCGTAGAACAGAGGAGCTGGAGAGAACGAGTAGAAAAGAAATCCAAACGCAGAGAACAAAACGCTGCGCTCTAAACGCTGCTCTGACATCTCTTTGTTGTAAATGGTGTGTGTGAGTGTGTGTGTGTGTGTGTGTGTGTGTGTGTGTGTGTGTGTGTTAGTGCATAAGTGTGCGTGTGGGTCTCTGTGTGTGAGCATGCATTAATATTGATTTTTTTTTTTTCTTTCATTCTGATGGGGGTCTCTGAACCTCGCTTTTGTTACACAGGCCCCCTGAGGCCATGCAGAGACATGCCCACACACACTCACTTATACAATCACTCGCGCGCGCACGCACACACACACACACACACACACACACACACACACACACCTATGCAGACCCACACACCTATACACGCACACACACACACACATATACAATCGCACATACTTATACAATCACTGACACACTCTCACACACACACACACACACACACACACACACACACACACACACACACACACACACTGGAGGGGTTGTCACATGTAATTAATTGCATTAGCATGATTTGAATTTCTAAAAACCTGCAGGAAACGGAGTTAAGAGATCTTTCTAGAACAAAAGAATAGGATTTAGAGATTTGCAAAAGCGAACTGGAGGGAATTTACATGTATGTCTAAAGACAGATGTGTATGTGTTTGTTTGTGATTATGAGGAATAAGGAGAGGTTTGACTAAAGCATCATAGTAAAAAGATAGGTTCATATGAATAATCCTAAAAGCAATATTGCATGGAATCTTGCCGGGATCAGTCCTTAAATAAGCCTGACACTCTACTCTCCTTTCACTTGAATAATAATGGATGGAGCCAACCTTATAGCCCTCATTGCCCCGACAAGGTAGCATGTAGAAGATGTGTGTGGGAGTCTGTGTGTCAGCGATGCCGGCATTCATCGCAGTACCTGCCATGAGCTGATGTCTCACAGTAGAAAAAAGCGACTAGAACTTAGGGACTCTGTGCTTTCCATTGACTTCAGAGTTTGTGTTGGGTGAATGAGGCTTATGTCATGAATGTATTGTTTGTCTTTAGTACACAAAAAAGTGAACAGAAAAGTATTGAATGAAGGGATGAGTTCTAGCAGAGCATGTTTTTTTGGTTGTAGTCTACTCTCGCAATGCCGTCTTTGTCTGTGTGCCTGCCCGCCTCCCCTTAACCCAGTCTGTCTCTTCCGTCTTCCTGGGAATTCTCTGTGTACACAGATCACACATGTGTGCACAGAGAACCCCAGATCGCAAGGCACATTTATATTTGATATAGGCCACAGAATAATTAATACATTTGTATTCACTTATTTATTTGTTTTTGTGTGTGTGTGAGTGCGTGTGCAAGAGTGCCTGTGCGTGTGTGCATGCATGCATGCGTGTAAAAGAAAGGAAGAATTAAACATAGATATTTTTTCTATTCTGATCCATTCCACAACATTGATTATTAATGAGGGGTTACAGTTTTATTGTCTGATTGAAGGTACGTAGAAGAAAATGGTGGACCCTTTCTCCTTCCTCTGTTTCTCGGTTTCTATCTCTATCTCTATCTCTATATCTATCACAATTGTTCTTCTTAAAGTTTGATCTTTAAGGGATCGAGACAACAGTTGGAGCACAGAAACGCATAAACACACACAAAGAAAGCCCTATAGACTACCTTTAGGCTAGAGGTAAAGAGACACTTTAAACTCTTTGAACTTTAACAATGCCACATTTATATCTTTGAAACTATTGTGTGGGAAAAGGATGTGTATTCTTCCAGCACAGGGTGTACTGATACCAAACCCAACAGATTCTGTCATGACCTTTCCCATGTGCACCCTGTAGTAACCACTCCAAGAAGGTCACACTCAGTAGCAGGCAAACAAAAGCCTTCCAGACTCTTGTAGACACAACTCCTGTGAACTTAGACCTTAGTGTAACCCACTACGATACAGAAAGAGGTGCGGCGGAAGCCAATGTTGGAGAGCGCCATGTGTGCAGCGTTGTCATCCCTCAAGGACTCATTTCGCAGATCCTACATTTTATTATTATTATTTTTTTGCATTTGCAAAGTTGCAACCATTTTTATTCACTGCTACGACTGGGTGCATTTGAGGATCTCTTCTCTATATTTTCCTTTTCTCTAGCAGGCCATTCTGTAGCACAAGTACAGCCAACAGCTCTCCCCTGTTTCTCTCCCTCCCCTGCTCTCTGACTCTCACTTGCACGTACGCACGCACGCACGCACACACACACACACAGCTACAATGTGTGGCTGAGGGAGGTCTCCAGCCATGGTTGCAGGTATCTGGCAGGCTTCTCCACACATGACCTAGTAGTGATTTACTGTCTTCATTAGCATGCCTGTCTGTTTGCATGTCTGCGTCTGTGTGTGTGTGTGTGTGTGTGTGTGTGTGTGTGTGTGTGTGTCTGTCAGTGTTAGTGTGAGTCGGTCTCTCCGTGAGGGTGTGTGTGGGGGTGGACAGTATATTTAAGCTTTAGGGATGGTAACAGTAGGCTGCTTTGTGTGTGGGTTGGGAGGTTTGTTTGTTTGTTTGGGGTCATTCATGATTCTGTATTATGGGCTGGTCTCAATGTGAGATTATTTCCAGAAGAAAACTATAATTTTGATTGATGTGTCTTTAGTTATATTATGTTGTGCTCTTTTTTAATTGAAACCTTCATTTGATTTTGTTCCTAACATCACAGGGTGATGTAGTTTGGCATAGGTGTGTGTGTGTGTGTGTGTGTGTGTGTGTGTGTGTGTGTGTGCTCAGTGGGGGCTTTAGCTGGCAGGGCAGGAGGTGAGGACAGAGAGGCTGGACCAAGGTCACTCCCACTGTGTGTGTGTGTGTGTGTGTGTGTGTGTGTTGTCCATTTGTTTAGTGCTCACTACCACCTAACTACAGCTGGCGATATGAGCCAGATTCCCTCCCTTCTGCTCCACCACTGAGCTGTCTGTCTGTCCGTCCGTCCGTCTCTCATGGAGCTCTATCTAGGACACATGCACCCACTCTAAATGGAAAGAATCAAAGGAAATGTTTGGAAAGGGTGTTTTATTTACCCAGATGTATTTCCGACATCATCTTCCTTAGGTGAGGCTGTAATCATACATGAAGGTTACCCACCCCTCTGCCTCCTCACTCATATTTTCTGTGTCTTGTCCGTCCCTTATTTTCTAACACTCTTGCTGTTCTTCTCTGACTGATTTTCTCCAAACGTCTCCCATTCTCTTTCTCATCTAGCATCTCTTCATCTCTACCCCCCCCCCCCCCCCCCCCACTGCTGTCTCTGGGTCCTCTCTGGGTCCAGATGGGCAGTTTGCAGGTTAACTGGAACAGCTGGAGCTGCATTATTAGCTTCCTGCTGTGATTTCTTATTGGCTCTGCTCCTATCCTCCATTCTCTCTCTCTCTCTCTCTCTCTCTCTCTCTCTCTCTCTATTTCCCTTCGTGTCAAAACTTGGCCTCTCAACACAGGTTATGTGCCTTCATGTTATACATGCACTTATATCACCATACGTAGCATGATAACGTCTTACAAGAGGCTGTTAACCTGGTTAAAGGTAAACGAGTCGTTTTTCACATTTCATTTGGATTTAGGTAGCTCAGTTGTGTGCCTTCATTCATTTTGTTTGTGTGTGTGTGTGTTTGTGTTTTATGGGTTGGGTTAGCACTTTCGTGAACAGGAAATTACCCTCAGTCCCCTCTGCTTGTGTGTGTGTGTGTGTGTGTGTGTGTGTGTGTGTGTGTGTGTGTGTGTGTGTATTTGTCCGTCTGTATGTGTGTTTTCTTGTTGAATAGGATTTATTTATATTATTTCTGTTTTTCGGGAAATGTAGCCCAGATAAGCCTCCCAGCTCCATGTGGGACCACAGATTAAAGGAACACACACACATAAACACATACACATACATACACACACACACGGATACACTGCGGGGTAGGATTAAATAGAGGTATAATTTAAATGCCTTACAATCTGAATGCAGGCTTGCATCTCAGGTGAAACCCAGAGCCCATGTCTCCTCTTTATGGTTACACCTCTGTGTCTTAGTGAATGAGTCATTCTGAGAGGGAGAATGAGAGGGAACTAAAGGTGTGATGTCTCTCCTCCATCAACAGCCAGATCAGACATGATTGCAGTTGCCTTGGTGATAAGCCCTGGATATGGGAATGCTTGTTACTGGTACATCTCGCTTACCTTGGGTCAAATATTGTTCTCTGTCTATTAGAAATTAAATGGGGGTGAGGGGGGGTGGGGCATCAGGTGATGATCAACATTTAAATAGTGTGTGTGTGTGTGTGTGTGTGTGTGTGTGTGTGTGTGTGCACTTTGTGCGTGTGACTTGACGGTTTGCTGGTGTACACAAAACACTGATTAGGTAAATTCCCCCCTGGCCACTTTGATGCTTTCAATTAAGATTCTAAACTCAAATAAACCCCTCGTTCATTATTCTCTGTCTCATCCTTGCTAACAAGCTAAAAAGAGAAGACTACGTGTCTGTGTGTGTATGTATGTGTGCGCGAGAGATTCTGAGTGTGTGTGCGTGTGTAAGCGGCTTTTGGCTGTTTAGCTAGCGGAGGAGATGTGAGCCCAGGACATGAATATAATCTGTGGTTCTGGACTGAGGGGACATTAACATGAATGTGAGCGCCTTGTTTCATATGTGGAGTACCCTACTCCTCACCTGCTCACCATCATTGTCAAGGTCTCTCCCGGTGCCGCTTAACAGTGTTTCTGCGGGACTGATTGAGTGGTTCAAAGTACACTTTTATCTGAGTGTTAACCACAAGGTTTTTGTGTCTCAACACTCTATTCTATGTTATAAGACAACCCATTTCGGTACACAGAACAGTTAACTGCTCGTGATTCACGCCTTCACTTTTTGTCCCCCCTAACGGTACTTCCTTCCATTAGAAACACGCACACACACGCAACAACAAGCCTCCTTCCAAACTCTGTCATTATGCAAATAGTCTCAATTTGTGTTTCTGTACACAAACACATCCTGGTAATTGCCATATGTCTCTTCTATGCTGTCAAATTTGTCTCACTAATCACGAACCAAGATTCACAAATGCATTTCATTTTAGTTTTTTTTTCTGGGCTTGAATGCAGATACGTTATTGGAAACAGCTTCGTTCAAGCCTATTTTGGACGGGGAGATTCAAAAACATTATTTTGCATCTTCCCGACAAAGCTCTGTTCTTTCGGCTTTAAAGGGAATTTCACTTTACAACAATTCTGGGGTCATTTTCACACCTCCCCAGGCTTTATGTGCACCCCGGACAGCTTTTAGGTTGCTTGCGTAGATATTTCATACCCGAGTGAGCAAACCATCTCCCTCAACCCCCCCACCCCTTCCAATCGACGCTCATTCAACATCAACGTCCCTTAAGTAAATACTGTGTGGGGTGCACACGAATGCCTGGGTATTGGTGAATATGACCCCAGAAGTTAAGAAAAGTGAATTGCCCGGTGCTCATCCATGAGCACAATGTTTTACCCCTACTTGCCCCTTGATGACCTATATGCACTGTTTTGAAAAAAAGCAACTCCTACATGCCTGAACACATGAATGAGTAGAACTGACCATGCAATAGAAATTCAAATCCTTTTATAATTATTTGGTCCAGTATCCAAGTCTACTTATTTGGACAGAGAGGTTGGAAAGCAGTTCAGGCTTTAAGGTAGGCAAACTGATGGAAACATTAGAAAATACTGCAGATCCGTACAGAGGGGGGTTGCAGAGAGAAAAAGAGTGTGTGTGTGTGTGTGTGTGTGTGTGTGTGTGTGTGTGTGTGTGTGTGTGTGT
>NC_136942.1:16479950-16483058 GCF_949987615.1 Pollachius pollachius | reverse complement strand
GTGTGTGTGTGTGTGTGTGTGTGTCTGTGTGTGTGTGTGTGTGTGTGTGCCTTGGGGCATGGTGGAGAAAATGGTGTCACAGAAGTCTGAAACGAACTGTGCTCTACTTAAGCTAAACTATGGGCTGAGGCTATGTGCAGTAAACATACGATCCCATCACAAATTGGCTCAGGCTATGTGAAGTACATGCATATTATATAATGGGCTCAGGCTATGTGAAGTAAATGCATATTATATTATGGGCTGAGGCTATGTGAAGTAATCACTTGATCTAAGTGTGATCACAGCAGCCATTGAGGACTAAGTCATCCTTGTCTCACAAATTACACTTGAGATGGTAAACTTCACAAAGTGTTTGTATAGGCTTCAACGCCGCACAGACATTCCACTGTAGAAATAGGCAAAACTCCTCATCCAATAAAAGTTTCATTCACCTGTGCAAATAGTTTTCTTCTGTAGAAGAGTTTTCTTCTATATCATAGCGCCGCCCCTCTGACTTTTCCCTGCCCCGACTCTGTCCCTGTGAGGCCCTGCTCTAACATAGTAGGACTGCTGAGTCTAAGACGAGCCACCATCCAACCATAATGGGATGGTGGTTGATAAGGTGTGGGTGGGTGGTGGTTGTGTGGTCCTCCTGGTTCAAAAGCAGGTGAAGGGTCAATTTCTTTGTCAGGGAATAGAATACATCACTACTATCTCAAATCACTCATGAATGCTTGAAATCTCCTTGCCTTAGTAAGGCGAGACGTATTCATATACACACCAGGTCTTTACATTAAGGAGACACACACACACACACACACACACATTCTGCACTGGCAGGTCCTAGGTGCTTCATTTAAATAGATTTTTCATGAATATCTCATAGGCTACTAAATGCAGAGGGTGATCCATTAGAAACCTGAGACATTAAAGTTTCACAAAACTCCTTACCAACTGACGGGGAAGGGAGTAGGAGAGACCAACCCTCTGCAGGGGTAGGCAGAAACACATCAGAGAGGGACTTTTTTAAGCAGATCCTGATTAAGGCCTATGTGAAGCTGCAGGTCACCATGGCAACAACGTCCTCCCAAGTCACATGGGCCCGTTGAGGTGTAGGGGTACCAAAACTTTTTTCTTTTAATTTACTTCTGGCTGGGTTTGTGTTTGCTGTTTAAAGCCAATTGCATACCTATAGATCCCAGCCCAAGAAACATGATTGGTCATAACAAATATGCATTGGAAGAAAGTGGAACGCCTTGTTGCACCAGAGTTGAAACCATTTGCATCAATCTTTAGATTATTAATCTGAAGTCTTATTTGCGAGACTACAACAGCATATGTGGCCCGTCTCTCGTTTTCTCATTCAGTTCATTCTGTGTATGCTTCCATGTCCTTTCTCCTCTTATATCACCCCTCCCTCGTCAGTTTTTTGGGGGTCTTTTGTTAATACAACTGATGAAGAGTTTTCTCCATGTCCCTTTAGGACCTACCTTCTGCTATGAATAGTGTATTTATATGTGATGAGGGATGGGTGTGAGGGTTGTTGGGGGGGGGGGGGGGCTGTGAAAGTATGCCCCCACACACACAACGCCGAGACAGCATTGGCAATTCACTTATTGAGAGGTCATGACCTCAGGACCCCGAGATAACGTCCCTCCTCACTTGACTGATTACATATTAACACTCTGACCCCCCCCCCCCCCCCCCCCCCCCATTACACACACTCACTCACTATTAATACAAAATATATAGTGTACGCTCGGTATGCTCTGACCTTTGGTTGCATGGGGGCCTGTTCTCCTGGACCTCCCCCAGTTCATTAATAGGGGACAGATCCCCCCCCCCCCACCAGCACCAGACCTACCACCTCCTCATCCTCATTCTGCTGTCAACAACTCTCTCTGAACGGTGCTGTACTGGATGTTCATATTGTTTCTATCTGCCAGCCTCGGTTTCCTTGTCAGAGTCAAGGCAGATGTCTGTCTGTTGGTCTGCTGTCCATCTGTTCTTTCTTGCCTTCTTTCCTTTCCTTTGTTTTAGCTGAGATAGGTCTGTGACTAATAAAACAGTGCTCCACAGAGAACAACATCAATATTTTCATGGTGAAAGAAAATGTGAATATATTAATTTCTTTATTGTAGGAAATGAGTTGATACAACTTATTTATAAACTAAAATTCAATACACTTCTTACTTCATTAGTGGCTATACATACACTAATCCAATTTTGTCATGCGATGGCACAATATATTAATTGTTGTTGTATTTAACTGCAATATTTACTGTTTTTCCATTTTAAATTGTGATCAATGTTTAACCCAATCAATTTTACTACGCACCAGTGCATGATATGACCAATTCACGGCACAGCCCTATGGATACAACTACAGCTTCTGTAAATGTGTTTGTGTGTGTGTATGTGTGTGTATGTGTGTGTGTGTGCGTGTGTGTGCGTGCGTGCGTGCGTGCGTGCGTGTGTGTGTGCGTGTGTGTGTGTGTGTGTGTGTGTGTGTGTGTGTGTGTGTGTGGCTGGCTCTTCTCCCCCGTCCGTCAGTCCGTCACACCTCACCACCTCGCACCCATCCAGTATCTTTCATGAACCCTCTGTTTTTCAGATTTTATTAATGTTTGCCATTAACTTAACTATTATTTTCATTATATATGATATTGTATACCACTGTGCTAGTGAATTCAATGTTAAGTATACAACCCATAGAGCCGTCCCCTTGTGTTGCCTTGATGGTACCTGGGACCAGAACATCTACATCAAGGAATTTATATATGTTAAGGAAATCTTAAGGAATATCTGACATGGCCATGACATATACTAGTGTCATGGCCATGTATGTATACTTGTATACATATACTAGTGTGGTGCCCGTTCAAAACTTGCCTGGGGGGGAACGGGCCCATTGCCTGGCGTCTCGCATTGGGTTCTTCCAGCTTTCTCAGAAGCCGTTCATTCAAACAACACCACACCCGCCACCGCCCCTTCCTCAGGTCCACCCACCCAGCGGCAGTGCCTGTTGGGGTGCCTCAGGTTTCCTGAGAACCGCTCATCCAAATACCTCCCAACTGCCCTTACTTGGGTTCCCGTACGGCCGCGAAGTGTGAAGATGATTGAATG
>NC_136942.1:16467450-16477450 GCF_949987615.1 Pollachius pollachius | reverse complement strand
AGTCGCTCACTCTTAATCAATTAAAATGAACACGTGGCCTGTGCGTGTGTGTGTGTGTGTGTGTGTGGTGTGTGTGTGTGTGTGTGTGTGTGTGTGTGCGCGGGCGTGAGTTTTGCATGTGTGTGTGTGTGTGTGTGTGCGCGCACGGGCGTGAGTTTTTGCATTTCTATGTGTGCGGTGGTGTGGCGGGTGTGGAGAAGAAAGGCCAAGTGGGAGAGGGTGTCGGGGCGTTGGCTAGGGGTCGGGGGGCCGGTCGGGGGCCGGTCTGTGATTAGCGATGGCGGTGGATTAGAGGTGGGCTGGTAGTAAACGGTGTGGGATTAGAAGAGCTCTTCCCCCCCGCCTCCGCCGGGACGGCACCCAGCGGTAGGCCCCGGCTCGGCACAACCTCTGTCTCTCAGTCCCGCTTTCATCCACCTGAGTAGGGTGGGGTAAGGTGGGAGGGCAGGAGATGGAAGGAAGAGATGGAGGAAAGGAGGGAAAATAAGGAGGAGTTTGTGTGTGTGTGTGGGTTGAGGAGGAGGAGGAGGAGGAGGAGGAGGGTTAGCAGGGAGAGGAGATGCTAGGAGGACCAAAGGTGGGCCTGGATAATTGTGAACATATCAGTAGATAAGTCGCCTCTGGTCCCCGCTGCGCCTAGCAATGGCCGGACGCAGATGGACACGCGTGATTGGCTCAGGGCCCTGCCGACACGCCGATAATGACCTTTCACGCAGATGCCGAGAGGCTTTCGCGCACAAACACGCACATGTGCACATAGATGGATACAAAAAATGCACACTATGGTAATGAACATGCAGACTGTCTCCGTTCTCGCCTTTCAGCCAGCAGGAAATAAATTATCTTTATTCTGTACCTTTTGTGTGTGTGTCTGTGTGTGTGTGTGTGTATGTGTCTTCATGCTTAGAAGATTCTGTCTTTCATTTGAGACCCCTGTGTTCTCTCAGACAGGTGTCTGCCTCTGCGCAGCACAGGTGGTGTGGGCGTGCACGTTTGCAAGTGCGTGTGCACACTGTGAAGCTCCTGCTTTTGCAGTTTGCGTGCGGTGTCTTTGGGTCATCTGTGGTTTGGTCTGTGTGTGTGTGTCTGTGTGTGTTTGTGTGTTTGTGTCTATGTATGTGTGTTCTACAGCCCACTGCTGTTCTGTGGGTTATTAGGATGCTGGATAAGCGCTTTGGGGCAGAACGTGTCTGTGTGTGTGTGGGGGGGGGGGGGGGGGGGGGGGGGGGGGGGGAAGGTGTGGTTAAGTGAAGGTACCCTTCGGGGATGATGCATTTTCTTACAGGCGTATCGATGTCTGTTCATTAAAAAAACACAAACAACATTTTGTGTGTTTTTCCTTTTAATTAAACTGTTGTGTTAGGCAAAGCAAATAAGGGTGTTGAGAGTTTTTGTTCACACTGTAAAAGGCATATAGATTTCACATTCAAGTGCTTATACACTCACAACAAATAATAATAATAAATAAGTATTCACAGTTACACTTTGAATACCTTATTATTTGTCTGAAGAAATATGAATTGGCTATTCCCAGTTCTGGTACTTTCAAACCTTTTATTTCAGTAGCTCCATTTAGCCTCACCTGACCTGCATAGAAGAAATCCCCATCCACATGCCCAGAACACCACAACTAGCTGAACTGTACACTGTGAGACCACCGAACCCTCCTCACTTTCAACAGATAACCCCAATGCTACTCAACCCATATCCTACTCCCTTTATCATCAAAGATGTCTGTGTGTTGACATGTAGCTAAACACCAATATACCAAAAATAATCCCAATATATTTGCACAATGAAACACCAGTCAGATCATTTATTTAGTTTATAGGAATTTAACTTGGGTCAACTCCTCGCAGACACAATCAAAGATGTGAAGCCAGCATCTGTCGGTCCTGCCAGGCAGGCACTTGTTTTGTCAAATGTAGACAAAACAGGAAGGTTCTCTATTTCCAGCTGAGCAGAGGGACCTCGGTCTTTGCTCTCTGGCCAGGCCTTTATCCACCCCTTCAGGGAGCACCACATCCATCCCTCGGCCATCACCCGCCACGACTTCATCGGACCAACGGCGACAACTGTAAGATCCCCATACTGCCCAGGGATGGAAATTAACACCCGCCACACGCCATTTGCGGGTGGATTTGTATGGTAGGCAAAGCATACAAATCCATACAAATTATTATAAGTATTACCCGCCACTGTGTCGGGTAATACTTTCCAGTCAGGTCCGATCAAATTTGCATATTTAATACATTCGTCATACGGCGCTGCACAGTTCCACAACCATTACTGTCAACATCCGGCCCCCTTCTTCTTCTACGCCTCTTTTGCTGAACTGTGACTGTCAACATCCGGGATAATAAACCGGTAACCATAGAGATAATATGCCGGTATCAACATTCGGTATAGTATGCTAGGCTAATTATTGACATATAAAGAAAAAAATACTAGAGAAAGCAATGTTGCGTTTCCTCACTGGAGGAAAGAGAACAGCTGAGGAGAGTGTAGGCCAGGTACAGGTGGCGGATGATAGTACGGCTGTCATCCCCAAAAAGCAACGTTGTTTTAATGAGAGATGGCGAACATCGGACAGTGGGCAACACCGTGACCGGCTGGTGTTTGACGGGACAAGCCAGACAATGTTCTGTGCTCTCTGTCGTAAACATGCTTCGGATGGCCACAGGTCCAATAGTTTTGTGAGTGGGACACAAAACCTAAAATTGGAAGCCGTGGAGGACCACGAGTCCTCAAAAAGTCACCTTCACGTTTTGAAAATTGCCAAGGGAAAATCAGAGCCCGAAACCACGACAGCGATGAGGCCGCTCGTCAGCCTCAAAACAGCCCAGCTTGATAGAAGTTAGTTCGAAATGCACACGCAATTGCCAAAAAAGGGAAGGCCATTTCAAGACTTCGAATGGCACTGCACGTAAGTTAATTTTTTTTTTCTATAAGGCCTGATGCAATAGTTTGTTGCTGTCGAAAAACTATCATGTTGGGTAACATTAGAGCTCTGCTCACTTGTTTGGCAAACAGCTGCTTTCTGTCAGTCTGGTCAAAACAGATGTCAAGTGTGTGTGCTAAGACGTAGGGCTGTCCCGAATACCATTTTACAGGCTTCGAATTTCGAATCGAGCTTATCAATTCATCCCGTAACGTGCATATAAATCCATACAAAGATCCAATGTTTAGTCGTTTGTGTCCATATTAAATCCATCATTGACCGGGTATTCCTTTGACAAAAGCCAGTCTGTGAATGCGCAATAGCAGGGCTGCATAGCGAACGTACACAAACAGATACGCTAACGAGTTCCTATATATATATATATACAGAGGTTAAATTGGGCCGGGGCTGTCCGGGGCGGAGCCCCGGCACATAAGCGGCCGGGTCTGGAGTTCTGCGCAGCAGATCAGCTCCAGCCGATTTTGGCAGTCTGCCTAGTCCATCACGAGCAATGTTGTCCTACTCATTTACAACTTTTCCATTGCAAATCTATGTTGTTTTAAAACACAATTCTAAATAATGGAGTAGGGATAGGCTGGCCTAGACATCTGGAGCAAGTTTGAGAAGTAGGCATATCGCGCACGAAACTTGCGCAGCAGCTCCTCCTCCCCCCAGATCAGACAACACAACGTCAAATCATTCTAACGGTCATCATCAGACATAATTATCGTAGTAGACAGGTGAATGGCGAGGTAAGAGAAACGAAATTAAACCAATAGGCTAATATCATTAGATATGGGCTTGCATTTTCATTAAGCAGGAAAAATTAACCTTATGCCTGCCACACACATAAAGATAATCGGGCTGATTTTGCCCCGATTTTCCCCCTTCCGACCACGGACAGACATCGCCCGATTATCTTAAACTCTTAAGATTATTTTATAAGATTCTCTTGTAGTGTGTGATGTGTTAAGAGTGAAATTCGGCCGACAATCGGCTCCGAAATCAGTCGGCGCCGATAATCGTAAGTATTAAACATGTTCAATATTTACGATTGTCGGCGGAGAACGTTGTGGTGTCAAATCGTCTTGTGTGGGGGGGAAGCCGACAATCGGGACAAATCCTAATGTGTGTGGTGTGCTGTGTTTGGAATATCGCAGGACACCACACACAATACGATCAAAACTGTTAAATCACAGATTTTTTATCTTCATGTGTGGGGTCTCTCACAGATAAAAAATCGGTTGAGATTTATAAAATCTTTATGTGTGTGGCAGGCTGACATGCAGGGATAGCCTGCTACTGGTATGTCAAATGGCAAGCGCTAGTTAAAAAGAACAATGCTGCTAATTCTAAATGATTTAGCAAGTAGTCTATGCGATCTCCGAATCACATTTCTCATTCCTAGCTGGATGAATTTCAAACTTATTTGTATCTATGAATTGCAGTGCATTGCCTAGGCTATTTATTTGTGAGTACAGTAGGTCCTGTGATTTAATGTTTGCATATAGGCTACACAGCAGGTTAGATTTAAAAGCCACCAAACATGATGGTGACGTAGCCTATCGGCTAGCCTTTAAGAAAAAGATAGCTTCATTCATTCATTCATTCAAAAGTGTTTTATTTAAAGAACGTTTGATTACATCATTATATAATATGAACCATTTTAAAAGACATTCTATCTACTTCTTAACTTAGGGTGAAAGTCAACAAGTGAACATTTCAGAGATAAAAGGTAAACATGAGTGGAACAAAAAGGAGGAAGCTTACAGATTTCTTCAAAAGGTGGGCAGCTGCTATCCAAGACATAATTTTGAAATAATTAAGCTAGGCCTGTGTGCAGAAGTCACTGTAACCAAGCTGTGATTTGTTGCTAGATCTTTTCATCCTGATAGTGTGTCTGTCATGTCTTAAGTGCTGTCTCTTCCTCCACTAAACTAAAAATGCAGAGTTGAACAGAACAGGGATGAGGATGGAGCTGAGGGCAGAGGAGATGAGGCTGGACAGGGCAGAGGAGCTGAGGATGGACCGGGCAGAGGAGCTGAGGATGGACAGGGCAGAGGAGCTGAGGATGGACAGGGCAGAAATGAGGACACTGAGGGCAGAGGAGGTGAGGCGGGACAGGGCAGAGGAGCTGAGGATGGACCGGGCAGAGGAGCTGAGGATGGACAGGGCAGAGGAGCTGAGGATGGACCGGGAGGGACAGGTGCAGATGAGCATGTAGGTGCAACTGACAACTTCCCTGACTGCTGGAAGAGACAGCAATATGATTATTTTAAAAAAACCTACCCATTTCTTGTGGCAAAAAATAAAAAATTGGGATGTGAAACATGCAGTGCGGCATCATCACTTGGGGCAGAGAGAACAGGTAAACTCAGATACACATTTTCCAGTGAATGGCAAAACTGCAGAGTAGGTCCATATGGCAGTAGTACAGAGAAGCAAATGAAATCTTTAAGAAAAAAAATAAATGAACATAGTGCCTCCCAAAGTCACAAAATTGCAGAAGATATACTGAAAAAACAAGGTGAGCAAGCTCTTGAGTCAAGTTTTTTGAAAACACAAGGTGAAATTTTAGCATCAACTCACAATGTCTTTAGAACAGCGTACTACCTGGCAAAGGGCAACAGGCCTTACTCTGATCATCCTAACCTAGTAGAGCTACAGAGGATGAATGGTGCAAATGTTGGCCGTGTACTCCATTCCAATGTCACATGTGCAGACATAGTGCATTTCATATCTGTAGAGATGAGACAGGCATTACTGAATAGTATTAAACAGACTCAGCCAAAGCTCACAGTTATTGTGGATGAAAGCACCCTTATTCAGTAAGAAATCGTGTCTCATTGTGTACCTCAGAACATCTGTCCATGATTCTGAGCCTCTTACGTTCTTCTTAGATTTGCTTGAATTAGAAAGTACAACAGCAGATGGAATCACTGGTGAATTACTCAAATGCCTCTTAAAACATGGTCTTCATGAGGATTTTCTAAAAGAATGTCTGGTGGGTTTCTGCTCTGATGGAGCTGCCGTAATGGTGGGGAAAAAGAATGGAGTGTACACACAACTTAAAACTAAGTTCCCAGGTCTCATTGGTTGGCACTGTCTGAACCACAGGTTGGAGTTGTCCGTGTCAGATGCTGTGAAGACATGCACTGAGACCAACCACTTTACAGCTTTCCTTGACAAGTTGTACTGCCTATACCATCAGTCACCCAAGAACCTTAGAGAACTTGATGCTGCAGCTTCTGAGGTTGGTGTGTGTCTTAGGAGAATCGGTAGGGGTAAGGTAGGGAGTCTTAGGGGTAAGGTGGGTGGCTTCATCTTTCCGAACAGTGAAAGCCATTTGGATGATGTATGCTGCACTCCACAGTCATCTCACAGCTGCAGGTCAAGATGTTAACAGAACATCAAGTGAGAGATCTATGTATTCGGGCCTAGCTGTTAAATTGAGTTCGGATGCATTTCTGAGGAACCTGGGACTAATGATGGATGCACTGGAGGAACTCAAAGACCTGTCTGAGGCCCTGCAGGCCAGAGACATTAGACTGTCTCAAGCAGTGAACCTCATTAAAAGACAGACTGATGTGTTTACCGCCATGAGTGAGGATCCAGAAAATGGCCCCTTCTATAGAAAGGCATGTGAGGCAGTGCAGCAAGGGTCTTTCAATGGCATAGCACTTCATGGTGATAGAGGGCAGAAGGTCATCAACCCAACCAAGTTTTATGAGGCCTTATGCCAGAGCATGAAGGAAAGAATGGTGAGGAGTGAAGAGGAGTCTCTCTTCACCAAGATTAACATCTTGAATCCCGAAACATGGCCGAGCACTCTACCTGTGATGTATGGGGAAAGTGAGTTGAGGGAACTCTGTGACCAGGTAAAAGTTGGTTTCACTGGAGTGAAACAAGCTTACCGTGAGTACAAAAACAAACCAGACACAATGCAAAAGGCCCTTCTCACACTTAGACATTCCGTTAATACCATTTCTGTCAGCAGTGCAGAGTGTGAGAGGGGGTTTTCAGAGATGAATAATGTTGTGACTCCATTGAGATCCAGATTGAATGTGGAGAATGTGTCGGCTTTGATGTTCATTAAGCTGGTTGGCCCTCCTCTCAAATCTTGGAAGCCTACCAGGTTTGTCAGAAAGTGGGTGGCAACCAGAAGGTCAGCTGATCACTTGGCCTGTAGGAAAAGGGAAAGTAATGATGTGGTATCTCCATATCAGACCATATGGGAGGTGATGAATTAGATGCACATGATGCAGTGTAAATAGAAAATGTAGTAACAAAGGGATTACCATTGCCCATTATTTGTTCAAATGTTTGTTTTCATCCATGTCAATGTACCTTAAAGACATATTGTTTTTGTTGTTTGTTTTTGTGAAAATAAAATCAGCTCTTAATGTGACCTCATCAAACACACTCAAAATCTACAGTGTACATATTAAGCAACATATAAAAAATGCTAATTTCTTTAATGTACTAATATAACGACTATCATGGATTTTTTTTTTGCAACCTTAATTTTGGCTCTGCGTACTCTGCGTATGGGGAGCGGCGGCCCCTCTGGATCAGAGCCCCCCCACATATAAAATCCCAATTTAACCACTGTATATATATATATATATAGTTTAATGTATTCTGACGTTTTTCAATTTGTCTTGCACTTATTAAGTCATTGTTTCTTGTTCTTGTTTCTTCATGGTCTGTTTTCAAATGTTTAATTTCGAATGCATAGGCAGAGTATGAGAGGAGAGGATACATCTGTTGCATTATAGGGGCAGATTTCATTATACATCTGGTTGAATTGAAGAAATTAAAAGGCCAGTGCACTGAAAAAACAAATGTTCCTGTTGACTTATGATGGTGTAGCCATGCATGTTGTTTTATTGTTAATATGTAAATTTGCTTTTTATTGAAAATACTTTGTATAGATGAATTATCCCCAAACTTGTCATCGTAACACCTTTGAAATAAACATGACTTAACATGGCAGATACCTGTGTATTGTTTATCATATGCGGTAAGAGTGTAACATTTTCAACTCAGTTCCTTGGTAGCACCTACTTACAGTAAAAATCACTTCTGATGGAAAAAAATGATGTGTATGAAAAATACTTTTCTTATCTAGTGTTACTATTATATTGTTTAAAATGTACGCATATATTAAAAAAATATATAGCGTATAAAAAGTGGCTGGTAAAAAAGATGAGTGTCTGGTAGATTTTTAAATCTACCTGCCACAGTCGCTGGTGGGCAAAAAAGTTAATTTCCATCTCTGATACTGTCCCTGGCCCACATGGCCTCCAAGTTCCTCACCTACACACCGGGTAACACACACACACACACACACACACACACACACACACACACACACACACACACACACACACACACACACACACACACACACACACACACACCAAATTAATATCTGAACTGTTGGATTTGAGTGAAAAAAAAAATAGGCCACCTCAATTAATATAAATAATATGTATACAGTGATAGGCATAAGTTTAGGCACCCATTCTAAAGTTGATTAAAAAGAAGAATAAAAATGTATCTTTTGGAAATTGATCTTAATGCCTTAATTAACCAAATGAGGAAAAATCCAACCTTTAATGACTCCAGTTTGCTTTGTGAATGAATAATGTATTGTAAATAATTAAACGTTCATTAAAATACAGGGTGCATAAGTATAGACACCCCTATGTTAAATTCCTATAGAGGCAGGCAGATTTTTTATTTTATTTTATTTAATTGTTTTTATTTCATGGGTCCAGGATACTATGCATCCTGATTAAGTTATGGGCCTATTAGCTGGTTTAATTTGCATTGAGAAATCATTAGGCTAACTAACAGCTATTAGGCTTACTGAAAAGAACCATGCCAATCTCTAGGTATGGTAAAGGGTATCTGGTGATGTGGGGTTATTTTATTCCAAAGGCCTAGGTGACTTTAGCAGGGTGCACAGTATCCTGGATCTGATTTTTTTATTCCTCTTTTTAGTCGAGATTAGTATGGGTGCCGAAACTTATGCCTACCACTGTACATGGACACATTTAATTGATTCACATTGTGACGGAATTGTTGATGGTTAGTGGTTTGCCATATATAGCCAATGAATTTATCGAATGAGGACAAGATGTATGTCAGAGCTCCTGACACAATCGTAGTTGGACGAGATGAATAAGGAGCTGAAGGAGAACGGCACAGACACTAATACTGTCCACGTCACGTGTTGGTGGGGAGTCTCGCAGCTCATCACGATGGAGGGGGCTTTTGAGGTGAGGGTAGGAATGAAATCGGTGGGGTTGGACGGGGGAGGATGACATTGCTGAACTTTCCTCGGTTTAGCACATACGCACACGCGCACACGCACGCCCGCACGCAAGGTTACTGGTATGTGGTCTGAGCTTTACCCTTAACCTGATATTTACCTGGCATGGGCCCCTATAATTGGTCCAATCAGTTTTGGAGGAGGACTGTCATTGGTTGTCTGACATTGGGTTGGGGGCAGGGTAGGATGGAAGGTGAAGGCTGTAGACGAGAAAGAGCGAACAGATTTCAGATAGAACTGGAATTTGATTTGAATAATGATACCAAAGTACACAAAAATACACTCCTTCCCAAGCATCCTAATCAATTTCGATGTCACAACATTAATACCTGTGTGACAGAGAGAGAGCTACCTGGATAGAGATCGACAACATATTAAAATGGAAAAAGTTCAGGGGAGGTGGAAAGACTTAATATTTAGTCCTGTGTTTGTGTTATTCAGAGAAGGGGGGCCTGGGAGTACTGAGGTGGCAACTTGACAGTGACACATGTCATGTTCTTCAACTGCAGAGTCAAGGTCTCTCTCTCTCCTTCTCTTGCTCTGTCTCGCTCCCCCGGTCTCAGCCTTGCTCTCAGAATAGACACAGGGTCTCATAATGGCTGGTGACATCTACACCTGTCATCTCACACACAGCGAGGAGAGGTAGGGGAGGTGTGGTGGCTGTGCACCTTTGAGCCGTCTCCTCCACCTGTCATGTGTGAGTCTCGCTAGGTTCACCA
>NC_136942.1:16457450-16462450 GCF_949987615.1 Pollachius pollachius | reverse complement strand
GCCAAAGCCCGCCGGGAGAAACGTCTGAGCATAGAGTAAGTGTTGGTTTTTTTACTAACACATTGGCTACAATAGTTTTGAGTCCCGGGGTACGTGACAATGTTTTTATCCGAAAGTAGCCGATCTTATTGGCAGAGCATAGGCTACGTTAGCTTGAAGTCTGTGTAATGCTGTATAGGCTACTCAAGGCATCATTTTTATTTTGCTTTGCTAATGTTGTTCTCTTTCTTTCTTAGACAGTATCGGCTTCCTGTGTTGTCCAGGCCATCAGAGCTAATTACCCAGCACAAGATGGGCACTACTGTGGCTACCAGGAGACAGTAGACGTTCAAGATGAGCTGTGACTATTTTGACTCTAGCAAGCGCACCTTACACATTTTATTTTTGTAAATAGTTCACATTTTTTCATGAATAAAACTTCAAATTCATGTTGGTTGTTGTGATTTGTTTACTAACCCAAGTGCTGTTAAACTAAAGTGGGCCTACTGTATAAGATAAACACTTATTTCATCTGGGGAGAAAAGGTTGAGTACAAATACTTGATATGCTGAGCTACTGTAATTAGCAAATATTTTTATGCTGTACAGTAATATACGAATGATGCGTTAGAAAAAACGAGGGCAGAAGTCTTAACTAGTCAACGTATCACGGGGATATGTTTACACAAAGTTTGCTCGCGCTACCACTCGGCTAGGACCATTGGTCCTTCCCCCTCCAAACGGAAACAGGCGGGCGGTGCAGCGGGTGCAATGCACTGTGGGAGTTGGAGGATTTCTTACTTTTAAACCAGAGAGACACTTTCTGCCTTCTCTCAGGCTAGGATGAACCGATTACAATTTTTTTTGCACATTTATAATACATAGAATTATTTACTTCATATAACCTTCATATCTCCACCGGTGAAGTATCCCTTTAATGTACATGTATAGGTAAAGACTTGCGGCCACTATGGTCACGGGTGCAGTCATCCACTAGCAGCACTACCACTACAGGCTAAGCAGGATGCATTCAAACTGCTGCTTTAGTGCAGATGTAGTGAAGAAAAAAGTGCAATCAAATCAAAAATAGCAGTATAAATACTTTGTTACTATACACCACTTCTCTTATCGACTCCTCCTCCTCCTTCTCTTCTATCTATCACCTCTGTCTTCTCACCGCTCCGTTCCCACGTCTTACGGGATGTTGTGGTGTCTGCTGTCCCAGGCTGGTGTTACTACCCCCTTGCCCGTCTGTCCTTCAGGAGGCGGGCGGAGCGACTGGTCCAGGGGCTGACGGGCCTCCAGCTGCGGTCAGACGACCTGGCCTGGGCCAAGAAGACTAGCTGAAACCAACAGTTAGCTCCCACACACAAACGCGCGGGCCACGCGCGATGACATGCGCGCATGTACGCAAATTGCCATTGCGTCACGAACACAAACCAATGCAGCTGTCATTGAGCAGAAGCCAGTGGTCACATTTGGGCATGTCTCTCTGCATCATTGCTTGTTATTTGCTGAGGAACAAACGCCCAACATTGAAAACGTACAGCATGTTTTTTTCTATAAGAATGTCTGCATTCTTAAGCAAGACCTGCAGTAAATTCTATGTCTTGCAGGGTTTCGGAAGACTAGCTTTGAAGATTCAGCGTTTAATGTCCAATGCCCCATTGCACCTAGTTGGCTCGCTAGGGTTGGTTGACTAATGAACTGAGGTGGTGAGGTGGAGGACGCTGCTCAGCCTAAAACCATTCCTCTGAAGAAGGCATGGACAGGACAGCAGAGGGTAAAGAGGGACCTGCTTTTCGGCAACTATTTTCGTCCGATAGAAGCAAACAAACAGGATCCTTCTTCGTTTGTGATTGTTGATCGCTGGACTTGTTTGGACTTCCTGTAGAACTGAATTATAGTATTGATCCGAACAAAGAACAGGAAAAGTGACAATATTCTCTGGGATTATTTTGTTTAACTGATTCGTTGATTGAACCGTGAAAGCATGTATAAGCCAACGTATTTATTAACTAATTCCATTTCGGCATCCTTACATCTGTTCTCTAATGTATGGGTTTCTGATTACTGTAAAAATTATGACTAAAGGGACTTGCATACACTTTTTTGTGTGAAATTTCATAAAATCTGAGATTGTGTGCCATGATTCAGTCATGACTTCTGGAAATGGAATGGCGATAGATTTATTATTGACATTCCCCATGACCCTACTTATTTAACACACCACCATTCTCTAATCTTTCCCTACTCTTCTCTAGTATACAGAGATCTTTGCAGGGGTTCCCTCACCTTTTGTGAGGAGAGAAGGTTGAATACATAACCACGATTACAACGTTTCGCTCAAACATTTTTTTTTTTACTTTATAAAAATAAAGTAAGAAAATGAGTGTATTGACATAACGTGAGTACAGAATGCTGCTTGAGATTATTTTTAATTATTATTATTACTATTATTACCATGAATATTATATTCTCTAAATAAAGGAATAATAATATGAAAAAACCAAGCACTACATGCATGCAAATGCATGTTTTTATAATTTAAAAAATCTTTAATGAATGGATCCAGCCTTGAATATTCAGACCTTCCATTTTGGAGCCAAAACATTCGCTGCTGGTCTGCCGTAACATTTCTTATCTGCTCTTTTGTCCCAAATGAACTCAAAGTTTTTTTCAACACAAATCCCATCTTTCTTTGTTTTTTTATTTTAGCGTCTCAGGATGTAAAACAACATTTTAAATAAATACCTCAGCAATGTGTTCTCCACATCGTTTCATGCACCTCTTTCTCTCTCTATTATATGCTACCACTCTTTTATAATAGCCTACAAGAAGTGACGTCAATTTAATTAATTTATGCTCTCCTTTAAGGCAGACCATAATCCATCAATATTTCACTAATGTTTCTCATTTCTTCATTAAATTGTTTTAATATATCAAGATTATCTATGAATTGATCTCGTTAGCATGTGAATTTTAGGTTCCATGCCTTTTGTATTATGTATTCCTGTTAAATCTCGATTGCCATGTTTTCCGTGTGTGTGAGTGGTGATTTTTGGGGTTTCAAGCTATTCAACGTTGTCTACCAGGCAAAAGGAACATACAAATTTGTATTCTTTAACAAACAAAATACAATTTAATTTCTTTATAACAACCACACCCTAACCTGCTATCTGTTGAAAAGTTTAGTAGCAAAAGTGGCTTTGGTGGTTTTATTGGAAGGTTCATCTAGAAATTTTCTGATAATCCCGCCTTTACACTTACCCATGCCAACATTACCCTCTAGTGGCGCAATTTGTTAATGCGTTCGCAAAACAATCTTGGGTAAAAAAAACAACCTCACACAAATTTTTATTCCTGCATAGAGAGTCGAACAGTACAGCGTTATTAAATAGTAGCTGCCAATAAAGTTTTTTTTGTGAGAGAGAGAGAGAGAGAGAGAGAGAGAGGTTCATATGAGCTGGTGAACTAACCCAGAAAGCGGTGGCCTCCTTCCAGGCCAACAGCCTCCTTGCCTCCCCTGGTCTCTCTAGGATTCTGGTCGCACTATGGTTCTTGTCTCACTAGGGTTCTGGTACCCCTGGTCTCACTAGGGTTCTGGAACCCCTGTTCTCGGGTTCTGGGGCCCCTGGTCTCTAGAGTTCTGGTGCCCATTCAGGTCCTCCGGTGTCTGGAGGTGGATGGCAGGGGGTCAAGAGCAGACAATTAATAAAGGGATGGATACATTTATGAAAAGAGATGAATGAAAGGGAAATGGAAGTTGTGCTTAGGTTCATATGCTCGGATTATATCCTGACAATACATCATTCGTCATAGATACTAAGCCCAAACGTTTCTTTATTTTCATTGGCTTGCCGTTGTTATCCTGCTAAACATTGAGCAACCTTTAGTTCTGCTTTCCATTCTCTTGGCTTTCTGTCTCCCTGTCTATAATGCTATGGGGAGGCTTTGATGTTGAAGTTTGATTTGGTTATGGTTGCTGTTTTTCACCCACAACTGAGTTTTGAGAGCTACACCGTCACTGTGTTTGTGTGTGTGCGAGTGTGACAGAGAGACCTCAGTGATCAGTGAGGCTCACATGCATTCCTATAGCCTCACACTGGGAGCTGCAGGTCTGTCACATTATTGTCATCATCACTTGAGCTGTTATTTCAACTAAGTGATAACAAGGTAAATACACAGCAAGAGAGACACACACACACACACACACACACACAGACACACACACACACTCTCACACACGCACCCACACAAACACATAAACACACACAAACCCCCCCCCCGTTATTAGGATTGTTATCCTGAATAACGAAGAAGCTAATATTACATGTGTGTGTACATGTGAATTTGGGGGGGGGGGGGGGGCATCCTTTTGCGACTGCAGCACGAGACGGGGGTGTGACATGTACTCTGTGTTTGTGTGAGGTGTGTGGAGAGGTGGAGCCGGAGCAGTGGCACGGAGACGACGAGAGCGTTAATCAACGCAGCAGAGTGGAACAATATTTTAGGTGGATGACAATAGTGATTCTATGGTGCGCCGCATTTGTTCAGATGAGTGTTTGTGCGTGTGTGTGTGTGTTCTCTCTGTGCCATCTTTTTTCACACCCACATGTAAATTACTAAATTATACAATGTCCTTCCATGTTGGCTTTGACTTCTAAAATAATGAATACATTGTAATGAATTGTAATAGTGAAATAGTTTAATACACTGACACTCAACCACTGACCGGATTGAGTTGAGTTAGTGACGGGGCCGTGTTCCGCAGTAGACCCCACCCCCCACCCGGCTGGTAACAGCTGTGTCATCTGTGACATTTTACATGCAAAGCTGTGAGAACTCTATGGTGCTTTTGGGACCAAGATGTAGGTGTGTTTACACCCCCTGGCTTAGCAGGTTTTGGTATATTGTGGGTGGCTGGCTGGGTGGGACTGCACATTCACTGGTGTTATAATGTGTGTGTGTGTGTGTGTGTGTGTGTGTGTGTGTGTGTGTGTGTGTGTGTGTGTGGAACAC
>NC_136942.1:16417450-16449950 GCF_949987615.1 Pollachius pollachius | reverse complement strand
AGTGACAGAGACAGGGCAATAAGAGGCAGAGGGAAAGAGTGAGGTTGGCAGGGGCCAGCTCAGGCCAAGGGAAAACCATTTGGTTTGTCAAGATAAGCAACTAAACCACAGTTGACGAGACCTCTCTTCTTCAAAAGGGGGGGGGGGGGGGGGGGGGGGGGAGCTCAAGGTTGGTCTCAGCAGTTACTGGGAGAAGTGTGAAACACACTCTGTGCTGTCCAAAATGGCAGCTGCCGGGCTCTGATGGCATTCATCATTTTGAACGTGCTCTGTAATTATGCCTGTGTAGTCTATTTGATGGACTTGAGCCTTGATGAGGGTGAACGCGTTGCTTTTGTGAAACTTTAGTTTCATTCATAGTTGTTTGAGGTGTTTGTAATGTGGGACATATGGTGCATGGTGGGGGGCTTTGGGGCTGCTATGAAGGCTTCCAGTGTATGTGTATGTGTGCTGCTGCAGGTGTAGATTATTACAGTCTTCTAGCGTAGACATTGACAATATATGACAGGTGATACAGTGGAGGAGAGTTAACTGGTTTTCAGATCTGAAGAAGCCGGACTTGATGTGTCCCTCAACATTAAAGGCACTCAACATCTTGTTTTATATATGTCTGCTGCCTGCGTCACTGTATAGGGGGTTGTATCCTACACTTGATTATCCCACGAAAAAGAACTCCCCTTTGGCTTCATAGTAAAACTTCAATCTTTTTGTTCTATTCTTTTTATTTTTGCTCTATACAGGGTTTCAAAGGTTAGCAAGTCTTGGGATAATTGTGTGTGTGTGTGTGTGTGTGTGTGTGTGTGTGTGTGTGTGTGTGTGTGTGTGTGTGTGTGTGTGTGTGTGAGTCAAACCAGGTGTCATGCCAGTCCCCCTTAAATTCACACTAACTACTAGTCATGTGTCTATCTCTATCTATATCTGATATCTCTTCCTTGTTTCTAATCTTTATGATATCTCTTCCATGTTTCTAACCTTTATGATATCTCTTCCATGTTTCTAACCTTTATGATATCTCTTCCATGTTTCTAACCTTTATGATATCTCTTCCATGTTTCTAACCTTTATGATATCTCTTCCATGTTTCTAACCTTTGTGATATCTCTTCCATGTTTCTAACCTTTATGATATCTCTTCCATGTTTCTAATCTTTATGAAAGCACTTCCATGTTCCTCATCTACATAATGTATCTCATCTATATGATACCTCTTTTTGTTGCCCTGGCTCCCTGTCCATGGGGCTTTGAGTGGCAGGGGCAGAGGGCTGGATCAGCAGGTATAAAGACGTGTGTGAGACTCTGGCTGCCTCTCCACTGGGAGCTCTCTCCCTACGCCCTCTCTACCAGCTGTCACTCTTTATTTAATTAATCCACTTCGACTCTGTCCATCCTTCTCTCTCACTTTCCCCTTGTTTTCTCCCACAGGCTTACTTTTCTTCTTCCTCCCTTCCACCCCTCCTTCCTTCATTCTTAGTATGATACTTTCTCCAGTTCTCTCCCCTCCTCCCTTCTCACCTTGACTTGTCTTCTCTATTTTCTCCTCCTTTAGTTTCATCTCTACTCTCAGCTTGCCATTCCCTCTCCTCCATTCCTCTTCTCCCTTCTCCCTTCCCCTCCCTACCCTTTCCCCTCCTCTCATCTCTCCTCATCTCCTCTCCTCTCCGCTGCCCTTCTCTCTTCTCTCCATTTTCCCTTATCTCCTATATTCTCTCCACCTCTACCCTTTCAACCTCTGAATTTAGAAAACCGGTTGGACAGGTGCATTACTCAGCATTTATTAAATTAATTGGGGACACGATAAGAGTCAAGTTTTCATCTCTAAAACCAAAAAAGCCCTAGTGTATTTTACACACTTGGAAGTTATTTACATGCATTTTACGACACAAGGTAAATCATTCCATGTAGACATAAACACTCCTGCATAAACTTTGATGACAACGATTACACATTACGTGTTATCCTTGTTTTCCCTTTTTCTTAGATGAACCTATGTTCAGACAAACCTCTTTATCCACCATCTGGAGTAGAACCATGATAAAAGTAGAAGTTAGCAATATATGGCAGAGAAACACGAAAAACCCAATGTACTATGTGTGTGTGTGTGTGTGTGTGTGTGTGTGTGTGTGTGTGTGTGTGTGTGTGCGCGCGTCTGTGTGTGTGTGTCTGTTTGAGTCTGTTCGTACGAGACCATATTGCCTTGTCCGCAGCCAATGCTCACCAACGTTCTGAAGAACAAAGTATTCTCTGGGTACGCCTTCCCTTCTCTCCTTTACAGTTGGTCACATTGGCTTTTCTTTGAATCTTGGATGTTCTTGGCAAACAAAACACTTGAAAAGATAATAAACACAAACACACGCTGGATACAGACAGAATCTATAAATAGATCAACACCTAACTATAATTTAAATCAAATCACCAAATCTTACATATGCTTAAAATACCCAGAGTGGTCAGACAGTTAAATAATTATACACTTCGCCCACTGTTGAAAATGAATCGTTGAACAAAATAATTAAACCTTACAAATTCCTTTTTTTGGGGTGTTAATATTTTATTTCCTTTCCCTGTGCCATCCATGTTTAACTGCCTTGAACAAGCAGGGTGAAGGCAGCTTTCACAGCTTCCTTTAGGACATGCTCATCATCTGTTTAAAGGGCCTATCATGGGATCATACAAACGCGTCATTTTGACATCTGGTTGTGGAAAGGACAGCTTCTGTTTAGCCATGTCTCTGTTGATTTTGAATTCATCCATACATTCTAAAATTGCCAAATTCCCAAATAAAAGTAATCTCATAACTCACAATCGTATCATCAAGTTCCCAGATTTCCAAGTTTCTTCTCCAAAAATTCTCAAACTCTCCAATTCTCAAACCGGACAATCAGAGCCAAATCTGTGCTGTGAATCATTTTTACCAGTAAATAACGTCATTTCACAAACATTGTTATTGTGAATTGATGGTTCATGCTTACAGGAAAGAAAAGAGGTATAACGATGATCATTACCCTCCTTTGATTCTGGGAAACCAGAGTATAAAACTATGACTTAGAATTTCAATTATTTTTTAACGTATTTAGCTGAAGCTTATAGGAAAAGCATTTGTAAACATCAACATTTTCAAAGCAGCTGTCTGTTGACATTTGGCAAAAAAAGATACCGTCCCTCTGCAATAGCAGACACTCCCACATGGGGCATACTGTCAATACATGACATGAAGGCCTGCACTTTTACATCAGACTCAATGCAGAAGATGACATTTTCAAACACTACCGCTTGCATTTCCAACCATTCTTTCCTCATCATTGACATGTTTCAGCTGTGGATATATGAATATGGTCAGAGAAATATAATTCATATCCATACTTAGACATTTGTAATGTGCATAGCTGTATGTGTATGTCTATCTATCTATTTATTCATCTATCTATCTATCTATCTATCTATCTATCTGTCTATCAGTCTATATGTCTGGCAATCCGTCTATTTGTCTGTCTGTCTGTCTGTCTGTCTGTCTGTCTGTCTGTCTGTCTGTCTGTCTGTCTTTCTGTCTAGCTGTATATCTTTCAATCTGTCTGTCTATCTGTCTGTCTGTTTGTCTCTCTATCTTTGGATGGTTGATCTTCTTGGCAAAACAAAACACTAAGCAGCTCGTTAGTATTTACTTGTAAATTATAAACGGACACAAACACACTGGATACAGACAGAATATATAAATAGATGACTTACCCACCCACGATTAAAAAAAAACACTAAATCATACATATGTTTTAAATAACAACCTTCAGCCCTGTTCAATTCTTTAACACTTCGCTCACTGCTTGGGATGTCAATTGCTCAATTAACATTGCCTTCATCTTTTTATATTGGTTTATTAAGTGTGGTTATGTTCTATTTCCTTTCTCTGTGCCATCCATGGTTAACTGCCTTGACAAACAGGGTCAAGGGTTAGCGTGTGTCCGCAACTTGATGCCTCACACCCTCCTTTCAAACGTGTCATTATCTGTTTAAGGGCCATTTAAAATGATTGAACTACTGCCTGCGTCATTTTTAAATGTTGAAGTGTAATTACACTTCTTTTTGAGCATGTCTCCCCCTATTTTTTACAGTTTTTCTCAGTCGCTTTGGTACATTTCTCAGATCAGAATTGAAATTCTCAAAACTAGTTGTTCAATCTTCACATCATTGTGTCACTTGTGCACATCAAAAAAGCAGTTTCTCATTTCTTTCAACAAGTTGCAAATGCTTTGGTACATTCATGCAAATGATTATGTACTTTGCTCTTTCCTACATTATCGATTGCTTATGTCATGTTGACCAAATGTATTGCAATGGGTCTCTATTTCTAGTAATAGATTCTAGATTCTAGTAGTCTCACCCCCACAACATTTAGGCATTAGTTCGTAATGCCTAAAGTAGTTACTTTGTATTAGGTAATAACACACTTATTATATGCTTATTAACATTGATTGGTGTTAGTAAGACTATCTGTAAGTGTTAATAATAACATAATAAACATGTTTATTGTGAGATTGTAAGACCTCTATAAGCACATAAGAAACATGTTAACTATTTATTGATTGCTTACAGTTTTTCTCAGTTGCTTTGGTATATTTCTCAGATCAGAATTGAAATTCTGAAACTACCTGTTCAATCTTCACATCATCGTGTCACTTGTGCACATCAAAAAAGCGGTTTCTCATTTCTTTGAACAAGTTGCAAATGCTTTGGTACATTCATGCAAATGATTATGTACAATTCTCTGCTCTTTCCTACATTATCAATTGCTTATGTCATGTTGATCAAAATTTATCGCAATGGGTCTCTATTGAATAGACTCACCCCCACAACATTTAGGCATTAGTTTATTGCATAAGTCTTTGCATGCAAATGGTTGAACAAGTTGTCATAATATGTCAAGCATATTTCTATACATTTCCATCAGACTTTTTTTCTAAATCTGTCCTGAATTGGTAAATTGCTCCCAGGTGAATCTTGACTTTCTCTAAAGAAGGGAAATGTGTGAAGTGTCAGATCAACCAACGATCAACCAGTTTACTGACATAGCTCAAAAGGGCATCTCATGATCCATGAACTGGCAAGTATATTTATAGCTGGAGCACAACGCAATGTTACATTGTCTTACAATGGGAGGACAAAGAATTAGACGGGGTCAACAGCCAGAGAGAAGGAGAAGAGGAAGAGGAGTGAGGCTGCGTGAGAATGAGAATTTGTGGCCCAACAGACAGGAACGTCAGGAGGTGTAGGAAGACTGCACTGTAATTCCTACAGCAATGCTTGTACAGTTTACCATAAGGAGGTTTTCCTATGTTCACATTTCTAGCAATGACATGGTCTGTCAACAAATTACAGTACAAACAGTCAAAGCGTAAATGTGAATCTTGTCCAGTCTCTTGCAATCAATCTCCCACATACACTAAGGTGAAACTTACAATTTACAATAATTGTCTTCAAAACTTTAACTACAGTTTACATCAGAACATCCAACCAGAGTACACTGTTATATTGACAACACGAATAAGCAATTTGACTGGCTTATCCGTACACAATGACACAAGGACTTGTCATTCTGATGGCACTGACATGTTCATTGACACAGATATTTACTTTTGAGAGATGAACTAAGGATTTTGAGCAAGAGACTGGCTTTTGCAGGTAATCCATGGTGTTTTGCTCTTTGTACGGATTGTTTTGAGAAATGCATTTACTGTTTTGCAAATGTTGGGGATGATTCGAGAAATGTACCAAAGCAACCGAGAACAACTGTTATATGCTCCCTTTAACTATCTCAAATTCTCATGTTGCTAACTTCACAGTGAATCACTTAATTTCCTAAACATTGTAATTGTGAAATGGTTCATGCTTACGCAAAGAAAGAGTTATAACGATTATCATTACCAACATCTGTTAACATGTAAAGTGGAAGTTCCAAGCTTACAACATTTTTTATTTTTCGTTCAGTTGAAGCTTATAGGAAACGCTTTTATAAACATCAACATTTTCAAAGCAGCTGTCGGTTGACATTTGGCAAAAAGAGACGCAGCCCCTCTGCAATAGCAGACACTCCCACATGGGGCCTACTGTCAATTCATGGCATGCAGGACCAAGCGCTACCCTTACATCAGACTCAGGCAATGGATGACAGTGACATTTTCAAACACCGAAGCATTTTTCTCCTCAATTAAATGTTTAAAATGTGGAAATAATGAATATGGTCAGAGACATTAAGGTTCATAGACATAGTAACAAATGTATAATGTGCATAGCTGTATCCCTCTATCAATCTTTCTATCAGTAATTCTGTTGCTCTCTCTCTCTCTCTCTCTCTCTCTCTCTCTCGCTCTCTCACACAGTGTTATCACTCTCAAGCAACAGGAGCCCCACCACCCCTCTAAGAGACTATATCTGTCTGTTCTATTCTCACCCCTCCCACACGCTACCTTTCAATTTACCACCCAGCCCACCCACTCTCCCTCATCTCCAGCACTCACCTTAGTACATTTCCTCTCTCTCTCTCTCTCTCTCTCTCTCTCTCTCTCTCGCACACACACATGCACACACACACACACACACATTCAGCTATGCACACACACTCTCTCACACACTCTCTCACACACACAAACACACACACACACACACACACACACACACACATGCCAACCTGTATCTGACCTTGGTGAGGCTTTTGTTACTTGCGTGTCTAGTCTTCCTGCCAACCTGTAGGGATCTGAGATTTCTAACTCCTGAGAGACATACACAAGTCAAATAAGAGGAATATCACAGACACCAAGATACAAAAGAGACAAGCGGACAGTGTTTTTACGCAAAAAACACATGTGCGTGCTTGCATGTGTGTCTGTTTGAGAGAGAGAGAGAGAGAGACAGACAGACAGACAGGGAGAGAGACAGAGAGATTGAGGGGTGGGGGTGGAGGGGTGAGGGGGGGAGACATGGAGACAGGAGGGAGAAGTGATGACAGGTTATTTTTCACCTCTCCTCTCCTGACAGCTGATGTTATTTCCCATCCTCCCCGGACATGCGGTGCATCCAATCTAAAGCTTCTCTGGACGCCTCTTCTGCAGCCCGGAACCAAATGAAACCCTTTATCACATGTACTGTATGCGCACGCACGCACACACACACACACATAGGCATATACCAAGCCACACACACACACACACATACACACACACACACAGGCAAAGACAGTGACACACAAACACACACACACTCACACACACACAGGCCTACACTGAGCCCCACAGAAAAACACATAGAATCAGGCAAACACACACAAACACACACCACACATACACACACACTCACAAACACACACATACAGGCAAACACACAAATACACACAGGTAATCATATGCACACACACAAACACACATAGGCAAACACACACAACTACATAAACACACACATAGAGACACGCTTTAGAGATGCAGCGATACAACTAGAAGTGCAAATATCGACAATAAATAAAACGATTATACGCAAGTTTACCTTGTTCAGATTATATTGTAATTCAATTTCACAACACATTCACAACGCTAAGCGGGATGGTATTCCTAGCCTACAAGGAAACCACCTTTTTGCATAACTCAGCACTTCATGTGTGTTTGTCTGTCTATCTGTGTTTGGTATGATGTGTGTGTGTTTGTGTGTATTGTGAAAGGCTGTGGGGACCAGAGCAAGTTGAAGGGTTTAATTGTCTGGCTGTTGGTTTGCGGGAGATTATTAGTGTTCACAAGGCTGAATTTGAACACGCTCTTAAGAGCAACATGCATGTTCTACAAACGCATAAAATGTGCACAAACTACACACGCGGCACGCTCATGTGTGTCCGACTATAAAAACGAAAGGCCCACTGAAGATCGCTTACGGCAGCGCCTCTGAATTGTTATTGTTCATTTCCTTCTCTGATGCTTATGAATTAATTTCTTCTTCTACCTAATTATTATTGTTGTTATTATAATTATTATTAGTAATCATCCAACCCCCATATAATTTATCCCATGATACAATCGTTACTTTTGAGATAAAACACAGAAAAGGTCAGAAAGAGAAACAAAATAGAACCGAACACACGTAAGGAAATATTTACGAAAAGCAATAGAATCCATGGCACTATCTGACTGGCTAAGTCAGTGGGTGTCAAAGCAGTTAAGATAGAAAGTTATTTATACACAAAAGATAGATTTCAACATCGGGAATATTTTAGCTGAGAACTGGCAGAAAACAGTGAAAGTGAAAGAAATGTGACACAAAACGTAATATTCCAAATGCAAGTGATGACAGATAATCTGGAGGAAGTGAGAAAACCAGAATGTTAGAATTCCTTCTGATCTGATATCACTTCTATCACCTTATCCCAAGAAATTTTCCTACCAGAGTTTTACACCCTGGGAACAGGGAGGAGAAATATATTCCCTTGAGGTGTGAATGAGAACAGGAGAGCAAGACAAAGGTGAATATGAAAATGAGGTGGTCTTACCTCTGATTGTCTTTCTCTCCGCAATTTAAGATTGCATCATCTCAAAGCATTTGGCACCCTTTGGAAGCAACAGGTTGAGGTGGTAGGAATCAAAAGGTTTGTGATTATGGTGGTTTGGATGTCACCCAGGAAGTGATGCAAACCTACCATTAATGGGGGCACAGAAGGACCTGTGAGTGAGATAGAGACTTCATATAATCTCTCTTATATGAATAAGGGCATTAAGGTGTACTCAAATTATTAATTTGAAGGCTCTTACTCCACAGGAAGTAATGCAATTAGGGGCCCTAGGTGTCAAGGACACTTTAGAGTGAGCTAGAGACTTAGGGTCCCTTTTATTTAAAATAAGGCTTCAAGGACACATACAATATTAAATTGTGTAGGGACTCAGGCATACAGGAAGTGGCTCCCATAACATCATCAATTGCAGCATTGAAACGCATTGGAAATAAAAAGCGTTGCAATAAATAATAAATAGTAATTCATCTAAATTAATTTGAAAGAGATAGGAACTTAGTCATTAGACCTATAAACTAGGGGGCACCTTGGAATTGCTTTGTGAAAATGGACCTCCCATGGCCCCGGAGGTCTGAGGCACAAAGGCGCTTTGATCTTGAAAGAGCAGCACAAGTTGTGTGATATCCAACATTTGAGTGATTAGGCATAAAAAAGCAGTGGTTTCAAGGGGCCCATTTCCAGTGGCATATGGTTAACCTTTTTAGATTTTGGGTTAAAAGGGTGTCAACCCCCAATACAAGAGGATACATATACATTTCGCTCATGACTTATTTTTATGAGCTTCAAGGTCTGATTTCAGATATGCGTGTTGGATCGGTAGGGTGTAGGTATGGTAAGAATTTCAACTCAAACTCTCGGAAGCGGGCATCGCGGTGAGACGGCATGGGATGGAGCATTTGCTGCAGCTCTGTGAGTCACTTCCTGTAGGGCTAATGCCTACAATCCTGCCCTGAAGAAGAATTGATATGTTATCCTTGGGTCACTTGAAAATGTTTTATTTAAATAACATCATAAAACAGCAGTATTGATACAGTACGTGCTTTTTTTGGGGGGGCAAAGCAAAGCAAACTAACTTCAGTGTTTCCCCACAAAAACATGTCGGCCTAGTTCATCCCAAGAATAAGAAGGAATGTCAAACCCTGGGTCACTGAAAAGTGATTTTCCTTTATTGAAAGATCATTAATTACATTAAATAATGCATAACATAGCAGCTCAGAGGTTGACAGTGCAAAGATAAGGATTTTAAAGGGGACATATTATACCACCAGGTGTGAGTGTGATAAGCCATTACAAGCCGTTTTGAAAGTGTGCAGCTTCTGACATCACAGGTGGGAGTGTCCACCTAGATGTATGACACCACTTTCACACCTGGTGGTATAATAGGTCCCCTTTAATAACATAAGCTGCATGGTTTCAGTGGTAGAAGCGTCCATATCAATCACCATGATAACGATAAAAACCCTTGCCGTAACTACTTCATTATAACTTCATACACATTTACTGAAAGAAGGAAGAAGGAAGTGTTATCAAAATGTTTTTTAATGCCAAAAATGTGCATTTTCCACTGAGAATAAAACTTATGACCATTTTCGATATGGATGTTCTAAGACAACCCATATGAAACAACCTATACTGCAGTTAATGTTGGAGATCCCTCTGTGAATCTCATACCCAAAGAATATATTTAGACTATTTGCATATTTTGACCATTTAATTTATACCATTTTAATATCATCAAGCTAATTAATCTATCCAAATGTTGATTTAAGCAATGGTTACCACGCTGTATATGAAACCACATTTTGCCTCATTTCAACTCAACATTCAGAAACTCCCTCAATAATTTCTTACATAAATACAATTATTTTGATTATTTCCAGCCCAACCACATCCATGCACATTTTTTAAGAAAGAATTAACAGATTTGAAAGGGCAAAAGTTATCATTACTCATTTACAGGTTTATATTTGAATTTGGCAATAGAGGGATCTGTAGTACAGGTGAATAACTAACAGCCATAAGAACTGCGCGTATAAACCAAATGGTATAAACACACAGTTTTACAGATCAACCCCCTTAAGAGGCGACACTTTGTTATCGTTGCTTACTTATTCAGGAGAGCTACATTTTCTATCAAAGGGGATGAGATGGCAGAGCATACAGAGACTTGTAGCAGCTATGCCCTCCTTTGCAGCTCTCATTAGATCTTTGTGATCTAGCTGTCTACTCTGGACCCACGGATTACTGTTGACAGACTACCATCTGGGGATGTACACAGAGACAAGTGAACAACCATCACAGACTGTCACTGTCATTCCTAGTATTCGCTCTACAGCCGAGAGAGAGTTTAAATGGTAGACCTAACCATGGCACAAGTTTGCTGTTCAAGGCCAGTGGGATGACTTCCATGCTGAGGGAATTATGTATTTGTAAGTTTGTCGTTGTGTTGTTGGTGTGTAATATTAGCCTTGTATTGGGACTGGACCTTGGACATTTGCATAACTTACTATTCTGAAAAGCCTACCAGAAATGTAAATGTATTTTATTTTGCATATCATATTGTTTTTTGATAAAGATTATGGTGACTGGTCTGCTTACTTCAAAAAGCATTTTTTATGTAATCTATTGCCGTTTTAGCTATCTAACATATAATATCAAACAAATGTATTTTTATTATTTCATGGAAGTGTTCCCTTGGGCTCTCTCTTTTTGACACAGACAGATTTGGCCATAGATTATCGCTCATTTGCAGCGTCTTCCTTTCAAATAAGCGGAAAGGCAGCAATTCAAAATGGCTGAAGGGGCCATTTAAAAAACAATTTAAGCAGTCAGAGAGGATGATATATTTCCTCGACATAGCAATAATATAGCATTCTTCGAAGAACCATATTCGTGAAGTTGCTAAATGACATTTTATGATAATACTGTATTTTCATAGATAACATACTGTTTAGGCTGTTGTTGAAGTTGAAAAAGGACTACCAGTATGCATGGTAGTACTAGTAACTGAGAGTTACAGATCATGAGACTTTTACATTTAGATTCTCACTATACATGGTTCTACAACAGGATCAGTGAAGTACGTGTTAACTTAGAGCCCATCCCATCCATTGTTACCTGACCCAAAAGCTTTAGGGTTAGGTAAACTTACTGTGTGTTTTGTGTGTCTTTCAATGGGATTCGGCTCTTTCCACAGTGGCTGAATACAATGTAAAATTGATGCCAGCCACCCCAAAGGGGTGTGATGCCTGCAATATACCAAAAAAAACAGCAAGCAACAATGTTCATAACACAAACAATAGCATGCTGCATCAAGGAAACCTGTGTCCCGGATCACTGGTTTGGTGTAGCAGCTCAAACAGCCCGATGCATCCCCAGGGGCTCCCCAGGTGTTCTCTAACAAACTCTGTTTGATTGCCGTTGAGCTAAATGCCATGGATCACAAAGCAGATCCGCAACCAGTCCTTGTGGAGGCAATGACAGATCAGGGGTTATGATAGGATGCTTGATTGTGTCTACATTTTTAATTTCAGTCAATACAATAATTCAGACCACTTTTAAATTCAAACGATTAGGTTTGAGAAAGTGTATGTTGCAGAAATGACCCTAACATAGTCTTACTCTATACCACAAAACAACATCTGTATACTGTCAATTCACCATTGTACTCTGAATCACAGCGATGCATGACTTGCAATTTTGTTGTGTCTTTTTGTCAAAAAATACTTTCATAACATGAAGGTGAGCTTAACATTATGACAATATTAAGAGACAATACAAAGTGATAGCTTACTTAGTAAAAGTTGATTGTTTGAGGGAATTATCAAAGCATTCAGAACACTTTGAGAATCTTGCACTGGAGGAAATCCTGACAGAGACTTTATTATTTCCAGTTCAGTGTTCAGTGTAAAATCAACTATGCAGCTGAGAGAATATTGCGACCTCTTTATGTGTTTTTCTATCCATTCTATATCTGGTTTATCTTCTCTGATCTCAACGCTTGTTCGCGGCGACCCCATGAAATATGGAATAGATTCCAATGCAGTGTAGATATTCCATTAGGCCCGCTGTCTATCCGCTACGAAGCATGTCCTTTGGGAGCCCGAACCTCACTCCCTGCCACAAGCAGAGTACACTGCTCCGAGAGAGCAAAGTGATTCTAGAAAATACACATTCTGCTGGTTGTTGTAAAAAAGGGAACAGAAAAGTATTTTGTCTGATCTTACCTCAGTATGTAAAATGGTATGAAGATTGACCCAAGCAACAACAGTAGGGGAAATAATATTATAAAAAATAATCTTTTGAAAATAAATTTTAAAAAAAAACAAGTAATATATTAGGCTACATTGTTCAGGTGTATACTTTCATTCATGATCCACCCGTATTGCAACACCAACATGTCATGTATTATTTTCGACGGGATTAAGGCTACGACCTCCTTCTCTCTCTGCATGCAGAGCTGTGTTAAGCCTCTAAAAACAATCTTCAGCTTTCAAAACCCACACCGTACGTTATCGAGCCTTTAAAATTTCATCACACAATTAAGGAGAAGCTGTCGGGAATGATGAGGTGCTTCCAGATCCCTCCCTTGGGGGGTATGTGCCGGGTGTGGGTTGAGGGAATATCCACCCCATCAAGGCCAATGTGAAGCCAATCTGCTGCATCTTAAAGGACATGACAACCTTGCGGCGCTACAGTGTGCCGCTGCTGCTGGCACGGCCGTCAGCCATCCGGCTCGCTCATGTCCTGTCAACACAACACCGTAATCTGATTATAGAAATGACATTATACACAGTGTTTTACATAAGTAATCGGATTATTATGACAGAGGTGCAAGATGTGGAGATAGACATTAATTCATTTAATGGCGTCCCTTCCCTCAATCTGTGTGTGTGTGTGTGTCTGTCTTTGTTTGTGTGTGTGTGTGTGTGTGTGTGTGTGTGTGTGTGTATAAATAACCGTAAAGTGAGGCAATAAAGGACCAAAAGACATTCAATGGTGTGTGCTTAATTAGTATGAACATGCTGCATCAGGCGCTTCTTATAGATACCTACACAGTTTATAATTAGAGCTGTCTGTGCTGAAAGGAGCATTATCAATGTAGTTATAAACCAAAATATATTATAAATTAAATAATTAAATTGTACACCCCAGTCCTTTCATTTGTATTTATATATTTGTATTATATTCTTAAATATTTTAACATTTGTATACTATTATTGATAACAAGCTATTGAGGAGATAGGTGATACCATATTGGCTGCCAGGACAGACTAAATTTAACCAAATAATTTGTAATTCTTCCACCTTACCCTTATTCCATTTATTTTAGTTAACTAATTCCCCCACACGAGGAGAGGCCACAGGGGCCGCTACGAAGGAAGATTGTTTTTGCTAATGCCCACAAGGTTACCATGGTTAATTGGAGTGTTGAATAAAATATTACTCTTTTTTTTCATGCACATTTCCTGCCAGTTGACAAACAGGGTGAGAGTGCATTATCAACTACCATCACCTTCCCTTCTCACACCACAATCACACACACACACAGACACACGCACGCACGCACGCACACACGCGCACACACAAACACGCGCACACACGCACACACACACACACACACACACACACACACACACGCGCACACAGAAACACACACACACACACAATTAATTGAGTTCCCATGATCACATTGGAGTAATAAAGCCGGTGTGTTATGAACCAAAGGGGGGGGGGGGGGGGGGGGGGGTGACTGACTCAAGGAATCATTGTGTAATTGAATGCTATGCTATCCTAGTTGGCCCAGCATGACTGCACTGTCGCTGACTCCAGGTGTGGCTTGATGAGTAACTTGCTGCTTGATCTTTATGCTAGTTATCCCTCTTTGTTTCACATATTTGTCATAGATTGTCATATATTTGCTATTTTAAGATTGCATGTTGAAACGAGTGAAAGCCGTCTATGGGTGAGGGTAAGGGTAACTCTCACACACACACACACACACACACACACACACACACACACACACACATATACACACACACACACATAATCTGTGGGGTTTTAACGTAGTAGACTTTCACAATGTGGAAGTTAAAACTGTAAATCCCTTTGAGCGGTTGCGATGAAATGACTCCACTCCTCTACCAAAGTCTCACAAACACACACAAACACTAACGAAGACACTTCATTTACACCTGTGGGCAAATGAGGCATTCCGATAATCATCACATGAGCCTGTCTGATGCTGGGGGGAAAACAGGTGGAGCCAGTAAGGAGATGCTACACAAACAAACACGAAGACCTTAACACAGACAGGAAACCGCAGTAGAGCGAGTCTGGAGCTCAGCTGTAACGCCAGTACCCACTGTTCCACCATCTGCCATTTCATCTCATGGATTGGCAGTAGCCCGGATAAAAGTTTGGATTCCCAAACCATTCCCAACTTCCAGACCAGAAAGTTCTCAGAGGAAAATATGAATCATGGCATCAATGGGAATATGTCATAAAATGTCTGCAGTTATGTAATTATTCTTGGGTCATTTGAAGAAGAACAGGAATACATTATAGATTTAGCAGGCCTACTCAGATGAAATAACAAGATGAACCTCTTCTTTGAGTTTTTTCCCAGCCACACTTTCTGGATGAACACCAATCTGCTGGTTGTTGTTCCTTCCCCTCCGACAGTATGGCCTTCTTTCTGCTTTTGGTCCAGTATCTGTGTTCTCTCTTCAACATGGCCGCAGAGGGACTGTCATAGGTTGTCTTTAATCTGGCTGGTTGAACTATGTTTTCGGTTTCTTTTGCACACCTGTCTTTTGCATTGTCTTTATTATATTCTTCTTTTTAAATAGCTTTAGGCTATTCCAGTCTCACTTAATTGGTTCTTAAAGGGGACATATTATGAAGACAACACTTTTCCTTGGATTTGGGGTTCATGATTTTTTGAGTGAGATATGCATTTCTTAAAGCACCTCGCCTACAGTTACCAAACGAGCGAGTCAGTTTCGGCGGCCCCTCCTAGCGTTCTTCGGGGCAGAGTAGAATATTACCTCCCACTTCCCCACTCCCCTCCAATCAGAGCATAGCTAAGATTTTGTGGACCAGCGGACGAGCAGCTCCGGTTGGGGGGGAATTCGGTGGCAGCCCGGCAGCTCAGCTCCGGGAGCACAATTCCTTTCTCTGCCGGACTGCCACCGAGCTCCCCCCCGCCGGAGCTGCCGGACTTCGGAGTACGGAGGAGGAGGCATGGAGGGATTGTACTCCCGTAGCTGAGCTGCCGGACTGCCACCGAGCTCCCCCCCGCCGGACTTCAGCTCCCGGAGAACACCCGCCGGAGCTCCCGGACCGCCGCCGAAGCTCCCGGAGTACAATCCCTTTCTCCTCCATGTTGCGGTTCATGGACTTCAGAGAGTCAAGGCCAAAATTCCTTTCCCCCAATTCTTCTCAACCATGGCCGAGATATCCCCCACTACGAGTCTTTACTTGTTGTGGAAGTCCTTATCTTGTGGCCCTGCGGTCTTCGGTGAGGGTTTCAGTTCACAGTAATTTATACAACCACCAGTTGGTTGTTTCAATTCCATTCAAAGACATTTATGGCACAACTATTGTTGTGAACAGTATTACCAATGCATTATTTATTTTTATTTTTTGTACCTGATGGTACAAAAAATGATGATGTTTTCTTTGCCTACAAGAGTTTTCTACTTTGTTAATGCATAATAATTTAAAAATATTAAAAAATAAATAATGATATATATATATATATATATATTTTCTTTTTTCAATACATTGGTGGTCAAGATGGGGCCATACTGTTGTTAAGGAAACCGCCTTAACCATACAGTGCTGGAGGAAACACTGGTCACTATCTTAATACATGTTGAGAAGAACCTTGAAGCAAAGATGTTGCATTCCACGATGCATATTACAATTCACAAGGTACCAGGTTCTTTATATTTATTTGCACGGTAAAAGTTGGCCACACCTCTTCATTCCTAATGCCACTCCTTCATAATGCTGATGGGACTAATAAAGTGTCATTTTATCTTGTTTTCTAGGGTTTCATGTCATCTTCTATTTTTCCTGTTGGCAGGCATCACCCAAGCTCAGTGTCTCCATTTGCAGGGTTCTATCAACTGAGCTATAGACAGACAGAAATACTGACACATTGGCCCACAGACAGGCAGACAGATGTACTTTGGAGCGACAAATGGATTGGTGGATTGGCCAGAAACAGAAAGATACACGGATGACAACAGACAGACAGACAGTCAGATAGACAGACAGACAGTGATATATATTCTCTGTTAATATAGAAGGTCGAGTAGCGTAGAAATACAGACAGACAGACAAATCTGGCGACCCGTACACAAAGCTCAATCTTTACAGTATTGTCCTAGTACCACCGACAAACACGCACACACGCACACACACCCACCCACCCACACACACACACGCACACACGCACGCACATACATACACCCTTCTTCGCACACACTGTAGGCCCAGAGCGGGTGCTAGACAAGAGGTGGGTTCTGTCTGTCAGTCTGTCTGTTTAACTGCAGTCTGGACACCGTCGCCCCGGGACACGCTGAGCTCAGTTTCCTGCCACACTTTGACCCCAAACGCGGGTCTGTGTGTTGTATTGGGATTTGTATTTGTGTGTGTGTGTGTGTGTGTGTGTGTGTGTGAAAATTCATGCATGTGTGCAGTGTGAATTACAGCCACAACATTGGTGGATTGAGGATGACACAGAGACAGACAAAAGGGAAGGGAGACAGAGAGCTAGAGAGAGTGAGAGAGAGAGGGTTCATGTGACTCGTCCCCTGCCTGCTGAGTCTCAGAGAAGTCCTTTGACCTGTCATTCAGCGTCAGCCGGCATTAGGAGACAGAGCTCAGACACTGGCTCATTGGGAGCACACCCCCCCCCCCCCCCCCCCCCCCGGAGAGGGAGACAGAGAGAGAGAGAGACACACCACACACACACACACACACACACACACACACACACACACAGATACTGTAGGTGGACAAATGAGAGATGAGAGAGACACAGCAGGGTGAAAACCAGGTGAGATGGAGAGAGAACTAAAGCACAGCTGGAGTCTTTGGCAGGGACGAAGGTGTGTGTGTGTGTGCCTGTCTGGGTGTGTGTTGTGTGTGTGCGTGTAGGTCTGTGTGTATGTGTGTTGGTGGTGTGTGTGGGTGGGGTGAGATGAGTTGTAATTATTTACAATAAAGACAAATGGAAACATAGCATCAACAGTGTACAGCCCAGCCTGTGCAAATACTTTTTAGTTATCTTAAGCCGAAATATTGCACTAGAAATAACAGTATTTTTCCACGACAATATACCACATTGCACTCTATCACTGTCAGATGCTCCTTTATCGGACCCATGCAATGCGCTCTTGCTGGTTTAGTCCCAGCAGGACTGGAGCATCTAAACGCTGCAGTACATTTGGAACAGGGCTCCCAGGATTAAAACAAGAGTGAGCAAACATGATCGGTCAAGACAGATATAACATCCGTTTTATTCCCAAAGCCTTAGCTCAGTGTCCCCTTCAGGTAATCCTCCTACTTTCCTCACTCGCGCGTTTATTCATGGGAGTGCTCCGTCACTCAACGACCACCGATCCGCGACCACCCTTCCTGCATGTGGGCACACTTGCACCGCCCACACCTCACCTCACTCACAGTTGCACCACTTTAGAAACAACCCTATAAGTGTTGTATTCTGAGGTCAGTTATTTCCTCTCCCTATCACCACGTAACGAAACTTAACATTCCCACAACTGCGAGTTAAAACGTGTAGTTGTTTTTCATGTTGTTGTTTTTGTTTTTTTACCTCGTCTTAGTAAGTTGAGGTTGGCCTTCTCCTTTTGGATCTGCCTCTGCCGCCTGTTTTGCTCCATCTTTGTTCCTTTGTTTATTTCTGCTTCTCTTTGGCTTTCTTCCCGCGTGCAGTGGCCATGGTCTGACCATAGTCAACTCTCCTCAAAGCCTCTACTTTGCAAACTTAATTAGATTTTTAGTAATGCTTTCAATAATGAGCATGATGGCGTGCGATGTGACCCATCTCAATGTTCAATCCCTTCGCGTTGTGTTACCGTGCAAAATACACCTCTTGGTCCGGTGGGGGAAATACCTACGACTTCAAAAGAACGTCACCAAAGAGAATAGCCAGGGTTGTGATGTGTGTGATTGTGTGTGTGTGTTTGTGTGTGAGAGAGAGAGAGAGAGCGAGAGAGAGAGAGAGAGAGAGAGAGAGAGAGAGAGAGAGAGAGAGGAGAGAGAGAGAGAGAGAGAGAGAGAGCGAGAGCGAGAGAGCGAGCGAGAGAGTTGAATCGGAGGCGGGTCGGCGCGCGCTGGTTGGAAAATATCGAAGATGCCGGGAAGCCGATACGGTGATGGGCCCTGTTACGATAGGAGGGGGGGTCTGCTAAGCAAAAACGAGCGGGGCGGGAACATCTCTTGCTCATGCGTGGCCGCTCATTCCCAGCCCTTTTTTTGTGCTAAACTCCAATATCTGCCATATCAATAATTGAAGCAGCGCGAGAGCAGACGGAGCCCCGTGCGCTATGTATTCTCCGGCGCTGCGAATCGGCCAGGGCCCCACCGCCTCCTGCTCCCTCCGCCGCCCGTGTGTGAGAACCGGCCGCCCGTCGCTGACAGCGCTGCACACTTTAAAAGAGACGTGCAAGAAAAGACAAAAAAAAAAGTTGCGACCCGGAAAGTGGGAGGAAAAAAAAAGCGGTGCCCGACAAAGCTTTTTCCTCTTTCCACAAGACGGGAGTACAAAGCGTTCACTTCCACCCACGGAGACACGGCGCGCCGTCCTCCAAGAGAACTCTTTAATATTTAATCGCTGCTAGATAAGTGACTTCTTCTTGTTCTTCTTCACTGAGTCGCACTGAAAGCAGAAGAAAAAAAACCAGCGAGGCAGATCTGGGGAAAAAGAGTCAAGAAAAAAAAAACAAGGTTGGAACCCACCCTCCCCCCTTCCCCCCCCCCCTCCCCCCAACCCCCCCACACCAAAAAAAAGCTGATTTAAAGTCGACCCTTCATCCGCGATGTTGACGTTCTGCCTGCTGAGCGCCGTGTGGCTCGTGGCCAGCCCGACCCGCGCGCAGAACGAGACGGAGCCCATCGTCCTGGAGGGGAAGTGCCTGGTGGTGTGCGACTCCAACCCCACCTCAGACCCCACCGGCACGGCGCTGGGCATCTCGGTGCGCTCGGGGAGCGCCAAGGTGGCGTTCTCCGCGGTGCGGAACACCAACCACGAGCCCTCCGAGATGAGCAACAGGACGATGGTCATCTACTTTGATCAGGTAAGGGGGGGAGGCTTTCTGCTCCTGTTGTATTGTGTTCTCTTTTAGAGTGTTATAATTGTGTTGTGTTGTAGTCCAGTCCTGGTCTGTTCGTTTTGTAAGTAAGCAATGTGTGACACGAGACTGGACTTTTGCTGTTTTAAATCGACTGAATAAAGAACTCAATGCATGTAGGTTTACTTAAAGATACTTTAGAAACAGGTTTTAGTGCAAGGATTGACATTTAATATCGTTTAACGATGCCAACTGCAATGCAACACACAATGTCTAGAGACAAGTGAAGGTGATGCGTCGATAAAGCCCGGACTGGTTTAGTCTATCCTCTAAACTAGGCTGTAAAATATGAAGTAGGATGGATATAATATAGTGCTGTATAGTAATTGTCATCTCGTAGCCATGGAATCGCGTTTCGCCTCCCGGGAAGAGGATTTAGTTCCGAGGGCCATGAATCGCGTTTCGCCTCCCGGGAAGAGGATTTAGTTCCGAGGCTAAAATAGACTAACGATCCGCTACCTATTCCTTGAAACAAGATGTTCGGCATATTACAACTTTTGAGCTGACAATAGAGGATATGGAAAGTGACACCTCTGCAAATAATTTAGTAACAGTAGGTCGCCAGGGTGATATCCTATTAGGGAGTTGTTAAAGGTTAATTTCCTTCAAAGCCCATTCAATTTGCCCATCGTCCTCTTCCAACCCGCCATTAGCTCATAAAATTAGACATGGGCTCCAGACACGCATAATAAAAATCTAATTCGAAAGATTTACTCAAATGCTTCATCACCCTATAAAGTTTGCAAGTTCTACAGGAAAAGCAAGAGATAAAATCGAGTTGACTGCTTCGTTTGGCAAAATAAAAAGGACACGTTTTGCATACCGTTGACTTCCGTGTGCCTTATCTCGCTAAAGCCACAATTGGGATATGGCATATGAGCTGAAATCGTGGGCCTATGTGGTGTGTCTACTCAGTCCTTTGTTGTAAACATCCTTCCTCTGTCATTTCTCCCTCCAGATCCTCGTAAATGTGGGGAAGAATTTCGACGAGGAGCGGAGTAATTTCATCGCACCACGCAAAGGGATTTACAGTTTTAACTTCCACGTAGTGAAAGTCTACAACCGTCAAACCATACAGGTGTGTTTGTGTGTGTGTGTTGTGTGTGTGTGTGTGTGTGTGTGTGTGTGTGTGTGTGTGTGTGTGTGTGTGTGTGTGTGTGTGTGTGTACTGGCGTGTGCGTGCGCATTATGTACAGGGGCGCGTGTGTGGGTGCGCGCGCTCGTTTATCTAATGCACCATGACACAAGTGATGTCTTTGTCAAACTTGACTTATTAGGAGTTATCTGCAAATAACTCGCAAGTAGAAACCATTTGATATGCTCCCCTGGGAGAAAACGGAGAGAGTCGGATAGAGATGAAAGGCAGCCGTCGGCCCGCCGGCAGGCTCATAACACATCGATATGAGCACGCGAAGCTAAAGGAGAGCGCGCGCAGCCAGCGGTGGAGAGGCGCTCCCTTCAGCACCGCGGACAGCGGCACTCAGAGTGGCGCTCCCTTCAGCACAACGGACAGTGGCAATCAGAGGGCGAGCGAGAGCGCCTTTACCAGATGGGAAAGAAAAAAAAACTCCAACATTTTTAACGCTTTAAAAACACACAAAAAAAAACACGTTCCAATGAAGATTTATCTTCATATCAAGTGTTCGCTTTTCACAAGCAGGCTTTTTTGCGACATCCTCCTTTATAGAAACACTGAAAGATGCCAGAGGCTTTCACTTTCATCCTGCAAACAACATCTGATCATTATGCCTTTACGCGCCATGTTTTTACTTCATGGGCGATGAATGATGAGACTTTACCCTGTTTTAAACAACAAACACAATATCGTTTTAAAAAGCTTTAATTGCACTGTAGCTTGCGCTAATTAAACCGTTGTATAATTAGCTGAAGATCCCCTGGGGCTTTGGCATTGCGTTAAACTACTGAAAGGCATACTCATATTTCTTGGAACTTGAATTAATTAGAATGACAAATAGGCTACAACAACAAGCGGGTGATATCCGAAGGGGAAACGCCATGTCACGTTTATAGGCCCAATCCGCCTCAGTGAGTGCAAATTGTCCGCACACATCACTGTTGACTCATGCCATCGGGATAATTAAGTGTCTCATGCAATAGGATATGAGCAACGATCAGAGCATTAGATTGCTAATAATTGCAACAACTGCGGCACATGGAATCCTAGGAAGAGTGGGAAGGAGGAATTCACAATTAAAGGTTTAATTTCAAACGCTGAAGGCGTGATCTCTGACAGTACAATTTGAGTTAATTGGGAGGATAGAGTAGAGTGACATAAATCTATCTTACTCAGTTGAATCATTGAATGAAAAATGAAATCATTCAAAACTCATATATATATATGTAAATTTGTATATTGAACAAACATATATTCCTTAATATAAATAACAGTTATTTACAAACTAACTGATTGAATTCAGGGCCAAAACAAGATGTTGCAACATTTTTCAGCTAAGGCCGTTCTCCAGAGTGCAAAGGAAAACAGGCAAATTAAGGGAAAATGTGCAAAACTGGGTACAAGACTATGTGCTGTGACCATACAAAAGGCTGTGACATAATGAATAACTGTCAACATTGACTGTTAAATTGAGTCAGGCAACAGTCAGGGTAATTTGGAGCAAGAAATGTTGTCCAACACAAAAGTGAAAAAAAGAACTGTTGGCATCCTCAAACGTAAAATTCGCAAAACTTTCAAAAAACGGGTGTCGACAGTTGTGAGAACAGAGGAAGAGAATAAACAGCGGACATCAATAAGTAGAGCCGAGGCAGCAGCCAGGGGACGAAGGCCCGTTCCTGTTCCATGGGTTTAGAACATCAGAACATTGTGCACTGGAGAACAATATTGAGATCCTTTGGTTAATGTGCTATTATCACATGTTTGAATAGGGTATTCGATTGAAATGATTACGGCACACTCATCGGATGTCCATAATGCTTTCTGAGCACCACTTAACAACTTAAGTGTTGGCCGGATTTCCCTTTCGAAGCAGACATATTAATTTCTGTTTCCAGCCACACATTTTAATTAGTATCTGCACCGGCATACTTTGAACAATGGGAAAAGCTACCCTTTTTTCCATTGTTGAATTATGAATTAAATTAAATAAAGACAAAGGTTGTTTCATATTTATTCAAATGTAAAGTATCTGGTTCAGGATTACACCAAACTGCATGCTTACCCAAACACTATATTGTACACTCCATGATGTTCAGGAACGGTTTATTTCTCTGTGTTATATTTGGCTCCTGCTGCATCTCTGCCCACATTTGGTTTCCTAAACAATAAAAAGAAAGCGGAGAATCTCACTGATGCCATGCCAGCAAAGGTTTTACTTTAAGAACATTTGTGCTATTTCTTAGCCCTACAATCCTTTGCTTTGTCTATTTCAGAGCTGCACAACCGTTCATTATATTCTGATTAAAACCAATCAGACTGCATCTATCCTTACAGTTGATGCATTTACCTAATGTTGTACAATCTATTATATCTCACCGCAACTCATACAACTCACGTAACAAGAAGGACACAAGAAGGGGTTTATATCTTTTCTGGACATCCTGATTTCAAAAGATGTAACTTTGTTTATAGGTTTATGGTTTAAAGTCCACTCAAAGGCATTTCTAATCAATCGTCGAAATATGGTCAGGTATAGTAATTTCCCAGTTCTTAAAGCTAATTAAAACCTTAAGAGTAGCAGATTGGTTTCAATGAATCTAAATGTATTTGGGAAGAGTAAGCCACAAGCTTGGTTGGAGCTTAGAAACAGTTCAGCTTCTGTTCATAAATGAAAGATGGCACAAAGTGACTGATCACAGAGGGGAGTAGCATCAAATCTTCATGCTATTTTACAATTTTAATTATGTTATTTTCGAATTTATGATACCATCAAAAAAGTTATTTCATTAACTCTAGCAGAGTCGGAATGAAGTCAAGAGAAGAAACAGAAAATCATTTATAGCAGTCCACTTGACACATGGAGTATATGGGGCCCTCGAACGTATAACATACACTGAGTTTTGCATGGTATGAGGTTGATAGGACAAACAATGTTACAAATAAACTTTTTGAGCACACCCTGTCTGCAGCATTAGTATCACCTAGAGAAGACGTCTTCTCCAGGGGTGCGGACATAAATACACTGCTTATCTCCAACCCGTAGCGGAGCCACACATTTAGGGGGGGGGGGTTGATAAAGTTTCAGAAACATAAATTGTCCCGGATTTCGATTGTGCAGCTATACGTAGAAAGAAAATGATATTGAAAAAGCTACAGATTCTTTGCCCCAATTTATTAGGGAAAACATTTTTTTGGAATGTCTATATTTCAGCGGGAGTTTGGAACAGACAGCCCCCCTGACTATTAAACTGTCCTCCCACCAGCCTGGCCCAAGTTTACTAGCTTTACAACTGGACTCAATGGAGTGGAAAACATTGGAAACATGGAACAATGGATTACTTCTTTGTTTTTTGCTTCGATAACATGCCAAGCAGGCGGTGAATTTTGGGGGGCAATATTAAGGGCCAAACCCTGTAAATGGGGTTTACTGTGGTCCATGTGTCCTTGGATTCAAGGACAATGTGTAATCAGTTTGTATATGTTTCCATATTCTGCTATTTTGTTTTCACATTTTAGCTTAAAGGAGACCCAAGACCCTGCCCTAGCCATTAAAAAATGCTATTTCTTTTTTTCTGTTTCAATAAGCGGATCACAGGTGTGTTGCATTGGCGCTTAATCAGCAGGTGACCAGGTAACAGTAATTCAACAGGACGTTATGCATACACAGCATGTGTGTAACCTAAAGAAGGGGTCCTCTAATGCTAACTAATCCACAAGGGGTGTCGGGGTTCGGTTCTCCTTTATCAGGGATCAGCCATTACAAGCAGTTTCCGAATATGCCCTGCCCTGTGCCTTAGCGACATCACAAGTGGAAATTTCCACCTAAATGTACGATGGATAGACAAGCCTACCAAGGGCTATAGTCCACTGGGTCGGCCTGATCTATCATTCAATGCTATTTTAGCCTCCCTAGATCCTCCCTAGGCGTACTTGAAAACCTGGCTCATCAATTGATCAGTGCCCAAACAGTTAAACCATATTTAATGTGGTTATCTGGAAAATGCTTCTGTTGTATTGCAAACTGTATACAAGTCTTGGTTGCTAATATATAATCCTAGTTGTTGTACTAATCTTTGAGAATTGTTGGAAGTCTGATCAGTCATGATAAGTCATGATAAAAGGCTGAATCATATCATGTTTTGTGTATTCTCAGAGGCCGTATGGCAACCGTACAGAGGCATGTGTGTGTGTGTGTGTGTGTGTGTGTGTGTGTGTGTGTGTGTGTGTGTGTGTGTGTGTGTGTGTGTGTGTGTGTGTGTGTGTGTGTGGGGGATTCCTTTACCGGTACAGTGATGAAACAGTGATAAAAGGGCTTCCCACCCTCTCCACACTTGATGGAGAGGGTGGGATGCACACACATACACACACACACACACACACACACACACACACACACACACACACACACACACACACACACACAAACATATAGTTAACTAGAAGCATGATTTCATCTCCATTCCATTATGTTTGGGTGAATGTGTGAAACAGATTAAGATAAAATCGAACACGCGTCCATCTAGAAATACACAAGAAGGTGGCCTTGCACACTTTAAAGTGTAAGCGTGTATTATATTTTTGACTGTATATAAGTACCATGCACTATATTGATCCAATCGAGGGTTGGCTTCTATTTTAGGAATAGTGTTTAGATACTGTGGTGCTGTACAGCCAGATGTTGATGAGCACAAAGAAGAAAGATGATGACAGTATATTAAATCAGCCCGTAGGTGAAACTGACGTCCCACGATATGTGTGGGACGGGTTATATATAAAGTTGAGATCCTTTAAGGCCACCCTTCCTATCCAAACCAGTTGTGTGAGTGGGTGTCCCATTGCACTAGGAAGTTGAATATTTTGCATCTTTAAAGATATGCAGAAGCAACCATTTGGGATGAGAAGTTAGTGATAATCATTGCTATAAGTACTGTAATATAGTCTTTCACAAGCTGCATAAATATATGTTGTGTTTTTATTTGTGCTAAAGTGTTGTATGTTTTGTATATGTTATGCAGTGTATTATGTTAAAAGGGTTGTAAACATAGTGTTCTGTGTGCCTCAATCACATTGGAAACCAGACCCAGTGTGTTAATAGCACATTGTTCTCCAATCCGATCTCTCAAACGATTCTATGCAGGGTGTTTAATATCCCCCTGTGTATGACCAGGGATGATTTAAAGCTGTTTTTTCCATAAAACTAATTTCTTCCAACTCTTCATCAAGCAGAACTTTAAAAAAAAAAAAAAAAAAAAGATATCCCATTAATCAGCAAAACATTCCCAATCATCACTAATTTCAGAGCTGCAAAAAAAATAATACTGCGATAGAAAAACCTCAGCCAACCCAGAAATAAAACTTTTGCAAACGTCTTCAAAGCCAGCAGTCAGACCCACCATTGTGTCTTTGTAAACTGTTCTTCCAACTTATGGTTTAAAGAAACAGTGAGAGACAGACCAACAGATTGTTGAAGAGAGAGAGCGAGAGAGAGTGTGAGAGATTGACGAGAGATGTGAGGGGAGAGAGAGAGAGGGAGACAAAAAAAGAGAGAAAGAGACAAAGAGAAACGTGTAGGTCATCAAGATATGTGTATTATTGTGCTGTCAGGCCGGTCATTGGGATGGGAGATGATGACGTAATGAGGGGGTGTCATTGTGGCGTTGGCATTAAGTGCTTCAACCATATGTGAAGGCCTTCGTCCAGCCATTTAAAGACCACTTCCGGTTAAATGGTACTTTAATGTATGCAGATTTATGCACACACACACACACTCACACACATAAACGCAGACACACACACACACACACACACACACACACACACACACACACACACACACACACACACACACACACATAATTAAATACAAAGATGTATGCATTCAACCTCACACACACATCTTTGTGTGTGTGTGTGTGTGTGTGTGTGTGTGTGCGTGTGCGTGTGCATGTGTGTGTGTGTCTCATCTTACCAAAAAAGCCTCTGTCACTACTTTATTAGACCCATACATCACGGCCATGTATAGCTGTCTGGAAATGGAGTGTTTATGTGTGTGGGAAAGTCAGAAACAGAGGGTGTGTATGAGAGAGAGGCCTAGAAAGAGAGGGGGAGAGAGAGAGAAAGGGATAATGAATAAATAAAGTCAAGGCACGACAAAGTGACTGAGAGAGCATCTGCAGGGTTGCGTCCCTGTGTGTGTGTGAATATGTGTGTGTGTGTGTGTGTGTGTGTGTGTGTGGGGGGGGGGGGGGGGGGGGGGGGGGGGGGGGGGGGGGGTAGGGGGATGTGTTTTCCCAAAAGCCTCACGTTGATGTAGTGTAGCTGACCCTCCTTTGTCTCCTGTCTCTCTGTGTTTCGGGGGAGTTACATGCACACTGAACAGAGACAATTTCTCTCTGTCTGTCCGTCCCCCTGTCTCCTGGCACTCCACTAGAGACTACAGGGATCATTATCTTTGCTCTTTTTTAATCACTGTTTTGTTCACCTTATTTTCTATTCTTTTCACTTTCTTATCTCCTCTGCCCTTGCTTTACCTGTGAACTTTCCTCACGTCTTTTAATTGTTCTTTCTTGCTTTCTTCCTTTTTTTACCCTGTCATTGGCACATGGTCATGCCCACTGGCCTCAGGGTTAATGGGGCTAAATTGAAGCGAAGCGGTACATACATTTTCCTTTTTAGCCGCCCGCCGTGTCCGTCAGACAGTAGAGCTGGATAATGGATCATCAGTGGATCTTTGTGTCAAAGTATGTTGCCTCGCTGAACAGGTTAGAGCTGACTGCGCTCCAGAAATATGTGAAGTAGTCATGCGTGACTTTCACCGGGAGCCATCTGGTTAGTGTAGTAATGGGGGGTTGGTATTCTCCTGGCTGTGCTGGTGAAACTGCCCTGGTGGTTTGACAGGTAGAGTGGCGTTCGTTGATGTTTTAAGTATCTGACTCAAAGTGTTGAGATGGTAACTTGATTTTTTTGCAGTTCGGATGAAGAAGACAGCAGGTTCTTCCTATTAACAGTGTGTGTGTGTGTGTGTGTGTGTGTGTTTGCGTTCAGGCATAATCCACGCTGCGTTTGCCCACATCTGAGCTATGTTTTTGCTTTGCTTTTTTGCATGTTAATCCAGATGCATCTCTGCCAAAATACCTGCCAAATTGTAGTTTGAATGCGCAAGTCTACTAATTATCCTTGTCTTAATCAACCCACAACGGGGACCTCACTTGAAAGAATACAAGGTCATGATGGCGGAGGTTTTGTTTATAGTGCTACTGAAGAAGAATTCTGGTTTACTCATGTATCCTTCTATTTACATTGTGCGTCAACGCAGTACCTCTTAGCAGGTGTAGCTTCCACAAGACCCAATCGTCAAGGGATGAGATAAATTAATTAATCTAAATAACATCTAACTAGCTTTTGGTGATAGCGTCAGGTAGAAACAGTGATACGTCTCTCAGGAATAGGCGGATGAGAATGTGTTTGTCAGGTACAGAGCCTGATCCTACTGAAAGTTTGATAAATGATTGCATTTTATTTGAATTGGAAACATATTCTGTGATTTAAGGCTACACTGCTGGTTTCACATATTTAACATGTCGCAGTATTGTGACTCATTGAATAGAATTACTCATAGACACACTGTATATACATAGACGTGATTTGACTGCTTGACCGTCACTGCGATACGTCAACCTTGCCCTTATATTAAAGAGGCCAAGACAACCCTGTAAACAAAAACGAAAATGTGGGTGCCATGTTTTTTCTGGATTAAAAGCACCATTTTCTCACCTTTACATTTCTCAACCGATCTCAATGAGTTGTTTTTATTCCCGGGTCATCTACATTGAGTACAAAAACATGTGTCCAAAATAAAGATATTTTATGATAAATACTTTACTTGTATTTGTTAACAGGCCAGTCTTGGCCTCTCCAATATGGCGGCTACATTAGCGTATGATTCAAAGGCCAATGCGGTGCCTATGTATACATGTCTATAAAGTGACTGACTTGGCGCCTCCTTGTCGCTCTCCCCAGGTGAGCCTGATGCACAACGGCTGGCCGGTGATTTCAGCGTTTGCGGGCGACCAGGACGTGACGCGCGAGGCGGCCAGCAACGGGGTGCTGATCCAGATGGAGAAGGGCGACCGGGCCTACCTCAAGCTGGAGCGGGGGAACCTGATGGGGGGCTGGAAGTACTCCACCTTCTCCGGCTTCCTGGTGTTTCCAGTGTAGAGGAGCAGGGCTGGGGGACGGGGGACGGAGAGAGGAGAGAGGAGGGCACACAAAACACGGGGGGAGGAGGACGAGGAGGAGGAGGTGGAGGAGGAGGAGGAGCATCTGGCAGGATTCATGGAAAGGACACGATGATGAAAAGGGGCCAAGAAGAAGAAGGAGAAGAAATGGGAAGGAGGATGAAGATGGAGGTGAAAGGGTGAGGCAGGAGGACAGGAGGAGAAAAGTCCATGATGAATACAGACTTCTGCTCGGGCCATTGCGGAGGGAAGGAGGATGACAAATGTGTGCGAGCCAACCGATATTAAATGAAAGAGAGAGCATTAGGGAGCGGCTAGTATTAGTTTTCGCAGCTTCCTCACTTTCTTTCCTCCTTCCTTCATTCCTTCCATCCATCCATCCATCCTTCCTTCCTTCCTTCCTTCCTTCCCCCACCTCCCCTTCCATTCTCCATCTGCTGCTCAGTGGCTTGGCTGCAGCTTTGGACAGCCAAAACTTTTTTTATTCTGTGCCGGAAAAAAAAGCAAGTGATTATGTATGTGTTCCACAGTGTTCTTAAGGCCAAGTGTACTCCCTTATCGCTCTACAACCGCCAGTCAGCCATTCCATTCATTTATCACAGCCGCCCATGTATCAAAACCATCCATGTGTCCCAGCCATCCATGTATCTCAGCATAAGCTTTGAAGAATGTTTCTCTGTCACCTCTCTTGTTGAACTGCTGCTTACCCCCCATCCCGCCATCTTACTCTCCCTGTTGACATAGATCGTAGTCATTCAAAATCAATGCCCAGTAGACAACAGATTTTCAGATCAGACTTTTGACCGGAAATTGCACCTGAATTTCTACCAAGGGAAACATGCCGAACTGATCATTTAAATCTAAGTCCATTTATTGAATTATTTCCTATTTTACTTTCATCCTTTTTGTGATTACATGTCTTCCTTGGTTATATATAGATTTGTATTTCCAGCCCCTTATGTTAGTCCTAGCCTTTTCACCCAGACCTCCCTGTCTCTACCTCCTCCCATCGTGTTTGTATTCTTGTTGTTACCCACTGTAGGAATGACTATTAAAAAAGAATACTGTTTGCCATGAAACGATTTGCATAAATGTGCTAGCGCTGCTGCTTTTAGTAGCACTAGCATTTTAGCTAGAATTGAGAAATATCTGTCTTTATGTATCTGTTAGTATTCAAAAGTGTCAGTATTTATATGCAACCACACCCATGCATACAACCAAATTTGTCAGGAAAATCATCAAGAGACAGTTTGTAAGCCTTTAACACATTTTTCTCACACCAGTTTAGCGTTTGGCTAAACGTTGTATCATCTTCTAGTGTCAAGACTGATACTATGCGAGAGAGCTGTCAACAAAGCATTACTTGGCATGGTTTGACAATTTTATCTTATTTTGTCAAACTGTAGAGCATTTTTAAGGAAGTATTTAAGCTGGTATGACAAAGTTGTTGATTTATTTCATTTCTTAATTTGTTTTCATTTCCAGGGAACTCTGGGATTGCAGGGCACTTGACTTTGGTGTTTGCTCCTCGTCAGTCTCTTATGTATTTCTGTCCTATCCTGTAAACTCCTCAATCCACACCATTTGTGTCCATTCATATCTTAACATATCTTAACACTATCTTATCTCTCTCTCTCTCTCTCTCTCTCTCTCTCTCTCTCTCTCTCTCTCTCTCTCTCTCCTTCTTTTACATTTTTGTTATCCAGATGTTCAGGTCCCTCTCGTCTTTATCTAGTCTCTACCCCCCAACATCTATCTTATCCAAATGCTGCTGTTCCTGCCCCTCCCCCAGTCTTACCACCCTCACCTCGCCCCCCTCCCAGCCCCCTTCAGTTGCTTTATTCAACTGTCTGCGTTTTTGATGCCGAGACCAACATGTCAACTGCAAGCTCTCTTATCATATGATTAGATATATGCATATATTTATAATTATATATCTGATATATATATATATATATATATATATATATAAAATATACAAATATGTTGAAATCTACACAGCTGTTTCTACTCTACTGGTACTATGATGATATTGTTATTGAGGATAATAATGCTTACAAAAACTGAATCTGGTTGATGACTATAACATCTGTGTTTCCATATTTTAATGTTATATGAAAGAAAAAATTACTACTCTTAAAGGAAACCTACTAGTGATTGTGTGTGGAAAATCTGAGGCTGCCAATTCTTCTCTTATGATTATAAACCATGCTTCTTGTTGTTTTGTATTGGGTTAAACCAAGTAGTGGCAAAAAGATTTAAAAACAAAACCTTACCCAAGGAAAAGGCTGAAAATACAAATTTTATTAATGATTATTATAAACTTGACTGTAAGATATGTGTGAATATTTAGACTATGACAACAACTTTTTGATTTACCATTCAATCAAATCAATTTATCTACTGTTTTCCTTTTTTTATTTGCTTTGAAGAAACCAATAAAATTAAAATGGTACTTTTATTTTTCTTAAACCTACTTTGATGCCTGGCCTTGCAGTTTATTTCGGAAATGGTCCAACAGTGAAGTGTAATACACGGTATATTTCAAGCCTAAGCCTATTTTAACACGTCTTCCTCACCCTCCCACACACACACACGGACACACGCGCGCACGCGTGCACACACACAAACACATCTCAACATACATGACCCAATCACTGCACTTGGTTTAGTTTTCTCTTCTTCCTGTCATTATAGATCTTGCTTTCTTTATCCTTCTGCTTGAGTCATTATTTTCACTGCTCACATTACATCACACTTTCATTTTTATTTTCTACTATTTCTACGTCAACTTTCACACTAACATTTCACTACCATCTCACTCCCTTCTGACTACCTGCTCAGCCCTTAGCTTGTTTCCATCTTGGCATCTCTCCCCTTCCTCACATTCTCCCGCTTGTTTTTTACTTATCCCTCCTTTTGTCTCTCCACTCAGATGGTTTTTAAGGTTTCATGCTTTTGTGTTTTCTTTTGTTTTTTTTCCTTTGTCCTGACTCTAATGAGCTCCAGGGGGAAAATGAGTGCCGGGATAATAAGCAAACACATCAACATTAACTCCCCCCCCGCTCCCTCACCAAAACACACACACACACACACACACACACACACACGCATTTCTCTCCCCTCCCCGCCCCCCGCCCAGGGTAGTCCTCGTCTCCTCTGTCTGTCTTGATTCTGACTGATAGTCCTCCATCTTGATTCCTTTATGA
>NC_136942.1:16374950-16412450 GCF_949987615.1 Pollachius pollachius | reverse complement strand
GGCTAAGCATTACCATTCAAATGTAAAATGTTTGGAAGAACATTGCTTGGGACTTGAGCAGGAATAGCCGTGCATAATCCAACCAGTCTGTTGAAGAGATTTTGGCGAAACGTGCTTACATTTTCGACTTCAAGACATTCACATCTATTTCTTTCCAAATAAAATCTATTTCAGGTGATTCAATATATGTGACCATTGCTGATTCTCTGTGGTTTGAAGTTTTTTCATGCAATTGTTCTAAAATAGGCATGGTAGTAGTTTTTAGTAGTTTTTCTGGCAAAGGACTTACTTAGTTAATAGGCATGTAGTGTGTCCAGAATGCTTTATATTCTGGATAAAATTCAGTTTTGTTCACTCTCTCTCTCTCTCTCTCTCTCTCTCTCTCTCTCTCTCTCTCTCTCTCTCTCTCTCTCTCTCTCTCTCTAGCTCTCTCACTCTTTCTCTCTCTCACTCTCTCTCATATGATGATGGGTGTGGTCTCAAATAATTGTGTGTGTGCTCGCCTCAAGTTGGTGTATTAAATCTTCCATAACTGCTGATCCATGAATAGCCTAGCAAGCTCCTTCGCCACATGTCCTGTCATTGAGTGCCTAATTGGCAAAAACATAGACATTGTTGCTGTGCACACACACAGAGAGATAAATAAGTACACACACGCTTACACACACACTCACACACACAGGGAAACACGAATACGGGAAAGGAGAGAAAACACAATTAGAGGAGAAAAATGTCAGGTCTACTTCATAGTGTGCAGACTTCTCAGGTGGCCCTCTACATTTACTGTGCTGGGAATAGGAATTAGCGGTCCCAGTAAATGATGCGGTGCTGGGAGAGGTGGCCCCTGGTCCCTATGCTTCACAAAAAAGGGGCTTTTTAAAACGAAAAAGAAAGATAAGAACCTTCTTGACATTTCCAGAAAAAAAAAAGTGAGACTTGAATTAAACTGCACTGAATGAGATGACAATAAAGTGACGGCAATAAAGTGTGCTTATATTTTTTTTGTTTGCACGCAAAACAAGCCAGCACTTCTGCCATACTCCAACCATAATGGATAAATAGGAATTGCGATGTGTCAGTTTGGTCATTTCTCTCTGTCTTTATATCTTTATATTTGGTGATGTGAAAGTGTTTCCATCTCCACCAATTAGCATGATGATGTGTAGCATTACAGTGTGTCAATAAATGTGCTCCAAAAACAAATAACTATCACTCTGGAATAGTATGCATGTGACATAATTTGTGGGTGATTTGTAATTCCCTAAATCTCGAGACACAAAATGTCTGGAGAGCAAAAATAGATTGATTGAGGTTATGAGAGTGCTGTATTAACACAGATTTCTGCTGATTATATTGTCATCCCTTTCCCCCAATGTATTAAAAATAAATAAATAAATAAATAAATAGGCTCACTGAGCATATTGTTTCTTCACATCGTTTTTGAGCTGAGCTAGCTTCTTCCTTCGCCCTCGTATCCCCCTCCCTGCCCCCCCCCCCCTCCCCTTCCTTTCTGTGACTGAGTATCATAGCCAATTTTACAGTAAATTACTCCTTAAACAAGCCCGATAGAGACAGGCTCAGCAGTCTGGCACCAAGCCGGCACGTGTAAACATGATTATGGGGAGGAAGTGGGTCCGTATTTTACAGCTCACAATGACAACCAATTAAGGCCAGCAGCTTGGTGGCTAATTCTTCAAATGCAATATGTGCACAAAATAGGGGGGGGGGGGGGGGGGAGGGGGGGTGAAAGAGGCTAACGGAGGGGGGGAGGGTGGATAGGAGCACCAATTAAAGAGGAAAACAGCCCTGACATTGCTGATGAGGTTGGGATGACGTACAAGAGTCACCCTAGTGGTGTGCAGTTTACGTTGACTAGGGGATCTTTGTGTGTGTGTGTGTGTGTGTGTGTGTGTGTGTGTGTGTGCGTGTGTGTGTGTGCATGTGTGTGTGTGTGTGTGTGTGTGTGTGCGTGCGTGTTTGAGTGTGCGTGTGCATGCGTGTCTGTCAGTATTGTGCCTGAAATCCTTAGCAGCTCAGAGAAGAGTGTATAGGCATGCGATGATTGGGTGAGGCTGTGTTTGTGTCAAAGGCTCATAAGGTTTTCTTGTCCGTTTTTTTGATTGCACATCTGTTGCCATCTTTCCTTCTCAAATTTGGATTTGGACCAAAACTCGCTTTGACACATGAAACAAACTAGAAACACTAGCAGTACAGACAAATATAGACTTCTCTGCAAGGCAGGTTATCACGCACCTAACGAGGAATTTGTTTTTTTCGCGGCTTTCATTATTATCTTGTAATTATTATAAGAAATGATGAAACAAAAAGCCCCATCTTCTGCACTGGGGCTCACACCTAGGGGAGTGATCATCAGGTTCAGCCTTCTTTGAGCCATGGATGAACAATACAATTAAACTGATGAATGCATCTGAATCTCTTGGCCGTCACTAAATATGTATTTTCCGGAATGGTTGCCTGCTTCAACTTAACCCTTCTGTCTAATCCATTTTAAGAACACCCCAACATGGTGAGAGAAAGGGGCAAGGATGGATGTGGTCATGATCATTTTGCTTGTGCAACAACATCTTGACCTAAATGGGAGCTGAGAGCAGTTAGGGGAAGCCGCCAGTCTGATCTAACTCAACCCGAATTGTGAAGCTGTTGGAGAACCCAGCCGACACGGTAGACTAGAAGAACATTGAAACGTGTGTTATCTAGCCACACACATTCACACATTTTTCTCTGAGGACATCATTCGCAAAGAAACTGAATAGTGCTGCGACGTTAAGGCGAAGCGGGGCAGCAGATTCTTATTCTATAGACTCTGGAAAGATCAGGAATGTCTTCAGAGCTGCACCTTGGCCAAACGCCTGCAGCCTTCAATGTCAGTAGTAGGGTAATAGTGGGTTCATACGTCAATCTATGGTTTATGGTCATGGAGCCATGGAGAGCACCCCTCTATGGGGAAACATAGGGGGAATCCATGGAGATGGAGCTGGATCAATTTCAGATGGTTTCCAAGAAAAGAGCAAACCTAATGGGGGGATAATGAGAGACACTCTGGGGTGTCTGAGGTGTACCTCAATTGGGCAGCTGCTCCACTGGTGGAGGTGGAGGAGTGGTGGCCATGGTACTGGGTAGCCTGATGGGAGGGGCTTGATAACGCCCTGCCTAGCGGAGCGGGAATGACGAAGACCACTGAGATGCTAGAATATTGAACCAGGGCGCTGTTTATGTGGTCAATATACATGGCTACATTGCTCATGAGAAGCTCTCCTTGTTTGGTCGGACTTGCAATGAGAACTAGTAGACTGTGGAGATAACCAATAGTATGATGTCCCTCTACTCTCCATCCTCTCTATTAACATATCACACGTTTGACATCGACGTGTGGAGCTGTTGGGGGAAACAAAGCGCTTGTATCGGGTCTTTAATGAACTCTCGACAGTTGTGTGCATCTTTGTGATTCAGCTCATCAAGTGAATGCAAAGTACTTACCAGCAATATAAGTTATTACATGTATTTGGCAGGCTAATGCAGCTCACTTTAGCCCTTTGAGGGAGGGAGCGGTGCCGTCAACTGAGATTCCTATATGAGGTATTAAACGTTTCAGCCAAACCATTTTGCAAAAACATTCTTTTAAGAATTGCATGACAGAATGCAAAGACATAGGGAGACTGTTTGTACATATGTGGGCCAAGGATTCTCGTATGGCGCAGCACAATATGTAATAAATCCAATAGGGACGTGTCAGGCAAAATGAATGAAAAGATAACCCGTTGATTGTTGAAGAGTGCTCTTGTTTAAACCCCGTTATCAATAGTTAATGGTCCATTCAGAACCAGAGAGAGAGGAAACGTCTAACACAGAACGACGACAGCTGATCCTAATTGTTATAAAGTGGCTTATAAATTATATGATCCTCGATATTACTAAAGTTGTAAAATGATATGCCTCTCAATCCTTTTGTCTCTTTCCTGCCCTTTCGCACTTACTCTCTCACTCTCTGCCAAGTCTCAGTGTCCCAGCGCACCTGTTTTTAATCTTGTTCCAGGCACGCAGCACACGGGTTATACGTGTAACTCCCATTATTCCCATGTTAAATGGAACATAATCACCGCCGCAGTGAAAGGCAATTCTATTCACTCCTCAGAAAATGAAAAGCGAAAGAAAAAGGAAGGGGTGAGAAAAAAAGAAGGAGAGAAGAAATGACCGGGCACAGATTATTGCTTTCCTTTGAGCGTGCGTCAACAACACTTGAATTTAATGCATTTGTGCGGCAGTGCAGACCTCTGCGACCCCGGGGGAAATAACTGCACTGAACCGTTAGGGGATTATGGACAAGTAAGAGGTGAGCGTGTGTGTGTGTGTGTGTGTGTGTGTGTGTGAGTATGAGTGTGTGTGTGTGTGTGTGTGTGTGTGTGTGTGTGTGTGTGTGTGAGAGTGTGTGTGTGTGTGTGTGTGTGTGTGTGTGTGTGTGTGTGTGTGTGTGTGTGTGTGTGTGTGTGTGTGTGTGTGTGTGTGTGTGTGTGTGTGTGTGTGTGTGTATTGGAGGTGGGAGGCGGGGGTGTTCAGAGCCTGTCTATGGCGGCCCCCAGGCTATTATTGATAGACCGTTAGTCTCCCTTCATTCCTGATTTATCAGACGCTGTCCAATGCCGCACAGACACATCAATCTATACGTACAAGCAAAGCAAGGCATCTGTGTTATCCCTGCCTTTAAGCACACATGTTTTTTTTTTATGAAAATGAATCCTGTATTTAAATACAATGTAATCCTACGGTATACCATAAAATGTTTTCACTAGGCCAAAGGGCATTTCCAGTTTGATTCCTCATATTGGAAAGGGACTAGCGATCGGTGGAAAACACAGATAATATATCATATTTTTAGAAAGAGTATATGTGTTCTGCATCTGTGACATGAGTTTCATATGTGCCATTGGTGAATGTCGCTGTAACATTGGTGTCCGATACATTCAAACTGGAGATCTAAATGGCTGGGTAAATGCCAGAGGGCCAGGCACACAGTCACTGAGCAAACAAATACAAACTCACCACCGCTAAGGCACCAGAACGTGCTACATTACAATAATGCAGTGCATTAGAATATTAGGTTTACAGCCTGGTCGTTTGTCAAGGGGCTCTTTAGGGGCTGTAAAAGTGTCTCTGTGTGGGGGATTTGCCGTCGCAATAAAGCCCCACTCCCTCAATTAGTCCTGAGATATAGAGGCAGGCAAATACGGATCAAGTGAAGATGCAGTGTCGAGACTCGGAGGAGATAAAAGGTGTCTGCGTGCATCAGGCCTTTGTTGTTCTGCACACTTGCATATAGTTTCCTTGATGTATGCTTTCAGAGTTGTGTATGTCAGAGACCGTGAGAGAGAGAAAGAAAGAGAGAGAGATTGAGAGGGAGAGAGAGAGAGAGAGAGAGAGAGAGAGAGAGAGAGAGAGAGAGAGAGAGAATAGGAGAAGGCCACACTTTCCTATGTTATTTGTGAAAGGCTGAAAAGCTGATGGGATATTACATATTGTGTAGAACGGGATCTTCCATTTTCTTGTATAATTTCTTGTATATAATTCAATAGAAAATTGGCAAGCAAAGATAAATATACGCATACACAGGTTTGAGGGGGGGTGTGTGCATCATTTCTTAAAGCAGTCATTTCCCAGTTTCAATGTACTATTCGATCTCATTCAGTTTCATTTTATTCCCTTCAACCTTCAAACACACACAGCCGCACACGGGCAGAGGCGCATGATTTCAATGAAGAAAGATGATGCCATTGAAGAGAATGACAACTACCATCTGACATTTACTAACCTTTCAACAGAAAGAGAGAGAAGAAGAGAGAGGGAGAATGGACAGATGAGAGAGACAGATGGGCAAGGGGGAAGAGGGTCTGTGTGTGCCATTTTTGTTATCAATTTCTTTCACTGTTATATTGTTCTTTGTTGTTATATTGTTATGCGTTGTTGTGGCACAATATTTTTTACGCTATTCATGCACAGATTTAATTTGGGTCCACATAATGAGCTGAAATGCTCCTTGTCACACTACTTTCAGTACTCTTGACACTATTTTCCTTCACAGTTTATTTTTGTTGCATCAATGAAAAACCAGTGTACAAAAAAGTTCTTTATAATCTGCAAATGCCCTGTTGAATATGAGATGAGAATGAGAATATTAATAATAATAATAATATTAAAAATAATAATGATGATGAAGAGAATAATATTACACAATTATTTACAAACATAATTTAAACCAAACACGTGTTGACCAAGGTGTTGTACCATTTAACTAGAAAAGTAATAAATTACATAAATAATAACGGATGGATGGATAACAATGGATGTTTTCCTGATGCTTAGAGCTGGGCTATTCCAAAGCCTTGGACCAGCATCAGATAAAGTGCCATCACCTTTACCCTTACTCTCCCACCAGAACCCTGCCGTAGCCTCGAGCCGCGTGTTTGCAGATCTATGGCCTCGGTGAGGGCGAAAGTGAGGAGGTCTGAAGAATGAAGGGGTGCTCCTCTACCTGGAGTTTCTAAAAACATCCGAAAATCCATTACTAGTTGAATCCATGGCCAATGGAGAGAGGCCAGTAGGACCCAGAGTGGCGTTCTATTGCCGACAGCCTGCTTGCTGTGTTGTGGATTGGTTGACAAACTTCAATGTTTCATGCCATCCTAGGAATGAAAGACATGTAAATAAAATGCTAATACATAGTGGGTCCTTGGGCAAAGAGCCTTGATGTAGGAGGTGAACCACATTAGCGTTGGATGTCATTTGTTTTCGTCCTATTGATGATGCTAAGAGCTTTGTTAACAATAGCAGAGTAACAGGGGGCTCAGGGCAAGCTTATACGCCAGGGGCCCCGAGGGGCCAACTATCTAGAGACAGATGCCACCAGGGACCTGCCGCATCAGATTCTGATGTGTGAAGCTCCACAACCCCTGTGGGGTACGGCTGATCAGGTCCTCAGCGCTGCTCCTAGTTCACATTGTGAAAGAGTCAACAGTGGTGTGATTAGGTTATTTTAGTACCACAAGAGACTTGTAGAAGTGTAGACAAAATCATTTAACATTAAAAGCTGTGTCTACCTTAAGAAAAGTCTTCGTAGAGATCATTGCATATTTCATGGAGCCATGTACTTTATATTATAGTCAGGCCTTAAATTGGGAAGATTATTTCAAGTATTATAGCTCACAGCAGGTTAGGGTTAGTTTGATACACATTGTGCTTGTTGAGTATTCAGAAAGGCGTACTTAATTATTTCTAACAGAAAAACAAGCATTTCTCCTGCCTCCAGTAGAATCAACCTATAACGATTCAGTAGCACTGCAGGCCTGAACACAAACGTATACGGGTGAACATCATTATTCACTCATTCAGCCATTATGCCTTCTTCTTTATTGTCAACCTTTAAAAGCCCACTCATCTCTTTAACCAATCATGTCCATGTCCCCTGCTTTCATACAGACTAATACCATAAGCCGCCTATCAATTTTTATGTATTGACTGAGAGAGAGGATTCAACAAGAGCAAAGCGGGTCAATTGCAGCAGAAAGTATGTACTCCTTCAGTTCCAGGAGGGAGAAAAACCAGGACCAATAGAAATGAATGAAGATGGTTAGATGGAGAGAGAAGGGGGCGAGAGTGATTTAGGTAGACGAGGAGGAAGAACTTGCACGGTGGTCGCATCTCTTCATTTAAATGCCCATTTAATACACAGCACAGGGTAGAGTAAATAAAGTGTGTTTACTGCAGCCAGTCTGATCCATCAATTTAAAGCCTTCTTGGGATTGGTCCCTTGTTCTCCACCCCACCCATGAGCTACCCTTCCAATAGTGGTCATACATAAACAATGAACTGCAGCCGCATTGTAAAAATAATCGGCCAAAGTAATTTATCCTAAACTGAAATCATGAAACCATTTTTGCTTTAAATTGAACAATATTGTATCAATGGGTGTATGGATGGAAGTGCTGTATTATGATAAAACCTTAAAGATTTTCCTTTATTAGATGAATGATTTCTCCAACGAGCACATCATCGTCATAAGAATTTGTATTGTAGTTTTGTAGTTTTTTCTTTAATAAGTTTGATTTTATCAGTTGATCTGATTATATACTTTTTTTTTCATTCTAATCATCAGAGACGTGCGGTGAGGTCCGTGGCTGGTGAGGCACTGACTTTTTCAGAGTCAGATGTACAAATATATGAACCCAATTGTCATATAGTACCGGCCTTGAATCATTATCTTCCATGTTTGCAGTCAGAAATGTTTTTTTTTAAATAAACAAACTGATGTAGTGCACTTGACTGCTTAAAAGAAGTTAACGGAAGCATCCTGTAAACACTGTGGGCTCACGCATACGCCGCCTTCAGTGAGGCAGAGGTACTGGCTGCCTCATTTCATGCTTTTTCAGCGCGGTTTTATGTCAGATCAGCATATTTAGTCTTGCTGCAAGACTAAATATGTTATACACATACATCACTAAAGTGAGCATCAGTAAAGTGCGATCCTACAATAAAAGTGTCTCCAAACATTACATTGGTGACAACGGTGAAAAAGCAAACTGGGTTGCGCAATTCTCGGTGAGGCAGCACTGCTCGCTGCCTCAGCCGCCCTCAGCGCGCGTATTTCCCCTCAGGAAAAAGGCATTTTGAAAATAAACATGATTGAAATTATTGGAATCGTACATTAATTACATTTAGACCACAGATCAGTAGACAAATACAAATATATAATATTTTTTTAATTTTTTAATTTTATCATAATTATTTTTTTCTTTTCATGCCTCCCCTGACTGCACGTCACTGCTAATCATGCAGTTAGGATAAAAGTGTAAGAGCTTTGTGAGCAGCAGGGGGAAAAGGACTCAAAAGGACGTCTAAGGAGGCAAAAGTCTCTGTAGAAAGAATGGTCTTTACTAGCAGATATGTCGGCACAAGCAAAATCAGTTTTAGATCATGCAAACAATCCGGCAGGGAGATGGCAAAAGCGTAGTCGGGCGTAAAGGGCAGGAATCAGAAAACCAGGAACCACATTTTTTAGTATTGAGTGAGAATGCTGCAATATCAACCCACTGTAATATCAAACTTTTAGATGACATCTGACCTCCAACACAGTCCAACACAACAACAACACAACTCTTGACGGCCCGTCTTTCTCCAACTCTGGCTCACGTTTCCATCGTTCTCTTCCTGCAAGAACTCTACTCTCATGAGATTCAGAGGGAGACAAAGTGTTTATCTCTGTAGAGATCCTTTCCATAAGGTTGTATGACTGTTATAACTACAATCTGACCTTGTTATTGTCAAAAACAAGGGCTTTTATAGGACATACATTGACAGTGTGCTGTGGCCCCACAGGACCACATTGTCCATTTGCGGATAACTACTGCAGCATTGTCGCTCAAAACTGAAACGATTTCAAATGTTTTGGTCAGTATTAGTCCCATAGACCCAAAATGATGGTAAAGACCGAAAATCCAGAAGTTATCCTTTCAATTTTGAGCAGCATGGCAAAGTTTTTTTCAATGTTTTTATTTTATTTTAGTATGATCTGCTTGTGAGATAATCCTAACACACACACACACACACACACACACACACACACACACACACACCCCCACACACACACCCCCACACACACACACAGGCACACACACACACACACACAAACACACACACAGTGTTGCTCCCTGACAAGGAACCAACATTATTTTGAATAAAGAATATATGACACACTAGTGCAAACAGAACTTGCATCAGTTTTATGAACCTGTAAATATTGTATTTGCTTAACTTTTACATGCATGAGGAGTTTCCACAAACCAAGGGATGAGTGGGCAAGGAATGTGTGTAGAGTCTTCTTCTAGGAAGATGTGAGGACTGATGTCGAGGGGGGTCTCAGTGGAGATTAAGGTGCAAAACCCTAGTTGCCTCTGTTGAGGTAATGGCTATAAGTGTCTTTCAGGTCATATGATACACAGATCCTAGTTGCTAAGGTTACAGCATTTTTTTTGCTTGCATTGCAGGACTTTTGAAAAGACTTTCTTCCACACCTGGGGACTCCTGTTAGAAGTGTGGCAGCACAAAGTGTAATTGGCTGCTGCTCTTCCTGACTGGTGACTAGTTCTGTGTAATAAAAAACTGGCCACAGTTGTGTATTGTCCTATATAACTACTGGCGTATTCATGTCCCTAAGACGTTATGACGTTACATCCTGGTTTTGTTTCTGTGTCTGTGGCCGGGAAGGGGGGGTGGGCGTAGGTTTTGATTTAGAAAAGCTAAATCAAATGAATGAAGCTTTTGCCAGGGAAAAGGTTAGTGAACGATTGGTAAAAGCAGGGTGCGATTTGCCGGTGGGGATAGTGGGGATTATCCCCCCCTCTGGTTTACACGTCCTACCCTCTGCTGAATTATTTTTATCCTCGGTGGGGATAAAAATTATCTCCCCCACCCAAAGTATTTTCACCATTACATCGTAATAATTAACAACCAAAATACACAGGGTCCGTCTTCATTTTGAAACATTTTAAAATGTTTCTCAAAATTATCCCCCCCTCTGTTTTTTTCACAAATCGCACCCTGGGTAAAAGCAAGACATGATGTGGTTGACTGCGAAAAAAAATTGCGTGCATGAAATAGTGTGGATGTGAGTCGTTCTATGGTGGTGTTCAACGATTAGGGCAGATACAGATAGTTTGGCTATTCTAGCTATGCAGTCTAATCATCATGGCAGGGAATTGATTATGTTCATGGTAATTGGGTATACAGTCTCAATCGAAAAAAAAATTTATATCAAAGGGATTTAATACTGGAAGCAAGTAATCAACCAAAATAGCAATCAACACTGCACTACATGTTTCATTCTTTTGATGTGGTTATTTTTAAGCATTTTCTCAAATTTCAACATGCTTCCTCTTGCCTCAGTTCAGTCTTCCCTTGCTATCTTCTTCTGTATATTGTAGCGTTTATTATAATTCTGTATGATACAGGCAGTAAAAGGGCGCACCTCCACAGATCACCACAAAGAGAGAGAGCGTTAAAGGATGGAGGTAGAACCCAACAGACAAGAGACGCAGAGACACCAAAACTAACAAAGGTTATTTTCACCAACATAGCCTCGTAATAATTTTATTTTTTTTAATAGTGTATTGAAGCACTCTAAACTATAAATGATGTTATTGCTTTCCAGGCTTATTCTCCTATTTGTATTTAATGAAGATTAGCACTATGTGTCTCAAGTAATTTGGTCCACACGTTTACCTTACCCGCAATTCAAATCGAGCTCCTTGCCGTGATTCTTCTGAATTTCCGCTTCTATGAAGACGCATCAAGTCTAGCATCCACTAAAACATCCAGGGCTGTGTTTATCAATGTCTAAGAGTTTGCCTGCTTTGTGTGTGTGTGTGTGTGTGTGTGTGTGTGTGTGTGTGTGTGTGTGGTGTGTGTGTGTGTGTGTGTGTGTCTGGTGTGGGTGTGTGTGTGTGTGTGCGCGTGCGTGCGCGTGTGCGTGCATGCGTGTTTGCGTATTTCCTCCAAGAAGGATGGATGGAAACCTGGAGTCCATCATGGGGACACCAGGACCACGGCCTCATCCCCTCAGCGGCGTCCAGACAGCCCATCAGCAGGAGCACGCCGCCCCCCTAGCCAGGGGAACCGCCGCCAACCAAGGTCTGCACATCTCAACGTGGAGTTACACAAGAGTGTAAACACTCCAACTCCTCCCACCGCCAGTATCCCTTTCAGGAGCAAACTTAATCTCCATCATTTGCACTCTCACAGTCTCACTTTCTCTCACTCTCTATTCTTTTCCATCTTCTCCATATTTGGCATGTTCAACCGCTCACCGACACGTCGGCCAGGGCTCCTCGCAGACCTTCTGTTCTCTTCTCACCTTCGTCTCGGTGTCTTCCCCTGCTCATTTCATTCCTCTCTTCTTCTGCTTCATTGTTTCCCTTCACCTCCCCCCTTCCGCTCTACCCTCCCTCCCCTCCCACAGTGATGGAGGTGTGTCTTTATGGAAAGTGACAGAATAAAGAGAGGCATAAAGGTTACAAAAGCTCCAGATATGACAGTACCATATTGTTTATCAAACCCACACACACACGCAAACACACGCACACACACACACGCACAATCACACCCATACAAGCGCTTGCACACGCACACACAAAAGCCATGCAGCTTATATGTCGGCACACACAAACACATCATGTGTCCCTAGGGGGGTGTGCTGTGCTATATGACACCTAATAGAAGAATGAGGGATTCTCGTACATCGCCAGGTGGCCCGAACACGGTGTTGCGGATGTTCTCAGGTGCCGATTTACACAATAGATGTAATCACCCGGGACCATCCATGGCCACAGGGGGGCCCGAGATCAGCTCCTGAAAAGCAATTAGTAAACTCTAGTGGAAAAAACACCAAACAAATAACCCCCATGCAAAGAGAAGAAGTTGGGTAGGGGTTGGTTGTGCATAGTGACACGCGCACAAGTCTTCATCGTTAGTGGGCCAGCCGAATTGCTCTTCATGGACGCGCAGCATCTCGGCTGTTCAAGTGAGAATGGAAAGCATGAGGGCTTAAGATTGGGAGGGAATGAGAAAATACAAAGGCAGACTGAGTGTATGCAAGCAACTGACAGGCACATAACAAGTTTGCAACATCACATTAGCAACTAATGTGTGGATAACAAAAAGGTCAGAAGTTTTTTAGATTAAGGGAATATTTTGAGCCATTATCTCCTTTATTTACATCATCAATATACACCAACTCCTTTAGACACACACGCACACACACACACACACACACACACACACACACACACACACACACACAAACACACACATATGTGTTTGCATGCATATAAATTCATATATGTGTCTATGTCATCACTTTCTAGCAGATGTTCAAACTTGAAGACTAAAAACAATATTGCCTGCATTTCGGCACATATGCCCGCATAAAAAGACTTGTACATCAAGAAAATGCTTCACTTACATATTGCCTAGAAAACCTGATATGTGGAGAAACACAAATTCATACACATACTGGTGTTGGATGCTGATGTTCAGCGCGTCAAATAGTGGGCGACAACGCGCCGCCCCCCGCAGTCAGACACAGATATTGCTTTGTATTCCGTCTGTCAGCTGTATTTTAATCCAAACCTATCGCATCAAGGGCCCAGCTATCTTAGCGTTTAGGGCTCCTTTGGGAGTTTAATGCACAGCAGCGACAGCGCAGTGTTTTGATCTTCAGCAAATTGAGTTTTACAGAATGACTCGGCTGAAGCTTTTTTGTTCGGTTTACAAGTCGGTCTTTATTCAAATCAAATGTAGAGAAACAGAAACGCCTGCAGGCCCCCCTGTGTATTAATGTTGGATTGCTTTTGAAGATCCACCTGAAGCGTGGCCGCTTCTCTCGCGTCTCCCTCTCTACTGTCAGTTACTGTTTGTCCGCTTCTTCTTTCTTTTTCGCTCTTTCGCTGGAAAACTTTTTCATACTCTCAACCTCTCTTCTGTTTGATTATTAATGGGAATGCACTGTGGGAGCGGCAGAGCTACAGGTGGAATCAAACGTGTTTTTGTGGGTGTGGGTGTGGATTTGGGTGTTTGAGTGGGTCTGAAGGGTGATATTGAGGCTGATTGGCCTGATTGGTCCCTGCTGAGAACCATAACTGCATGTTCCTCCTGGCCGTGTTGATTGGACTGAGCCATTCTTTTAGAATCACAGCTAATTGTTAGAACTATATATCCACGCATCAATGGATTCACACTATGGATACCTACAAGGGAATTCCCATAGGTAATATATGAGTGTGTTTGGAGGGGGGGCTGGGTGAGAGGTGTTAATGAAACATAACTCCACCTGATGAGATGCTTTGTTTAAGGTGTTGGTATCAAGTGTTACAGCCTGACAGCAGGGTGATAGGTTGGCAACCTACCTGCCGTCATTATCACGAAACATGATTTATTCATTGGATCTCAATCTGGACCCATGATAAGAAATTGCATAAAGGAGTAATGATTTAGTAAAAGTCATTTTCTTGTCACCATTTAGGTACTATATTTCTTTAGTCCACAGACACGTCGTTTTTCCCCCCCCCCCAGAACCGTGCTTTGGAAGGTGCATGCACCGGGCTTTGTTTACCTGCGCTGCCTGGCCTCCTCCCTCTGACGTGCTCCCGCGTGGCTGAACATGCACAACTGACGCTTAGTTGGAAAATTGGCCGCCCGCATTTACATAATGAGAGCATTAGTGCATTGAGACAACGAGGTTGCAACTAATTCCATCGCGATAATCGCTCCTGTGCTTTCGACACACAATTCATACGAGGATGACAGAGACAAACATGAATTATTGAAGGCGGTGTGATAATAATAATAATTATTTAAATTAGCTGACAATACTCAAGGCTTGCTTGGTTTTAACCTAGTAGCTTGTAGCATACTCCACAATCCCTGCAAGACAACCGGCAGGTGCCAAGTCGGCAGGTGTGGCCACAACAAAATCAAGGAACCAGGAAGGTTTTCAGTGCCACTGATTTTTGTGAGAGTGACACATAAAGAATAAGGTGTTTTTATTTTAACAATACTCGCCGCAAGGACAGGGACATGGCACAAGGACTGAGTGTAGCACTCAAACTGCACTGGCTTTTCTGTTGCTACCCTGCCAGGGTTGCTAGCTGCCTTGGATTAAAACCCAGACTTCATATGGAGCCCTTGCTCTACATGAAGTCTTGAGAATGAGTGTGTGTATGAGTTGTTTTGATTAGATGTTACTTAGCTGTTTTCATCAAGAGCCATTATTCAAAAAGCCGTTCCTAAAAACATTTACAAATTTCAGGTTCTCACAAGGTTTACAAAACTGTGAAATGGAGGCTTAATTGCCCACAGACAGAAGCAAAATAACACAAAACATTTTTTGAAATTCCTGGGAAAATACGGTTCCTGAAAGAAGACATGCTTGTATTAAAAGTTCTCAGGAAAACGTCTTGGTGGAAATAAAGTAACCATGGTTATGTGAGTATGGACCAGTTCTCAATAACTTCAATGGCACTGAGACGGAACCTTACTCTGGAGTCAAAGCTTAGAGATCAAAGCTGCCAAAGGGCTTTTCCTAACTGAGCATCTCAAAAGACATAGCACCACAGAAAAGGTAACATCTCTACTCAGGCAACAGTAGTAGTTAAAGGGCAGATGTTCCATAGCCAACCTTCTATTAATGTAATAGATCACACAGCGAGTATGTTGACAAACTGGCTGGCCTGGGGGTTCCCTCTTGTAAGCATACTCCTTCGTGTTTGATACTCCTCAGGGATATGCACTGGATAAGAGAGTATAGGCCTTAATTATGCTCTGACCACAGCCACAAGTGGCAATATCACCATGTGATGAGGCGGCATATTCTTGCACCGAGAGAAGGAGGCGCAAGAATCCTTTGTTAAATGTTTCATGTTTCATAATGTCTTTTTTAATGTTGTTGTTGTTCTTCTAGTCATGTTCACGTTGTTCTGGCTTCTTATTCCGACCTACACAGCTCATCTGCAATGATACCACAGAAATTGGGTAACAGTAGTGTACATTCCATTAAAGGGTCTAAGGGCAAAAGTAACCAACCCAACAACCAGATATGGAAAACATTGAGGTGACACAACTGAAAAGTAAAAGGATATTTATTGTGGGGGAAACACAAAGGGACGGGTAAGGGCACCGATGGTGGAGGCAAAGGAAACCAAAAAAAAACAACAGTACTAAACGTCTGAGCTCCTCAGAAAGAAAAGACCCAAAACCCTGACTAGCCTAGCTTTCACCAGGAAAACAAAAACATACAGGGGTGGCATCCACCTCTTACCTATAGTCCTTACACACATGCACTGTGCGCCGGACATTCTCCAGATATACCCGGAGGGGCTGTCTGTGTGAACGCACATACAGAATCTGCCCCTCCGAAATTTACCCAGAGTTTATCCCGACCAGGACCCTCGTGTGAAGTCGGGAGAATCGGAGAGCCGGAAAATAAACGACGAGCAAGGGTCCGTGTAGCTGACGCGTGGATGAGGTTTCCATCCTGCGACTGGCATGAAACCAGGAGCACGGAGTGAGGCTGCCTCACACCTTTCTCTTCTCACCCGTATTTTGTTCCAACTACTTTCTGCTTTCCCCTCATCTTTTGATATCGTGGATACGTCAAAACAAATGCAATTCTTATTCATTTATGTGTTATTATATGGATTTATGTGTTAACAAAACACTGTGACTGCCCCTGCATACTTTTTGCATCACGTCCTGCTTCCTCCAGGCGCCGGCCCTCACCTAAAGTATCCAGAGTATCTCCGAGACGCATGAACACCTCTGACGCGGCTTATCTCCGGCTGTGTGTTGCAGGTATGAAAGGGCAACTCCCGATCATCTCCGGATCTGAAGTTCATGTGTGAAAGGCTTACTAGTGTCTCTAGACAAGGGTTATCTTGGTGTGTGATATTTACAGGGTACCCCAAGCTTACCTGGCCCCCTTCCCAGGGAAGAAAGGAAGGTCAACACAAAGGGCAGGTAGCAAACGGCAGAACCAACTAACAAACAAACAAACAAATGGGGAACAGCTCCGTACGCAACACATGGCTCCTGGGCTTCTGCCCACTGCCCATTGGCTGTTGCTACCCTCTTGTAGACAGCCCCACCTGCCCCCCCCCCCCCGTTATAGTTATAGTCACATGGCATGATATGCTCCACAGTGCATTTTCTCTACCACCTGTTTCCCTCATCTTGGGGGAAACATGGGGTCTGCAGGGCCTGTCTTTTACAAGATCAAAGCCTGGGAGCCAAACCATATTTTGAACCGTCCTAAGGCTAGAGTAGACTTTGGCACTGGTCCAAAGGTGTGTGCCAATGATAATCACCCCTCAGACCTATGTAGAACATAAACGTATTGAATAAAGCACTGATTCCACTAACATATAGGCAGTGACGGCTTGTGTTTCTCCATCGGACAATTGAACGCAGGCATCCGGTTCAAAACTGCATTACCAAAGATCTTGGTAAGTAATTTCTGTCTTGCTAAAGTATGTCCTTCTTTTAGGTGAAGTCTGTTTATCCTCCACTGCTTTGCGACCTATTTGGTTGAGTTTGTGGTTATGGTTTTCATCTTTCAAAGTCCTCAATTTATGTAATTCCCTTTTTTGACCGTGACCTTGCGTCTTCCAGCAGCCTTCTGCTGTTCCTCTTCAAGCTCATTGTTTGTTTTCTTCTCATACATTGCTTTATTTAAAACTTTTATAATTTTCTCTCTCTTGCTCTTGTTCTTGCCTCACCTCCCCGCCTCCCTACCTCTCTCCCTCTGTTGTTTACGTTGTTTTGTTAGGTTTGTTTAAGACCTGGTTTCTAATTGTAAATGAACAGGGAGGAACATAATGAGGATTGCCTCCCTTTTGCTTTTGACCTTGTTTGTATTGACTTGGTGATGATGTGACCAAGACAGACAGACACTATAGAGTGGAAGTCACGCCCTTACGCTAGAGCCCGTGGGACCTATGAGATCGAAACATATGAACGGGTTTCAATGGAGAGAAAGTAATTACTTTCTGGTCCCAGTATTTATATGCCCTGGATTACACATATGTTGTTTGCGGATTTAAATGATAATTTTTCATGTCAAGAGTTTGACCGTTTATTGTGCAATTGTTCAGTTAAAGGCTGTAGAGAAAACACAATGAGAAAGACTACATGTCTCGTATGTGCCGTCACGCTCCCTGCGACTGGCGTGGACAAGACTGACAATCTCCCCGTCGGCATAACTGAAACTCTCCACATGGCCGACTTATAATGTTTTTCACCTCTTACGATGCTTTTATCCTCCCCTTGGAAAAAAAACTAACATTATCAAACTTCTTCACGAAAATGTTTAGTTTTCTTTGCATGAAAATTTATCTTTTAAATCCACAAACAACATATGTGTAATCCGGGGCATATAAATACTGGGACCAGAAAATAATTACTTTCTCTCCATTGAAACCCATTCATATATTTCGATCTCATAGGTCCCATGGGCTCTAGCGGAAGGGGCGTGACTTCGCCACTCTATAGAAAGACAAGACACTATTGCCACAAATACATGTAGTTAAATCTTGACTCCATTTTTCATAATTTTTCCACTCAACATCTGTGTTGGACGAAAGCAATGGACCCAATGGAAGGTAGGCTTTTGGCATTTTCAATGATAAGTCACCACCTGTTCTTCACCTTTGCAAACACAGGTGTTTGGTTCAGCGAAAGTATGCTTTATTTTCAACACAATATTTCTTAATATAATATAACCATAGCAAAGTATGTCTCTGTGGCTTGATGAAGGTTTGCAGAAGGTAAGTATATTTTTGTAGAGCTAGGCAAACGTTGCAGTATTTTCCCCTTTAGTTGTTTCATGAGACATAAAAATGAGACTTCAACCACCCTATCCCATATACTCGCGGGGTTTGGTCCAGAAACCCTTGTACCGGAAGTTGAATGCTGCTAAGCCAATTTCTAAGCCAAATACGAAAATGTTTTTTGTACGGCAAATATGTTCCGATTTGGTGGGCTGCCTCACCTGTGCCCCCTACTGGATGTAAAATAATAAATAGTTTACTCTTCTTAGTGTAAAAGACTGTAAGAAAACGGGGTACTTATTTGAGTGTACAGTTTAAGCTGTGAGTGTGAATGTGTGCAGTCTAGGTGTCAGTATAGGTGATTTTTCATGGCAATTAATATATTCCATATGTGCTTAGACCAAAGGGGTCCTATATCAACATTGGTTTCGAAGCGAACGTCAACATGATTAATTAAATGTGCGCATGAGACTTGACCACAACATGCACTTCAAATTCTTCAGTCCAATCCTGATATGACCTTTCAATCGCACACCATGTCGGTAAACCGCCATGAACTGGTCGCCTGCTGTGGAAAGTGTTGGTTCATAAGTCACTCGAAAGCCAACAGACAAGATAAGCACTGGTTTTCTGTTATCAACAACTCTCTAATAGCTTCTTGTCGTTATGAAGCCACCTCTTGGGTTATAGATCAGATTGAGGCACCATTTAATCTAATGGTAGCAAAAAGCTGTCATCGCCTTCAAAGCATTTCTCCTATGTCTGAAGCAACAATCCCCTTTACCCTATATCACCAGTTTCAATCCAAATTGCGTTATCTTTTCATTTTACACTGTTTCTACTCTGTGCTGTCCGTGTGTAGCTTGGTTGCCAGGGAAGAACACTATTGTGTCATCCAATTTCTAAAGCTGAACTTGTCCTGTAGGCAGCGTATATGTTTGTTTGTGTGTGTGTGTGTGTGTGTGTGTGTGTGTGTGTGTGTGTGTGTGTGTGTGTGTGTGTGTGTGTGTGTGTGTGTGTGTGTGTGTGTGACAATGTCTGGACAAGTCCTGGGTGTGTAAGTGAGCATTTTGGTAAACTGTTCGAGAGGTGGAAGGATGATTAGGAAGGGATGTCCTCTATTGAGCTTGTCTCAGAGTCACCAATGTGCGTGTGTGTGTGTGTGTGTGTGTGTGCGTGCGTCTGTGTTTGGGTGTGTGGGTGTGTTTCTGTGTGTGTGTGTGTGTGTGTGTGTGTGGTGTGTGTGTTTCTGTGTCCTGCCAATGTGTTAATCTCTCCCTGCAGTTATCTGTCTGACACTAGCCTTCTCTGCCCAGGACAGCCATTGTATGTGTGTGTGTGTGTGTGTGTGTGTGTGTGTGTGTGTGTGTGTGTGTGTGTGTGTGTGTGTGTGTGTGTGTGTGTGTGTGTGTGTGTGTGTGTGTGTGTGCGTGTGTGTGAGAGAGCACATGTGTGTTTTCCCTCGAGGCTTTCAGATAATGTCGGTTTCCAGGGAGGTAGTGATACCACCACTGAGTCCTATTATCAACCTGTCACACATACTTAGGTGTATTCACTGACACACACACTCACACTCACGCACAAGTGCAAACACTAAGACACTCACTCACTGTCCCTAACTCAAACATTCACACGCACACACACACACACACACACACACACACACACACACACACACACACACACACACACACACACACACACACACAAGAAAGGATGTCCTGTGCTGAGCTGGTCTCAGAGTCACCAATCGTGTGTGTGTGTTTGTGTGTCTTTAAGTAAATTAACACATTTTATCAATCACTGAGGAGACTTTCAGGACCTTGAGGCCTTTTACATCAAAGCCCCTTAATTTGTGCCATTAAGAAGATTAGACGTTAATTTATTTGAAAACGGTACACGCTCTTATGAACAACTGTGCCTAATGTTGAACCTAGCCTAATCTTGTGTTCCCATTTGTACTTTGCTGCTCCACGTAGAAGTTTGCTTTATCTAAGTTGGTACTGATTATAAGGATACCAAATGTTCCCCTTCTCCTTTGTCATCTCGCCTAGCTACGTAACCCTGCTCCCCGGTGTTTTCCTCTCACGACAGAACGCATTGGCAGGAGGCTCCAAATGGGCGTTATTGGCCAGAGAGAGGGTGGGTGTTCGATTACATACGTTTGGCAGAAAGAGGCCTGGGAGAGGGCAGGACTTTTAGTGACATGGGTTTAGCAGAAAGAGGCAAAGAGAGGGAGGCACTTCTGGTAGCAGGACATCCATTTCGGTTACATGTTTTGGATATTGCTTTGTCAAATTTTTCGTACAAAGCTCCATGTTTTCAAATGCTTGTCTCTGTTGTTGTTTTTCTGTTCATTTTCTTATTCTTGTTCTTGCTCTGGGGACAGTTAGCGTGCGTAAATCACTCAAATTATGAAAGAGACCAGAAATTGCGTTGCGGTAGACTGCAATAACGCTTAAATATATGATCCTCTCTCAGCCTACTTTCTATGTTTTTCTCTCTTTACTCCTTTAAGATCCTGCTGATGCCCTCCACTCCGCCTTCTTCCCTCATCCTTTCAAATGCACGCATGGCTCGTTTAAAATGCACGCATGGCTCGTTTTCCTTTCTATGCAGTGGTTTCGCAGTGTTGTCCCTGAATAACCCCGTTCTCCCACTGAGCCTCCCTCATTATAACATTCTTCTCTTTCCATTGCCCTTCTCAGCATGGAAGATGGACAGAGAGATGCGTAGATAGCATCTAGACGGCTAAATACAAAATAGAATTCTGACCAGAGTTTTGTTTGCTTTTCTATATGTAGGTTTCTTTGCTGATGAATATTAGAAAGAATGTTTTGTTGACTTTTAGTTTTATGTTTATTCTTTATAATTAACAGAAGATTAATTCAATTTTTAGACAGTCCTATACATACCTTTTTTTTGTACAGAGTGAGCCCACATGAATGACATGAATGTTCCTTACATCGACTTAGCCAACATGAATGAAATGAATGTTCCTTACATGATGTAGAGTTAGCTGAGATTAAGAAAATGAATGTTCCTTACATGATGTAGAGTTAGCTGAGATTAATGACATGAATGTTCCTTACATGATGTAGAGTTAGCTGAGATGAATGACATGAATGTTCCTTACATGATGTAAAGTTAGCTCACATGAATGACATGAATGTTCCTTACATAATGTAGAGTTAGCTGAGATGAATGACGTGAATGTTCCTTACATGATGTAAAGTTAGCTCACATGAATGACATGAATGTTCCTTACATGATGTAGAGTGAACTCACATGAATGACAAGAATGTCCCTTACATAATGTAATTAGCTCACATCAATGACATGAATGTTCCTTACATGACATAAAGTTAGCTCGCATAAATGAAAGGAATGATTCTTCCAATTGGGAATATGGCAAAAAAAGAAGGAACAAATAGCCCAGTTTAAAGCATCGTTATGCCTTTTCAGATAGAGATGTTAACGCTACATAGAGAGCAAGGGAAAGAAAACCTGACAGAGACAAAGGAATTACCTCCCATTTCCCCCTGACAATGACACGGGGTAAAATAATTATTATCACACAAATAATAATTTGTCTTTTTCTGTGCATACTTTCTCAGAGTCACATTTGTGGCTCCAGGCGCATAATATACTGGACTGCCTGCATTTGAATATTTCTTTGGCAGGAAATCGCATTACTGACTATTAAAAAGTAATTATTTGTACATAAATTTTCCACAAGTTTTAGCCTAGTCTTGGCAGACGCATTTGTGGTGCGTGTGTGTGTGATTGTGTGATTGTGTGTGTGTTTGATCATTCGATGCTAAGGCAGTTAGTGCAGGGCGCTTGGCAGTGTTGTGTTTATTAAAAACACAGACAGCCTCTCCATCATCAGTGTCACACATACAGTACACACACACACACACACACACACACAAAGCTCTCAGTGTCGCTTAAACTATATTTCACAGCCTATTGCATACAGCATGTTAATGTAATTACCAATGCTAGCAGAGAAGAAGAGTAAGGAGGATAAAGAGAGACAAGACATACAAATGGACAGCGGAGGGACAAAAGGATGGGAAAAACTTAGACAGCAGAAATCACGTATCAGAAGGGCCAATGACTCGGGGGACACCGGAATTGAAGAGAACGACAAGATGAGGCAAATGGACGGTCAGAAGAACAGACAATTGGGAAATATGTGGTTAAGACATCATGGTAAAGATCTCTTAATACCAGTGTTACTGGCCCATAACCGTAACCCCACCACTGGCCCACTCGGCATTACATAATCTGTATTCCCAATACTGAATAGCAAACATTGTTTTGAGATGTTCAAAACACATGATAAACCATCGGATAGATCTATAGATGTATGGAAGCATCTATAGATATTGACCAATTGATGAGTGCCCCTAACAATGTCCTCACAGCTATTTTCACCTTAAAGTAGTTTCACCTTTTGAAGGTCTTTGGTTTACGAGTCAAAACACTTAAACCCACAAGAGAATCTGATCCATTTTAAATAACCTTAACCTTCCCGGAAAGGCATTATAGGAGTCCCATATATGTGTGTGTAAGACATTCCTAATTTAAGACAAAATCACGGCGGAGCTATTAAAGGAGTAAACAAGCAATAATAATAGTAACAACAATAATAATAAAGTACACTATTTATATCTTTTGGACTTAGTGACACTATATGACACTACACTATTTAATAAAATAATAGATTATTTTTATTATAATTACCTGGGAACCCTGGATCCCATTTCAGTATTCTGAAATTATTAAAAATAATATTTAAAGATTGCATGTATTAGAAAGTTAATTAGTTGTAATTAGTTATACATTTTTAATAATATAAGAAACTCTATGGTAAGTGATTTATTATTGTGTTTTAGAGTTTTTTATCTTCAAATCATTGTCAATGATTAATGAAATAATATTCTAGGCAGGTATGAAATGAAAGCTGGTGTATCATTTCAATAAAGCATTTCTAGTGCTTTCCCTTGGGCCTCAGCCCAACTTTTAAATAGTTTCAGTCAAGCATCCTAAAGAAACTGTAGCCTAAAGAAATATTTTATTTTTTTCGACATGAAGACAGTTTACGGAATAATTTGGGAAAAACCTGAGTGCCACCTCCAAGTCATTACTGTCTAATGATTGGAACAGTCTGGCAGACTGGCTCTAGCTGGGTCTCATCCAAGGGTCAGGATGATGTGGGCATGTGTGTGTGCGTGTGTGTGTGTGTGTGTGTGTGTGTGTGTGTGTGTGTGTGTGTGTGTGTGTGTGTGTGTGTGCGTGTGTGTGTGCGTGCGTGTGTGTGTGTGTGTGTGTGTGTGTGTGTCATTCACTCAAACGATGGATGCACAACAACGTGCTTTAAAGGAGAAACAGTTCCGTCCTCAATTAAATGTTGGTGTCTGATCTTATCTCGTTCATCATTCATAATGTTTCTTTGCTAAGGCTACGATCATATACTGTCAAGTAAGGTTGATTAATCTGTGTCGTTAATACAGATAGGGTTAGGTGAGGTCAAGCAATAGAGGTAGAAGTATGTAGTGTGTAGATTCACTGGTTCTTTATTTCGACATAGTACCAAGGGGTTTTTATATATAAAGGACAAGCATCAATGTGTCTTCCATTTCTCACTTTAGCAACTGCAATAGACTAATATAACCAAAAGTATGAAATGATTTTGTGCAACAAAATGTGTGAAGGATGTTATAAATGATAAATGTAGCGCACTTGTATAGCGCATTTTGTAGGACATAACTTGTTGTTGCATCTTGTAAAAATGTGGAATGTGGCTTGTTTGGCTTGTTAAAAGCCTGTATTATCTGAAAGCAGGAAGAGTGCGGATTATCACGAAGATTTTAGCTATTAAGATATCAGGAGTCCAAAGGTGAAAGGCATAGGCCTGTATTAAGTTCAACTCAAGTTGATGGTTCTGTTGGAGTTCATCACAGGAACTACAGTGAATCAATGCGAGGAGTGAACTGTTCAAGTCAAGCAAACAGTAACTTATCTGTATTTATAATAAATATTTGGGACCCAGCTGTGTATCCAAGGTCGACAACACATAGAGAGGGGTGGTAACTTAGAGATAAAACTGAATAAAAGGAGCAGACAAATGCAGAAGAATTATGGAATCCTGGCCACGGGGGCTCCATGAAGAACGTTCACTCTAGCCTGTAGAACGGAAGAAACAGAACTTAGAAAAATCGGACTCAGAAAACTTAGAACAAATTTCTCTCCGAAACACTCATCGGAACGCCCATCGGAAGCAAGCCTTATCCCGCAACTAGCCATGGAAGGATTCCTTCCGTAGCCCTTTGGGGCTACATAGGCCATAGCTGCCATAGGACTAATTGAATAGACTATTCCGGCCACAAGGAAAGATTGAGAAACTCTCTCTTTTCCCCCACCCTGATCCTAAGGACCACCAACCCAGTGGAGGGAGGTAGAATTCGGTGCCAAGACTATTAGACAATTCCAAACTAGATATTCCCATCATGTGCAACAGATGTCTTTTTTACTTTTTTATTCCAAATATCCTTGACGGTATATTATCAGCTATTGCAGTATGTTTTATTAATCTTCTTTGACAGTTTATTTTGCTTAATGCAATGTTCCAAATATCAATCCTGCAAATAAAACTATAATCAACCCATCCTTTTTTCATCAATCAGCGAACACCTTTTTCGCTGATTGATGAGGATTAGAATAGCGCTTCGTGAACCATCAGCAGAATAAGTATAAGCATCGTGGCTCTTAGTGGTTACTTAGTTAAACTAAATGAAACATATCCCTTGAGTTAGTTATTTCCAAACTCTTAAACAATCCAAGCAAACTTCCAAGTGCACGGATCCCAGGGGAGAGCTATCACACAGACGCGATCGGCAGCCACGGTCCTGACCAGCGTTATGCTCAGGGGTAGGGCGCCGAAGCAAGCGGGGTAGGTGTCTGGTTAAAACAATAGTAAGGGGCTGGGCGAGTCTCTCCACCGACCTGTTACAACCGTTACTGGATACAGGTTTCACTTAATCCTCCTCCCATGGGGCGGTATAGTCGCCGGATCTAACAACAATACTCAGTCATAAATGCAGCTGAAATGTTTTGGTACCCAACTGAAGTTACAAGGCAATGCTGCATCGTATTGGAATGACCTGCAGTACACCAACATACAGAGAAGAAACTTGTGACTGTGACAATTTCAACCTTTTTACTGTCACAAGTCCCTGTGACACCTTGAATTTGAGGGCAATCTAAAGCATGACACAAACATGCAAACTCACACTCAGCTATGGTAAGGCCCTGCCTAAATATATAACTATAACCTACTGCATTATTTTGGTTGCGTGGTATGTGTTACAGCTACGGCTATACAGCTATACATATACACCGCAAAACAAAATTCACAACTCCAATTTACCGGCCAGAATCTTACCCTAGTTAAAAATATTTGTGAAGTGACCTGGCTTCCCGTGCTCCCCTTGCCAACTGAGCTGGCTTCGATATTATTCACCGTTCAACAGAGTTGCAGGATCTGATTGGCCAGCTGGGATGTACAGGGTCACTGAGGCACGCACACAGGGGGTAGATGGACAGATGGAGGAAGGGACCTGCACAGATGCATTGAGCTGTTACCTTTTTACCTCACAGGACAAAGAAGAGAAGAGATTTGGTTCTGTTGTGATAACTGGTCTGCTGGATTCTGCATGGCTTTGTACCTTTTATGTTTACAGCTTTAAATCTAATATAATAAGCGACTATGGGAACAGGACAGGATCTGCATCAACCCTTTTCAATTGTACACTACACAGTTTTTGAGTGGTATCCAGTTAAGACGTATCCAATTTTGATGTGAGCAGAGAACCTTTAACCTCAAATTTTTGTCTATCCCTTGGGAGTGTGTGTGTGTGTGAGAGAGAGAGAGAGAGAGAGAGAGAGAGAGAGAGAGAGAGAGAGAGAGAGAGAGAGAGAGAGAGAGAGAGGTTACAACTCTCTATCTGAGGCTGCATTTTTCAAGGTACCCTCCGGTTTTTGTAGTTTCAATATCAGATTACAGCCTTTGTGAGGCCTGTATGCATTTGCATTCTGTGTTGGTGGCAAAACATCACAGCGCATCGCCTATATCGCCTGTATCAAAAGAAGTGTTGTCCAAGGTCTATCACTAAAACGGTGATGCCAATTGGGCAGGGTACACTGCTGTGTGTGTGGATAACAGTAATGTCATTCTGAGAATCGGGATGACTTCAGAGGTTTGTCTCTAAAAAACCATTCAGCAGATTCTCTTTTGCAAAGAGCTTTGTCATTCTCTCTCTCACCAACGTAGAGAGTGAGAGTCCTTCATCTAGTGTGCCCTCTTACTGACGAACGTAGTACACGCTAATCTCGGTGGTGACAAAATGCTCTGTGCAAGAGGGCAACTTGGGTTGATCTGTTATCTATAATTTATCTCACTAAGTTTTGGATCAATCGAATGGGACTACATTACGGTGTGGAGGGGTTTATTCAAAACTTTAAAATACAAACAGATGGAAACAAGCTTAAATTAAGTTGGTATTCTGGCCTGCCGCACAGTCCGATCCACGATACACCTATTCTTGTCCCGTTGTGGCTTGGGAAAAGGGATGAGGTATACCCCATTCTGCAGCCTCCCGGGATCAGTGATGGTAATAACGCCCTTTAAAAGAACGGCGTTAGGTAACGCCGTTATTTTTTCAGTAACGGGGTTATCTAACTAATTACTATTTCCGTCGTTACAACGCCGTTACTGTTACTGTACGAAAAATGGAGTGCGTTACGATGAATTGATTGAATAAACTGCGTAATCCGAACGCACCCCTGGCTCCAATCACAAACTGCTAGTGAGGAGACCGGATGGGTTAACAACGAGATAAGCGATTATGATTGGCTAAGGCAGAGTCATGTTTCATGGTAGCCAATCGAAGCCAGTGTTTTTACACACAAGCCAGGACACGCGCGCCACACACACGCAAACGCACACGCCAAACAGATTCGATGAAGCAGCAGAAATGGCGAGTCCGGAGCAATCCGATGAAAAGTTGGCATTTTCTGTAGTATTCGGCAGATGTTCCACAGCCTTTGCAACCAAGCAAATTGAAATTCAGGCCACATCCGCACTAACCCAGGTAAATGTGAAAACGCACATCCGCAATGAAAATGATCTCCGTCCACACTATCGTTTTCATATCGTTTTCGGAATGTTTTGCATCCACGTTCCACACTGAAATTATTTTGATAAACAGTTGTTGTCAAGGTTACGTAACTCCGCCACGCCTCTCTGTTTAGATTACAGGCGCGCGATCAGCTGATATTTACAGTTGATCAGCTGGTTAATCATTTTCGACCCGGTCTTGTCCGTCTCGAGTGCAAGCTTGTGGCAGTGTCATGGCAACCGAACGTCATCGTTTCTTGAAAGCCTCCGTCTCCTGTCCATACTACAACGCGAACCCAGCGTTTTCACATTTATATTTATGCGTTTGTAGATTTACCCGGGTTAGTCTGGACTGGGCCTCAGTTGGAAGCATATCAGGGCCTTGAATGGGCAGTTCAACCATTTAACACATTAAGGCCAAGTGACAACTGCTCAGAAAAATCCAAATTCTTTGGCATATAGCAACTTTCTTTTTTTTTTTTTTACAGTAAGGCAAATAGTTACTTTCCCTGGTACCTAGTTACTTTTATTATAGAGCAATTCAGTTAGTAACTCAGTTACTTTTTGGAACAAGTAGTGAGTAACTATAACTAATTTCTTTTTTAAAGTAACGTTCCCAACACTGCTGTCATTTACTCATCTGCGTTCTAAGGGCGGAGCTTAGCGACAGGTCTATTGGGAAGTTGGCGAGCCGTTGACCTCCATTCTATTCCAAACAAATGTTTTGTGGCTCCCATAGCTTGGATCAAACTGTAGATTTTTTTAAAATGCTTCTACCCACTGGTTGCAATGGAATGGTTCAGGGATGAAAAAGTTAAATGTGTCTAATTCTACATACATTCACACAACTTGATCCAAGCACTTCATTTAGGATCAGAAGTGACTGCTTAGGCTGCGTTCTGATCAGGGACAAAACGCCCCCTCCTACACTTACCCTCACAACTTACAACTCACAACTTGAATTATATACATTATTTTCAGAATTATCATACTACCTCACACGCAGCCACAAACTTCACACAGAATTCTAACAGCACTCCTCAGTCTCTTAGTTCATGAGCATGGGTAGTGGTGCGGCTGATCAGCAGCAGTGGGAGCTGGTGAACACGTCTTCTACATCTCGAGGTGTATGGCCTTTTCATTGTCATCTACATCTTGTTCCTGTTTGGCCTTCCCTTGTTTTTAATGCTACCTTCAAAAACTCCCATCTCTCTCTGTCTTTTTAGCTGTTCCAATATAGTTTGTGGTGTGTGTGTGTGTGTGTGTGTGTGTGTGTGTGTGTGTGTGTGTGTGTGTGTGTGTGTGTGTGTGTGTGTGTGTGTGTGTGTGTGTGTGTGTGTGTGTTTGGACTGAATCACGATAGTCACGTAGTGCGTTAAGGGGAAGTACTGACATTTGGAGAAGTCGATGAGAGCAGCAATTAGCATGCTCGGCAAAGCAATTAGCACACACCCTCCAAACACCCACTACCTTGGGTGAAACAATGGCTTGAGGCAAACCAGGCTGCCCAGTAACATCTATACTAGCTTAACTACCTGGGGGTCACCTGGTTCACATCAACCCAAACTAGCTACATCACCTGGGGGGAAACATGGTCAGCAGCACCCAGGCTAGCTACACTACCTGGGGGAAACTTCTCCAGCAGCATCAAGGCTAGATACACCAACCTAGTGGGTTAATATTTGGTATTGACACAATTGCTCAAATCAGACTTTGCGCTTGAGGGTTAATATTGATATTCTATCAATTACTCTGAATATAACAACTTATAATGAAGGGACAGCAGACGCAGTAGACTTTCAATTGATTAGTTGCAACCACAGAATCAGCATAACAAAAGCAGAAGCCTGCAACATCATAGGGCATGACGGTATCTTAAATGGGAGAAACTTAAGGGCTGATTATGGTCCCAGGGCCTGATGTGCGCCTCCCAAAAATTGTAACCTTCCGTCGACTAGACGCAGCAGCAAAGGCTGTGATTTGCAGCCTACCTTCCCGCAACGTAGGCTGCAAATCTACGGTCAAGCTGCAAATCTACGGTCAAGCCGGGAACGTGGGACCATAATCAGCCCTTTAGAATATCAATACATAACAGCTAACAATTAAAAATAGATTTCCTATCCCGCTTGCAGTAGAAAGAAAATTGAGAAGAACCATGTTTTCACGCTGTAGCTGTATAGTTGTACCCTAACTGTGGTGCCAGTGCTTATTTTGACACTTGAGCATCAGGTCCTGAAAAGCTAAAATAGCAAATGTGTGACAATTATCACACCATAGGTAGATGAATTTCTATGATTTCTATGCTGTGTGCGGTTGCTGTGCCTGCACACATGTGTGATGATGCAAGTGTGAACCTGAGAGTGTCAAATAGATAACCAAGATAGACTAGATTGTGATGTCACATCTCAATGAGGGCCTCCATTTCAGGAATGTTAATGGTTGGTGTTTTGATGGTGTTTTATTAATTGTTTAGCAATTAAGCGTGACAGTATTTCTCATTATGGAGACATTGTTGTGTTTATTTGTCTGAAAAAATGGTCACAACGTTTATCGTTGGGAGACATGGAAAAATGTGTTAATAAGCCTAGGTTATGGTATATTTACGATTATTTATTAGTATAGAAATCCAGCACAGAAGTTTTGCCAACAAAAGATCACAATGCATTCTGATTTACAAGCCCTATAGGCTATATCCTCTTTTCAACATCATCCAATCTCACCTTTTAGACACACTTCCCTTATGTTTTAAAATAAAACACAACATTTATTATGTGAGGCATATGCATTGGGATCAAATCAAACTGATGAAGTTGATGAAGTTGTTATCATAAATCATCCGTCTCAGCCTCTTCTGTTCGTTCGCCCTACATCATTATGCGACAAATCACCACTGAGCAATTGCTGTAATTAACATTGAACATAATTTGTGTCACCACCTTTGTGCATACAGTCCGTGGATGCTTAAGTCACGTCAATCGCAAGACTCCTGCCAGACAAACAGATGATATTTCTGTTTCTCTCTCCATGGGAACATCTTTTTAACTCCGCCGACGCAGTGGCCTCAACGGAGAACTCCCTGACCGGATTTGTGTTTCATGAAAGAAGAGGTCTAAAGTGAAAGAGTAGAAAAGAATCAGGGTGAAAGAAAACATGAGAGAAAAAAAGCAGAAGCATTTAACTTTCATGTATATTCTGAGAGGCCATACCTGTCCCCCTATTCAAATCAATATACTCTTGAGGTGCCAGGTTGTGGAAAATCCACCCTATATGACTGCAAATCTAGGTAGAGTGGACCGTCTTATTCAGCAGTACACAAGTCTGTCTGCAATCCTCACAAGAACCTTTTCTCTTATTATTTTTTTGATCCTTTATCCTCATACAAATGGTAATGTAGAGCACACCCTCAGTACAGTCTCTGTTGTTTATGCAGTCCTATTTCTTCTTCTTGTTCTGTCCCTTTGCCTTTCTTCCCTTGAATATTCCCCAAAACCACAGATCTTCTCTTCACCTGTTTCCACCTGTACGCTGGCCTTTCCCCTGACCTCGTTGCCCTCTTGATGGCTCATTAAAGGCACAACATGTGCTTGCCATTGGATACATTCTTCGCCTGTAATTAATTCAAAGCCATGAGCGCGCTGGACTTGGCTGAGCTTGTGGGAAAAATAGCTTAATTACCCATCATCCACATCCTCACCTTGGTCATCATAACTTTTTGAAGATGTGTTAAGAAGATGCTAATTTGACCTTTGTACCATGAAAGTCAGCATATCACCATTTTGTCCAGCTTGATGTGTTTATACATTACACCATGATTACACTATAATTGGTTGACGGCGGAACATTCTAGCCTATCCTAACATACGATTCTGACCGTCTGGCCTCAAGCTCTGGTTTGCAAACTGTTTTAAATGTCAGCCTCTGCAAATACAGCATCGTGGTAACACAATGTGCGTGCAGAAACCCATGACATCCCATTCAATACAAAATTTCGTTCTGCACTTAATTCTACTATACTTAATTCTACTATATACAGTCTATACGACTGTCGGTCAGCCTGTAAATGAGAACCGTTTGAGTTTTGATGAAGAGAGGGCGACTCATTAATATTCCTAAGAGGAGGAGAATGTAATTGAAACACTTGAATCTGCTACGATGTGTGTGTCTGTGTGTGTGTGTGTGCGTGTGTGTGTGTGTGTATGCATGTGTGTGAATGTCTTTCTTATCATGCTCTATCTTTTATTGTATTCTCTCCTGATGTTTTTAAGAGGCTGCATTGGGAATTTTAAAGATAACAGGTGCAGAAATTTCAAAAAAGGGACCATCCTTATCTTTTAAAATAACATGATGTATCGAAGGATAGCTCTTCGTAATGTATCAATCAGCATCTCATATTTTTTCTTCAGATGCCAATTCATTTCTGTAAAATCACAAATGATGGAAAACAGGGAAAAACCTGCTGATTAACACTGTAAATTCCCATTAAACCAATAACTAACATATGTACCATATGCTCACCAATCAAATACCATGTAACAACGATCAAGAAAATAATTGTTGCAGTCATTTTCTGACAAAATATCACCAGGCAATAGCAATATCCTATCTTTTCTTTATTTGTGCAAACTCAGGTTTAATCGACACCCTTCAATGTCGGAAAAAGAAGACAGTTTCACACTCTCGTTGCTTTTTGGGGTCTTCACAGTTCTTTCAACCCCATCCTTTTCCTGACAACTGTCACCTTCCGCTCCATCACTCTGTGTGTGTGTGTGTGTGTGTGTGTGTGTGTGTGTGTGTATGTGTTTGTTTCTACATGTTTGTGTGTGTGCTATATGTAGGTGCGTGCACAGGTGTGTTATTTGTAGGTGTGTATGTGTGTTATATGTCAGTGTTTGTGTGTGTCATTGTGTGCGTGCACAAAGGACATATAGAGGAGATTTGTTGGGAACCGGCACAGTGTGAATTATCTGCGGGGGAGAATAAGAGATCGGTCCAGCACAGCTGACTACAAGTCACACACACACACACACACACACACACACACACACACACACACACACACACACACACACACACACACACACACACACACACACACACATATACACACACACACACAAACAGATGCATCAACACACAATAGGTGGACATACAGCTAATTTGCGTCCACTCTTTAAAAGTAAGAATAATAAAGACCAAAGGATCGGGGAAGAAATAGCATGTGGATCAAGAGAAAGAAAGGAAATCCCTCCATGTATGTCTGAGAAATAGATTGACGTGTGTGTGTGTGTGTGTGTGTGTGTGTGTGTGTGTGTGTGTGTTGCTTGATGATGAATTTATGGTAATCATCCATGCAGATGAAGTGCACCAGTCAAGTTGCTCCGTCGTCCTGCTGTCAAAAACCAGTGAGGGAAAACACAGGGAAGACACACACACACACATAAACACACACACACATACACACACACACACACACACACACACACACACACACACACACACACACACACACACACACACACACACACACACACACACACACACAGCCACAGGTTCTGGATGATAACACTTGCATGAAAGCCTTTGTGGAGTGTGTGTGGTTGAGGGCTGGCTTAACCCATTTGTGCCGGCTGCTGCGCGGCGCAACATTGTATCTACTAGACACAATGTTGCGCCGCGCATTAGCCTCCTCTGGCCCGAGTCGTACTGATTAGACTCTGGGGCTGATGGAGGCTCCACACCTGTTGTGCATTGAGCAAGCAATGCACACAGGTTAAAACAGCCATCATACACTCGCCCTGTGTCCTGGTTATGGCCAACCTGGTCTCACAGGAATCCGTGAAATGACCACGGATGCTTAACCCATTTGTGCTGGCTGTTGCGCTGCGCAGCAGCCGGCACAAATGGGTTAACTCAAAATCCGTGGAAACCTCATGGAAACACGCCAATTTCCGTGATATGGCCACGGATTTTGCTCCATTGCAAGTTAATGACACTCATATTCCGTGGCACACACACAGATCCCCATTTCAACGACGAGTCATCCTGGTCTCACAGGGATCCGTAAAATGACCATATATATATATATATATATATTTGAATGAAATTCCTATTGACGATATGGCACTATATCCCCATTCTCACCAATGCACCCATCTTGAATTTAATAGACCATTTTCGTTGCTTCGATGAGGTCTGGTGGTCTCTGTATATAATAAATAAATAATTATACATAACAAAATATGAATATATATATATATATATGTATGTGTATTTATATTTATATATCTATATACACATACATATTCATACATATAAAGGCCTATATATTTATTTCTTTATTTTGTTGCTTCGAGGAGGTCTGGGCCACGTTTCCTGATAAAGATGGATCTTCGCTCGTACGATCATTCTCACGATGGATCTTGCGAACCATCGTGAATTTCTTTGGAGCGTTTCCCGAAACTCCTCTTAACATGAACGTGCGTGCACTGCACTCACGACGTTCGTAGGATTGTAGCTGTCCACTGACACAGTGCTGAAATGGGCTCTGTAGGAGGGGGAGACACAGGAATGTCGCAGGAAAATGGGGTTAAAAAGGGGTTCAAATATCTCCCCATCAAGGCCAACAGCAGAGTAGCCTATGAAAAGAATAGACTGCAATAATATGAATGCTAAAGATATTAAAACACAATTGATTAGGCCTAGGCCGACATATGCTATATCAGTCCTAATCCTGAACACACTGTGCATACATTTTTTCACGGCATTTCCCCCCCTGAAATAATTCCATATTACAAAAATCCAAAATAGCTTTTGTGGCAACTACATTTATCTTAATGTGCTGATTTCTGAAACATACTTTGCGCAGCAAAGAGAGCCGACTTTATCTGATTCCGCATAAGGTTTCATTGATTGGCGCGCACTCTCTAATCTAGAATATTGTAGACATTAAAAATGATAATAAATGAATGCGTTCCATTCATTTATTATCATTCAAATGCAGAGGCTAGGCATTGACACACGGCTATTGCTGAACCGATTAGGAAAGCTTAGTCTAGATCCTGCCCATATTGTTGGGCAGGATGAAGTAGGCTATAGGTCTTTTTACACTGCCAAGCCTGTTCGGTCACTGCTTGGCATGCCCGGCGATTTCACCTTCTTATCTCAAGTTTCCTGTGTAAACCGAGGGGGTCAAATCCCCTGTTCATCACGGCTCGGGCTTTCTTGGTTCACTGGAGAAGGCGGGGCTGCGCAATTATTCTAAAGAGGTAAGAGACCTCTTTAGAATAATTGCACAGCCCCGCCTTACTCCCGAAAGTTTACATTTTTTTATCAATGAAGACACCTGCATGCAATAATGAGTTCACGTCTGAGTGTAGAATACAAACACGATTAACTACATCAAGGGATGTTCGTTACTGTCTAGACAGGGTCCAATAAATAGTGAACTTCATCACAGCCTCACCGAAGCGCCTACAGTGCTTAATGCAAACAATCGCAACCAAAAACGCCTGCAGAAATTCTCCGACACCCGCTGATGTGTATATGTATATATATATATATGTATATATGTGTATATGTATATATATATGTATATATATATATATATATATATGTGTATATGTATATATATACAGTGGGGCAAAAAAGTATTTAGTCAGCCACCAATTGTGCAAGTTCTCCCACTTAAAAAGACGAGAGAGGCCTGTAATTTTCATCATAGGTAAACCTCAGCTATGAGAGACAAAATGAAAAAAAAAATCCAGAAAATCACATTGTCTGATTTTTTAAGAATTTATTTGCAAATTATGGTGGAAAATAAGTATTTGGTCACCTACAAACCAGCAAGATTTCTGGGTGTCACAGACCTGTAACTTCTTCTTTAAGAGGCTTCTCTGTCCTCCACTTGTTACCTGTATTAATGGAACCTGTTTGAACTCCTTATCAGTATAAAAGACACCTGTCCACAACCTCAAACAGTCACACTCCAAACTCCACTATGACCAAGACCAAAGAGCTGTCAAAGGACACCAGCAACACAATTGTAGACCTGCACCAGGCTGGGAAGTCTGAATCTGCAATAGGTAAGCAGCTTGGTGTGAAGAAATCAACTGTGGGAGCAATTATTAGGAAATGGAATACATACAAGACCACTGATAATCTCCCTCGATCTGGGGCTCCACGCAAGATCTCACCCTGTGGGGTCAAAATGATCACAAGAACGGTGAACAAAAATCCCAGAACCACACGGGGGGACCTAGTGAATGACCTCCAGAGAGCTGGGACCAAAGTAACAAAGGCTACCATCACTAACACACTACGCCGCCAGGGACTCAAATCCTGCAGTGCCAGACGTGTCCCCCTGCTAAAACCAGTGCATGTCCGGGCCCGTTTGAAGTTTGCTAGAGAGCATTTGGATGATCCAGAGCAGGATTGGGAGAATGTCATATGGTCAGATGAAACCAAAATATAACTTTTTGGTAAAAACTCAACTCGTCGTGTTTGGAGGAGAAAGAATGCTGAGTTGCATCCAAAGAACACCATACCTACAGTGAAGCATGGGGGTGGAAACATCATGCTTTGGGGTTGTTTTTCTGCCAAGGGACCAGGACGTCTGATCCGTATGACGGAAAGAATGAATGGGGCCATGTATCGTGAGATTTTGAGTGAAAACCTCCTTCCATCAGCAAGGGCACTGAAGATGAAACGTGGCTGGGTCTTTCAGCATGACAATGACCCCAAACACACCGCCCGGGCAACGAAGGAGTGGCTTCGTAAGAAGCATTTCAAGGTCCTGGAGTGGCCTAGCCAGTCTCCAGATCTCAACCCCATAGAAAATCTTTGGAGGGAGTTGAAAGTCTGTGTGGCCCAAAAACATCACTGCTCTAGAGGAGATCTGCATGGAGGAATGGGCCAAAATACCAGCAGCAGTGTGTGAAAACCTTGTGAAGACTTACAGAAAACGTTTGACCTCTGTCATTGCCAACAAAGGGCATGTAACAAAGTATTGAGATGACCTTTTGTTATTGACCAAATACTTATTTTCCACCATAATTTGCAAATAAATTCTTTAAAAATCAGACAATGTGATTTTCTAGATTTTTTTTTTTCATTTTGTCTCTCATAGCTGAGGTATACCTATGGTGAAAATTACAGGCCTCTCTCATCTTTTTAAGTGGGAGAACTTGCACAATTGGAGGCTGACTAAATACGTTTTTGCCCCACTGTATATATATATATATATATATATATAAATAGCAGTGCTGTCAGTTCAACCCGCTATTAACGGCGTTAACGCAAACCAATTTTAACGCAAACCAAAGTAACGGCGTTACTTTTTTTTAGCGCGATTAACGCTCATTGTCATTTTTTCACCTGCTGTCTAGCAACAACTAGTCACGTTAGAAAAACTGCAACACCATACCGGATCTAGCTACACCGGAAACAAAACAACAAGCACGCCGCACAAACTTGTTGGGGCAAGCAAGCATACGGAGTGGGTGAAAAACTCTTTGTTTGCGTGTCACTCTGTTTGAGCCTGCACGAGAGTTCAATGTTGTCATTAGCTGTTATGTCTTTCTGACCAATCACAGTTCAAGGCCCACCTGGGCTGTACCACTACGGGAGGGGCCGCTCAGTTACTCCCCTCTAGACCAAATCGACTTGGTTGCGACGTTGACAGTTTGTTAGTGTTGCGGCTGTTGAGTGATTGAGAGGTTGTGGACGCACAGCTCAGACTGCCGGACGGCGCTGCAAGGAACTTTTATAAACGCAATATTGTTATCCCGCAGTAATCAGCCTGACAGCTTGGTAACGAGGGGGGGGGGGTCTGAGGTTTTGGGTTAGGGTTAGGGTTAGGGCTGGCTTTTTTCCAGACTCACAATTTTCATTATAATTATTATAATTATAATTATAACATAATTATTATAATTA
>NC_136942.1:16299950-16369950 GCF_949987615.1 Pollachius pollachius | reverse complement strand
GTTTTGCTTTCGAAGCGTAATTCCAATAAAACATGTTTAAATGTCTTTGTTACTTCAGCCCTATTTCTAAATGTTACATGGTGGCGTAGCGAGAGAGAAAGAGAGAGTTAAGAGACAAACACATACACACAACACATACACACACACACCCACGCACAAGTAATGATCAATCCCACCACAACTCGGCCCGCTCTGTGTGGCTCTCTCCTCTTCCCTCTCATAACAAACGGCGGGCATCTCTGCTGTAACGTCCTAGCAAACGGCCCGGGAGACGGTTGAGCCACGACTCAGTGGGACCTCTCCACTTGCCTTATGGGGATTTCTCACTGTGTCTCACTCAATTCTTCATCCTACAGTTTTTACTTAAAAGACTCACTACTTGAGTCTTGACACCTGTCGCACAAACCGTCTAACTCATAAACACACACATTTTTTACTATATCCTTGAAATATTACAATATTTATATTAACACAAACAAAGATAATATGTGAAGCCTTGTTTCTGTTTAATGAATGTGCAGAGCATGTGTACTAAAGCCCTTTGAATGTCCTCATCTTTTTTCACGAATCAATAGTGCAGCCGTGTTTTGGATACTTCAACCAGGAAATTGGACCAAAATACTGATGACATCATGACATCAGGTTAAATCTGTAGGCTTTTTTTTAACAATGATTTATTGCTTCTTATGTTTTGTGGCAACAGGGATTCACAAACAAATGGAAATGAATAAACAAAACAAATAAAATAATCCAAAAAGCTAAATGAAATGTTGGAATCATCACACAATAAAAGTTGTGTGTCTAAATAATAATGAAGTGACTAAACAAATTATCAATCAGGGAACGCTCTCTGACCGGCTGGGCCCCTCAGCCAGTGTGTCCCAACATGCCCTGACATCTAGAGATCATGTGATGGACAGCAGATCTCTGCTAGTGCTGAGACCCGGGTGATAGGGGAGAGGCTCGAGGAGTTGGATGTAGAGAGAGGATAAGCCCGTGTTTGGCCTTCAAAGTTAATGAAAGAAAGCCTGCCAGCCAACAGGCTAAAGTGCGGGCTGAAAGAGTCCCATTTCTCGGCACGAGTTAGAGGCCAGGCTGAAACATTGTGAACTAGCTATAGGGGCGGATTGATTTCTGACGGGGGTAGCCATACAAGGTGTTAAGGCAGTCATGGAGAGAACAAAACGTGTCTTTTTAGGACAGACGGACAGACGGACAGAAATAAACGCAGCACATGGGATTGGAGAAGCGAGAGAGTTAGCGAGAAAGTGGGGAGGGATGCGTGGGAGGTGTGTGTGTGTGTGTGTGTGTGTGTGTGTGTGTCCTATTCAGCCCTGCTGGCCTTGTGCTTCTCTTGTGTTAGCTGAAGGTTGAGCCTTGGGCTCCAGTGAATAGGCCCCCTCAGCAAACAGAGATCATCATTTTCTATAACTCAGTATGTGTGGTGTTTATGGGCACACACACACACACACACACACACACACACACACACACACACACACACAAACACTCACACACAGGAACAGACGCAGGCGGGCTCCCAGTAGCCTTGGACATCCAGGGCCCACACACATCGAACACTGAACTCTCCTTCCTTTTTTCTTCCCTCCAAACCTTTCTATGAGAGAGTAATAAAGACAGCCGAGCAGCTCTGACAACCTGTCCCTTTGTCTCTCCTCCTGCGCTTCCTGCTCCTCCTCCCTTCTACACCTCTCTCCCTCCACTCCTTTACTTGTCTCTACCTTTCTCTTTCTATCTCTCTACCTCTCTCTCTACCTATACCTCTCTCACTCTACCCCTTTCTTTGTGCCTCTCTCGACCTCTCTCTGCTCTCTCTGCCGCTCTCTTGGTCTCTCTCCATCTCTCTACCTCTCTTTCTTTCTCTTTGTCTCTCTCTCTCGACTCAATTCAATTTGCTTCATTGGCATGAACGATGAAAAACTATTGCCAAGGTTTTCGACAGACATAAAAAAACAACAAATAGTTACAAAAAGGGTAATGATAACATTAAAGCAACAACATTGACAATGAATATATTATGAAGACCAATTGAGTTGGTAGTCAAATTTAATTTCTTCTTGTATGAATAGAATCAATGTATCTAGCAGTCAATGCTACACGTCTGTACTTCTCGCCTTATGGATGTGACAGTTTCTGAGATCAGGGAAGTTGATTGAATTCTGAATCGATAATATTTATTTAAATAAAGTAATTATCTCTTATGCCCTTTCTATTACGTTGCAGGAAGTTAGCTTCCATCTCAATCGCCTGGGGACAGAGTGGACGCAGACTGGCTTCTCTGGGTAGCAAGGTCTTTCTGTGATGGGCTGTGTCCACTGAGCTTGTATATTTTCATGGATTTCCTCCGTCAAAGTGGACGGATATTTTACCAGTGTGTAGTTTAATTAGGGTCAGAGAGAATTCAAATTTAATTTGAGACTAAGTGTTTGATGTTATTTTTATTTTGTTTAGTGATAACTTCTGAATCAGCAGACAGAGGGGATTTTTACCCTGATTCTCCTAGTGGCTTCCCAGGGCTTTATATTGATAGGAGTAGAAATTGGAACAGGATTTGAGATGTCTGAACAATTTGATGGCTCAATTTTGAATATTGATTATGATCAGATATTTGCCAAGTACTGCGCTGCAAGCATTGTTGGCAGTGTTCCTTTCGACCATCAGTGTATTTTTGCACTACTACTAGGTTTCTATTGTGCTTATTCCATTTGGGAACGTATTGGTTGAGTGATGGACCCCAAGTATCACTACCATAAAACACAATTGGTGGAAAAGGTCCTTCTGGCATTCTCTTTCAAATAATTGACAACCAGGTTAAAATGTCCAGTGGAAGTAATTGTCAAACTCAAACATGTATTTTGATTTGTGGGTTCCATTTCTGTGTTTCTTTCCGTTGATTTTGAAAAGTCAGAATCTTGGTCTCAAGTTTATTATCAGTGCTCATTTCTGGCTGAACTTAAGAACGTCTAAGCTCTGTTGTATACCATCTTTTGAGGAGGAGGGCAGAACAAGGTGATCAGCAAAGATAAAGCATTAGCTCAGTGTCTGCCAGAGTAACCGCAAGGACTGTAGATCTTGTTGGTTGGTGAGCAACCTTACAATTCTTTTGAATTGTAAATTATTACAATTTGGACAAACTAATCTGTTTTATGGTATTTTAATTTACCTTCGAACTGGCCCAAAAAGCTTCTTTTTAAATAAATGGAATAATTATTTTATGGTCTATCCACAAGCTAGGTTGTTTTGTGCTTCTTGGTGATTTCAACATTCATATTCACGATGAGTCTTTTAATCTCATTCATTATGAAACAGCTCCTGCACACGTCAGAGGGCATACTCTGGACCTTGTTTTCACTCTTGGTTTTAATGTTGATTCTGTTTCACCTGAGTATCTTTTTATTTTTAGATCATAATTCAGTTTAACGTGTCTTTTGATTTGGATGTTATTATATATTGCTCTATGCAAAAGTTCTTTGCTGTATTTTATAACAGCGTTGTTACTTGTCAAACAGTTGGCTTGATTCTCGAGTACAGTCTTTTAATTTTCACTGTCTATGAGTCTGGGATAAAGTTGCTTCTACAAAGGTTGGATTGGATCATCTGATAGATTCCTCCCCATGGATGAATGACAGAATTCCCTCTTCTAAACAAACCTGTCATAGAATAGAGTATTCACAAGATCAGAATCATTATTTTATATTAATTTCAACTTTAAATTGAAATAACATGCTGAAGGATGCCAGAGCGACACACTTTTCTAACGTCATATCAAATATTTGACGTAATTCCAAAATCCTGTTTGACACCATCAGTAACATTGGCTCTCTGAAAATAACTGCTGTTCCAGTGTCTTAAGTTGATGAGTGCAAGAACTTCTTTCCATCTTTGTTGGTAAGATAAATTACATGAGTAAACATCATACACTCTACATCTCAACTTTGGTTTTCCTCATACCTGTCAGGCAGGACATTCTCTGTTATAATTTGTAGTTATGCCTCTTCAATTAAATCTCTGTTTAGTGGTATTCCCCAGGGTTCTGTCCTGGGCCCGATGCTGTTTGTATTATACTTGCCTTCGCCAGTGGTGGCAAAGTACACACATACTTTATTCAAGTAGTACAGCTACTTGCGTAAAAAAAAAGGCTTTGGTGAAATTTGAAGTAATGATTCAATTTCTTTTCTTGAGTAAAATTGGAAAAGTATTGGCTCTGAAATGTAAGTAAAAAGTAGCCTTCTGACCTTTTTAACGTCTGTCTCTTTGCAAAGCTAATGGAACCTCAGGTCATATTAATGTTATCAAATAATTAATAATAATAATTCATTATATTTATATAGCGCTTTTCAATGTCCCAAAGATGCTTACAGTGAAGGGGGGGACCTAACTCACCACCACCAGTGTGTAGCACCCACTTGGGTGATGCACGGCAGCCAATCTACGCCACAACGCTCACCACACACCAGCTTGAGGTGGAGAGTGAGGAAATTAATGAGTCAGCCAAATGTACACGAGGATTATTAGGGGGGGCAGATTGAATTAGCCTGGTTGGGCCAGGACACCGGGGAAACCCCCACTCTTTGCGATAAGGACCCTGGGATATTTTACGACCTCAGTGAGTCAGGACCTTGATTTTACGTCTCCTCCGAAGGATGGCACCTTCCACAGCACAGTGTCCCCGTCACTGCACTGGGGCATCAGGATTGATGAGGGAAGGGGCAAGAGGGAAGAGTGCCACCTTTTGGCCACCACCCGACACCACTTACAGCACCTGGTATTCCCAGGCGGTTTCCCATCCAAGTGCTAACCAGGACCAACCCTGCTTAGCTTCCGAGATCAGACGAGATCGGGCGTGTTCATGGTGGTATGGCCGTAATGTTAAAGTTAAACCATTCTAACTACAAACAAAATAAACAATAAACTGACATTAACATTAACTTTGCTCCAATGTGCAATTCCGTTTTCAATGTCAGTAACATAAAACATTTCTGGTCTGATTCATTCTTAAACTCTTTTGTTAGAAATTCCCTCATCTCTACAGGACTATCAAAATATTTTGAGGTTGGCACAAGACACAACGCATTCGCCAATAATAGTTCTTTGAGCTGACAACTTCTAATATTTCCCCTTAATAAGGCCATGGATGGGGAATGTCTATTTGCTGCTCCGTCTTCATTCTTCATCTGCAATGTTTACTGGTTCACTTTTATCCATGCTCACTCGCTACTCTACTAGTTCTCCCATAGACATAATTTGTGGTGACGTTCCCTTCTCGTCTTTGTTCGAGCGTGATATGCACAGATGGATACACTAAGAGATCTTCTTTTCTTTGTGTTATTTTCCCATCCATTTAGGTTGAAATCAGTCTTGTTGTTGGGAAGGCATGCAATGGTGCAAAATAAAAAATATATTTTTTATTCAAACTAAAGTTATGAGCCTGTAGAAAGTATAGATATTTGTGTTAGAATGTAGGGAGTAACACTAAAAGGTTGTCCGAAAATAAATACTCAAGTAAAGTACAGATACATGAAAATTGTACTGAAGTACAGTAACAAAGTACTTGCACTTCGTGACTTCTGACCTCTGGCCTCCTCTCTGGCAAATATGAAGTGATATTAAAGGCATCTCCTTCAATTGTTATGCAAACAATATTTGATTAAACATTTTTTTAAGGCTCAAAATGTTTTAAAAACTGTGTTCTTCTGAAAGTGATTCCTCTTCTGTAAATCCTACCCTTAGTAATCTAGGTGTTTCTACAGGCCAGGCTTTGTGTCTGGACCAGCCTGTCAATTGTTTGGTTCACTCCTGTTGCTACTAGCTGAGAAACATTGCTAAACTCAGACCCATTTTGTTCTGGGCTGAGATTATTATTTATGCGTTTATTTCCCCCCCGACTCGCTTAATTTCATTCCCAAGGGTCCAGCCCATGGTATTCTTCACAGTCTATCTTACGGAGAGAGTTTCAGTGTTCAAAGAATTATACTTTCTTCATTTGGAGAAGTTGTTTGTCTGAGTCGTTTATCGTTTTGATTTGGATTGTATTTTGTATGATTTAATTGACAAATGTGCTCATTGTTTGTATCAGATATATTTAAAAAAAATGTTTTTGGATCCACTCTTGGTCCTAGTCCAACTTTGGCAGAGCTTAATTGTAAAGCGGGTCACACACTAGATGAGCACAAGATTAGATTTATTCTGTGTTTAATAATATGAGTGGTAATGGATGGTGCTGCGATGCATGCAAACTGCCAAGGTTTTGTGCAGTGCCTGAAGTTATAGAGTAGCAGTATTGCGAGTGCTCCGTTTGAAAACATGACCCTCTTAAGTTTCAATGGAGACACACTGCTTTGGTCATAAAAAATAAAGTTTGGTACATTGTGCAAGGTTTCAATGAAATTGCATCGCAGCATGTGAAGAAATGCACTATTCTGGGTGACGGATCACCGGAAAAGAAAAATGTTTTACCCAATTAGCATTATTAGTAAGTATGCTTGAATATCGCTTGGAATTCTGAATAATGAGCTCCTATGTTCTTCATATGTATTAGCTGCATCTATCTTTTGTAATCAATAATGATATAATATGGCGAGGCTTTTTCTGACATTCATGTTTTCTCATTACAAATTCTTTACATTCGTCAAGACTTTTTATAATTGTTTTACCTTTTTCTCTACCTGTCAATTACATTTTTCAATAGAAGGGCTTTATTGCCATGAAAAAGTCATTCCTTAATAAAAAGCAAAACATTAACAAGGACATCAATAACACAATAATACAAGTAATGGTACACGAGACAAGGCTCTAACTATAAATAGTAACAGTTACAGTAGTACAATTACACAGGATAACAGCATGTAAGAAGAACAGTAATTATAAGGTGTCTTCCTGGTTATTATAAGGCTTTTCCCTGGTTGTCACTGGGTTTATGACAGGAGAGGACACACTTGCTGCCAACAAGTACTATTTTTGGGGTATTGTTGGGTCAATTTAGGGAAGAAAGCTTTTCATATGACTAGATACTTTATTCAGTGCAGCAGGAAGTGTGTTTCCATTTCCAATTGCTTCTGTGTATGCTAAGCCTGCCCTCTCTGGGTAGCCCGGTCTGACTGTGTCTACCTGTCTCCAGGGCCAGGCTGTGTCCTCCGAGCCGGTATCTGGTCAGCCTCTTACTGATTGTGGAATCAGACACAGTGATCAGGTACACTGATTTTGTCTTCTGGCAAAATGACAATCCATTTTTGTTTGTGGGCCAGGTTGTGCGTCTGCTGACCTGGGTTTCTGTAGGGCCAGTTAGTGAACTGAACCTCAGTACGAGCTGGAGGGGACTTTTTATGGGTTAGTTTCTTGGTATTTGAGGGCTTTGTGGTGAAGTGTTCGGGGTCACTTGAATGAAGGTGATTGTGGAATTGACTTTCTTTTTTCAATTTGGAGAAGATATTTGCTTAGTTCTGCAAGGCGGGCATTATTTGTGGTTTTCCTCTGAAGGTGTAATATATTATCATAAAATACAGTATGCAAGCATTCAATTGGGTGTTTTTTCGAGTTTCTGATTGTAATTGTTTGCTGAGTGGACCCGATATTTCACATATAATGGAAATGATAAGTTAATATACATTTTTATTGCATGGTAGGCTCTTATTGCTTTGTCTTTGAGGTTGTTTAAACCAGTTTTAAAGTTACCAGTGGGGCTGATATAAAAAATATGATATAAAAGTATGTGTAATTTTTTGCGTGTTGTAATTTGAAGGTGGCTAAATTGTAGTTATATTTAATAGTAATAGTTTTGTAGCACAGACCTTTTTGCAAGTTCATGATTTTGCCCCTTTTCCACCGGCGGGCACTTTTCAGACCCAGCACGCCTCAGACCAGTAGTGAGGGTGTGGTATAGACCAGCTCAGTTACGGCTCGCATTTCCACCGCGACAGGGCAGGGTTTAGGCCGGATTGCGATAGCTTCGGCAGCTATGTAAGCATTGTGATCCCATAGAAGCCCATCGTGATCTTATTATCCCCCTGTCGACCAATTACGCGACAAATCAACGGACGGCGTGTGTAGCTCGAACTTGCCGGCACCCTTTCAGGCGTCTCGACCCCAACGGAGGAGTTCTGCGAGACAAGTATGGCTCAATATGGCTCAGTCCGGATCACGCCCACTTTTGGCGGTTGAAACGATCCCCGTGCCGCACCTTTGCAGACGGATAGGACCTGCACATTCCTGTGGAAATGTGCCATTATAGATTGATACCGGGAGCTGTTCATGATTTGAGAGTTTTGGCCACTTTGTCGATATAAATGTTAAAAAGTGTGGGGGAGAGATTGCAACCCTGTCTAATTCCACGTTCCTTATGGCAGTACTTGCATTTAGATGCATTTAGAGGCTTGCATTTATCCTCTGGATGGTGAGCGAATGGGTGTCTCTTCTCTGCAGTAGGGTAGAAATCATAATATTGTCAGTGGGGAAGTTGCTGGACACTTTCTCCATCACTCCTCTGAGTGACGTGGCCACCCTCTCCTGCTGTGCTTTTAGGTTTTTGTAGCCAGAAGGGATCATGATATGGCTGGGGGAGGCCTTCTGGGTCACTGCTCTAGAGCTCTTAGAAGAAGTAGGATCGTTCGAGGCAGGGGGCCTCGAATGATGCTGTTGTCCCAAATGGACCATAGAGCCAAGTTGCAATGTTCAATCCTTTATTCGCGGGCACCTGCAGGATGTGCCAACAAACAGTGCCATACTGCTTCATTATTGACCCTCTTCTATGTTACCCTCTTGTAGTGCAAGTTACTCTCTCCCTCATCATGTGCCCACTATTATTAACTATTATTATTATTACCTGTAAGGCAAATGTAGGCCCCTCAGTTGCACTTTGATCAAATCCTAGGAGGAGGAGTAGGGGGTTGGAGACCGCGGTCTGGCCGGGAGGAGGATGAGAACAGGATAAAAGTTGAATCCACATAAATTGTTTGATCACCAGCTCAAGAGTATTGAGGGATAGAGACAGATGTTTGTCAGGGAGTGGGATTAAAATCAGGGTGAAGGCGAAACATATTTACTGTCTGATCAACTAAAAGTGGGAGTCAGGGTAAGGGGTCTGGCAGGGAGGGGGATGAGGGCAGGATGAAGATGTCATCATATTAACTCTTTGATCAGTCAATAGTGCAAATTATGAGTCCTTATTCTTCGTGCATCAACAGCTATTTCTTTGGTGTAGGTCCTTTTCTTCCAGGTAAGCAAGCTGTTTCTTTATTAGTTTCATCCGTATTCTGTCTTCTTATTTGTTCACCCTTGCTGAGGAGGCTCTGTGCCTTTTGGTATAGTTCATCATGTGCGCTCTTTACTCTTCCCATGTTTTTGATTCCAATCCTACCACCTCATCCAGTTTCTGTTGTATTGGTGTCTGCAAAGCTCTTTACACAAGGTGGGTGAATAAGAGGGTTGTTGTTGCTGATATGTCCCATGGTTCTCCAGTCTGACACTGCCCTTCCTCTTTCTCCTTGAAAGTTCATAAAATTGTCCACATTCTGATTGTCGGCGATGGTCGTTTGTGTCAGTCCTATCAAATTGTAGAACGATTTTCTTAGCCCTTTCTATACGGCTGGTCTGAAGGAGTTGGACAAGGTTCTGATATTTTTCTGTAGGCCAGTATGGCCCCACGGTGTGTACTGTATGAATGGATGGTAGCATGGGTGCTCTTTAGGTCCGTCTGCTATATTGAAGAGCGGGAGTGGCAGTTGTTTTGTATGGCTGTTGTTAACCTGTACTTAGTGTAGTTCGTGATGTTCCTCTTCTATCCCAATTTGGTGTGTGTGGTTTTTTATAGAATCCAAGATTGGGTAAACGACAGCTGCAGTTGGAGGAGTAGTTGTGTCTTGGTAGGCGGCTGGTGGTGGTGTGCTCTGATCCTTGACATTTGAAACATCTTGTCTTCAATCTCTTTTGCCTTCTTTTGTATCCACTTTTTTCCGGCCTGTGCTTCCCATTGTGACAAGCAATGGCGATATTTTGCTTGTCCAAACTTTGAATATTTTTGAATCACCACATTTCAAGACCATGTTGATACAACTTTACTGTATGTTGTCAGCTGTCTTGTTGCCATAGCAGAGTGACAGGATTTTTTGGCTTAATTTCTCCAATTTCCTGTGACAGGTCTTTATGGATTTGCCATGAATTGATATCATGTATAACACTGGTGTGGTCAGTATGGGTTGGGGTGGAGAATCTTCACATAAGTTAGAAGAGCTTCCCATATAGTATATTTTTAAGGTCTTACTATATTTTACAAGTATGAAGTTAGTATAGATACTCCTGTCCCTTTTTATAAATTTTAACCAATTAATTAATTATAAATAAGGGTGGAGGATCAACTGATTGTTCAAATTAACTTACAGGTTCAAGAAATTATATTTGCCCCCTTTACCTTTCAATTTCAAGTGTGTGAAATCGGAACTAAAATGCAGAATAAAGTTCAAAAATATGTATTTGAAGCAAGGAACCATAACAAAAAAATTAACTCTTGCCTAGGAAATGTGAAAAACAAAAAAGGGCACAAGGCCGCTTATGAAAAAACAAACAAGGAAAGGAGACCCAGGTCACCGTTCAGGAGAGTAGTCCAGGGGCAGGCAGAAAGTCAAAACCCTAGTAAATCCAGAATAAGGCGGGCAAGCAGGCAGGCAGAAACAGGGCGAACTGACTAGCCAAGCTAGTGACAGGTTCAAAACAATCAGACAAGGTGGCGCTAACAACACGGGGTACAAATAGGCTGGGCAGTAACAACACAATGAGGAACAGGTGAGCAGGAAAAAAAAAAGGCCGGAAACAGATAAAGGCAGGATGCACTGGTGAGAGGCGGAGTCAGAGAAAACAAACAGACACAAGGAAAAACCAGCAGGAGGCCACAGAGTCAACGAGTCCAAGAACGAGGTGCTGACTCAAAACGAGTTAAACAAATCCGCTGCATTAGATTTATGAACTTGTAAATTGAAAATGCCCATAAGGGACAACATCAAGGATATAAAAGTCAAGACAAAAAAGAACTGCAAACAATCTAATAACCTCTGAAACTAGACACCAAATGAACCGCTGGTGTTTATCCCATAAGAGTTAGGGTATAAACACAATGTAATAACCTCTACAATTTAATTATTCATTAAAATAAATAGCAACTACGACCAGCATGCTACTTTTTCAACGTGTAGATTTATTTAAAACTGACTTCGCTCTTCTAGAGAGACACATTGCACTAACATTAACATTAAGCAGACAATTAGGTCTAAGTTACATCTCTTAGCTTTAGCGTACAATCACAAGCTCACAGGCTATACGTTCCTACAGCCTTTAACCTTAGCGTACAATCAGACGCTCGCATATTGGCTAGTTGTTCCTTCAGAACACCATTTCTTAGTTTTAGCATACAATAAGAAGCTCATATATAGGCTATACGTTTCTTCAGAACAACTTATTTAAGATTTAGGACACTGCATACCTAGGCCTTATGGCTTTGGTTTGGAAACCTCTCCAATAATGGTGCTCAGCATTTGGCTTGCTGAAGGTGTCTTCGGACAGGGAACTGAAGGTGTCTTCAGCCGGAACAAAGTGGGAAACATCGCTGTGTCCTTGCCGGTTCTTTCAGGCTCCCATGAGTCATCTGGCTGTGTGGTCTGGCTCACCAAATAAAGAAGTACAATTATGTAGTTATCTTCAGTTCGCATTGCTAGCTCGCCAAATGTTAAGTTTGATAGTTCAAAGCAGGGAGCAGTTTCCAAGTCTGTTGTTCCAAATAGACAGTAGACCCAAGATGCAATGTTGACGCCTTTATTTGCGGGCTACCCCAACAACCAACGCCTTTCTGCTGCATTGTTGACTCTCTTGAAGGTTGCCCTCTGTTACCCCATGTAACTTTCTCTCTTGTTGCTGGGCCCATGCAGGACACCCAAACAATCACCACAGTCCTTCAGTAATTCTCTCAATTAGTAGGGTCTGCTATTCATGATTCATAAATGAGAAGCTCCAGTTAGTGTCCGGAGGTCAGAATGATAAGCAACCGTTTCTTTCCTATGGGTTACTTATTTACTGAAATAGGAAATAGGAAATGGTATAGTACCTATCCATCTCTTTCTCGATGGTTCGTCTTACTTTCTCAGTAATGTATTATCTTGCTCCCCCACCCCCCCCCCGGCCCCTTTCCCTTCTCAGCATGCCTAGTTTCCTCTTAATTTCCTCCCAGTCCCTCCACTCCGTCTAAGACTAAAATAAACTCCACACGACCACACCTTGTGTCTATTTCACAGCTTTTCCGTGTTTCTCTGCACCCCCAGTACCCCTTCACACGCACACCTTTCCCTCTCTCTCTCTCTCTCTCTCTCTCTCTCTCTCTCTCTATGTCTCTACACCCCATGCTGGGCTCGTCCTGGGCAAGCCGTGCTTCTCTCGGCAGCGAGGCCTGTTTTCCTTCTGCTCCTCTCCTTCGATCTGTTTATTCTCTAGCTCTTGTTTTTCTCCCCTCATGCTTTCTCACTCCTTCCCTCCCGCAAGCACCACCTCCACCCCATCCGTACCCCTCCCTCCCCCCTCCCCCTCAACGTTATTTCACTCCCTCTTTATCCACCACGTTGTTTTCTCCATCTCTCCCTGGATGACTATTTCCTGTTCCCTCTCCTCCATTTTCTCCCCTCCACAACCCATTTCTCTCTTTTTTCCTTTTCTTCTGGAACCATCCTAGCTTATTAAGGGCTTAAGAACATACGTTGTTTCCGATGTATCAATTATTCAGCTTTTCCCTCTAGTCGATCGGTTGTTACATCGTCTTCTTTTTTTCCCCGCATCAAGTGCTTTGTTCTCTGCCTAACGATTTTCTCTACCTCTCTCCTTTCGGTTCCTCCTCCTTCTCTCCCTCTTCCTTAATATGTGGAAAGTCTAGTTTAGACGCGTCGCTGCAGCTCGGCGAGGCACTGAAAACACACCTGTCAACTCAAAGGTCAGGAGGCTCATCACCTGACCACAGCATGCTCCTCCATATTAATAGATCTACATAAACATAACATATATATATTGTCTCTGCCCAACTGCCTTTCTGCGGACGGGCCCATGTATCTGTTAACGTGTGTGCACGTCACGCATCCCTTTCTTTCCTGCCTCTTTTCCTTTCCTCCTCTTTGTGTCTGTGAGCTTCATCGTATGTCTGCTCCGTTGTCTCAGCTAACCACCGCGGGCCATCCATTTTTAACACAGCCCATAAGACCCTGGCAATGGACACCACTACCAGTTAATTATTTAGGTTTAACTGCACCCTCCGACTACTGCACTTTAAGCCTGAGTCTCCCTTGTGCCCAGGTGAAGTAATAGGCCTTCAGCCATTTTCCCACCTTCCCCATCTGTCTCCTCTCCCCCTCGAAATCACAGGCCATTCGTGAATAACAATCAGGAAGAGAGAGAGAAGGAGGTGGAGGGCGATTCATGGGCCTCGGACACATGTCCACTAGCAGCGTCATCTAAAATCCTCTGCACTGCCCTCCTTGGTGACTGCGTTTGACATGCATGCCCCTCCCCTCGGAGTGCATATGTGTGTGTGTGTGTGTGTGTGTGTGTGTGTGTGTGTGTGTGTATGTGTGTGTGTTTCTGCGTTTGGATGCTGAGGTAAGCTGCAGCGATTATGGAGGTGCTATGGTGGGCCAGTGGGCAGTCTGATCCCAGGACATGTATTATTGAAGGTACTCGCCTGATTTTCAACAACACAGAGGACACGACGTCGACACCTATGGTATATAAAGTCGATTACATTTGTTTTTTAGGCTTTGCAGAAAACATGGGATATAAATACACTTAGGGAAACTGCAACACTAGAACTCAGACCTGAACGGGATAACACATTATAACACGTATGGTATTATTAAAAATTGTGCAGCTGGAGCTTGTGTATGTGTTTGTTTGTGCTGGTTTTGGCTCATGGAAAGTGTGTTGTATGTGGGCGAGTCTTGAATATGTTGGATATTTATAGGTGCACAATTGGGCCAGTAGGAGGAGGACAAATTGCAGTAATACATTTTCAGAGAAAAATCAAATTATAAATTTTCACAATATTAAGGTGTGGCTGTGTGAATTTGTGTGTGTGTGTGTGTGTGTGTGTGTGTATGCGTGTGTGTTTTCTAGGTCGGTGAGGAATGAAAAACCACTGCGTTGAGAACCATAACTAAGGTTAAAACAAGAGAATGGGATTATTTTGTAGACATTTCTTGACTGCATATTTTTGGATTATATAAATCCAAGTCTCCGACTGTCAAGCCATTTGCGGTCAATATTTAGGTAGCCTACTCCTTTGAAATAAAGTTATATATAAAAAGTTAATATAAAAACTAATGCTCCCAACATTGTATATTAGATGAGCCAATAAGCTTGATTTAATTTCTAATTGTTATATATATATATATAAATTGCATGAATTAAAGAAGGAGATTATAAAAAGAGCTAACTTGCCCACCCAATTCTTGAGTTTGTTTTTTTTCAAAGCAAAATCATGTATATGTATGGACATTATAGAGAAGGCTGATACATAAAAACACATTTACACATAAAAAAGACGAAAGAGGTACACATGACAAAAGAGGTACACACAAGCACACACACACACAGGCACATTGCGCTGTCTAAAGTGCTCCCTATGCTTCTACCTAACACTCGTCTAGTTCACCCTAAATCTCCACTGAGAAACAGACACGCACACACGGTAACGATGATGTTCAATTTACAGTATTGATCGGTGAAGCTAAAAAACACAATTTGTCATCGTATGTGTTCTGTATCCATGCGTGCTTGCCGATGCATTTGTGGCGTTCAATGCAGTGTGGATTTTCATTTGTCGATTTTGACATCCAACTTCTTTCATCTTATATTTATTGTTTAAAACCTAAAGTACATCCTCAAAGAAAATTACATTAAGAGCTGTGTATGAGACTAAAGATGAGAGCTCTCTATCTCTCCCGCCCCCCATATTGACATTTTCTCTCTCTCTCACTCTGCCCTGCTCTCTCTTCTATACGTGCACACGCCATTGATGACAGCAAACTAAGGATGAGAAACGGAGAGGGGAAGGAGAAGTGCATGTCCGCCAATTGATTTAACCTTTATTTATCTTTGTGACCTTTATCACTGCGAGTTCTGATATTTCCAAACATTTCCTCCTGCACAGATATATGGGAGAGTGAATTCACTTCAACTCACATCAATCTGCACTCTGTCATTTGGAAGCTATACGTTTTGGCCACCTTGTCAAAGCTGGTCAAAGGTATAGATTGAACTACACAATCAATTATTACATTAAAAAAATTAGCCATGCATAATGAAGTACAAACAATAGGGCATTGATTCTTACACATACAGATTTTATTTCCATATATATATATATAAATCAATATATATATATATTAGAGCTGTGCGTTAAACGCGTTATTAACGGCGTTAACTCAAACCAATATTAACGGCGTTAAATTTTTTAACGCACGATTAACGCAAAATATATATTTATATATATATTTTTTTGCCTTGGCAAACGTAGATTATTCACCTGCTTTCTAGCAATAACTAGTCACGTTAGAAAAACTACACCCTACCGGATCTAGCTACACCGGAAACAAAACATCATGCACGCCGCACACAAACCGGTTGGGGCAAGCCACGGCCAAAAGCTAATGTAAAGTCAGACATGGACGCCAAAACGATTCTTAATGGAAAGTTTATATTTAAAAAGTTGCCAAATGGTTCCATTGACAAGAACAAAGTAATATGTGTGATTTGCCATTGTGAACTGAGCTATCATCGCAGCACGTCCAGTCTGAAATACCACTTAATGGCCAAGCACACGAAAGAAGCAGTAGCCTGACTGCAATGTTCAAGGCAGTATGTTTGTTTGATTGCACTATAGGCTGAGTCCTAGTTTACCTTTGCACTTTGTAATTTTTTTTGTATTTTTGATCAGTATGCCAATGTTGTTTTCAATAAAGAAACATTTGCACAAGGCAAGCTGATGCACTTCTCCATGTTGATAAGAGCATTAAAATGAGAAAGAAATCAAGGGATATTTAGCATAGGAAAGAATTTGTGATTAATCGCGATTAATCAGAGTTAACTATGACATAAATGCGATTAATCATGATTAAATATTTTAATCGCTTGACAGCTCTAATATATATATTTATTAAGCGATGTATATTATTTTTTACCAAAATCAATTTTCACTTATTCTTGTCTGTAGCTGAGGAAAATGTTTGGCCACTTAGCACTTAACGTACGTTAAATATTATACATAGTTCAGGGCATCAAGTCTTCTGCTTATCCAATCGAAAATATTTGTTAGCAGTCTCGCCCTACTCCATTTGAGTTATATTGCGGAATTTCTCTCTCTCTCTCTCTCTCTCTCTCTCGCCCCCCGTCTCTTTTCTTCTCTTTCGTCCATTCGTCATCCTGCTGAATGAAAACCCAAGGCCATGGAACAAACGGAGAGAGAAACAAGCAGCGAATGAAAGGGCCAGATGGATGGATGGATGGATAGGCAGCCAGACCAACGGCATTGAGGTTCTTTCCCTTTAAAATAAATAAATAACATGGCTTGTGATTCCAAACTTCGTGTCTGGTTCAAGGTAATGCTGATGAGTTGCCATGGTTTCAGCAGTGAGTTTAGCTAATCTTCATCACACATCCTTCCCTACTTTGTTTCCTTGTATTTGTCAACCTGCCTCCCCCTGCCTCTTGTCTTCTTTTAATGGTCCAGTGAATTCAGCAGCAACTAGTGGTGAGGTTGCAGATTTCAACTAACTACCCCCCCACACCTCTCCCTTTCCATTGACTATGTTGGCTAGTACTGGCCTGCATTGTGTAAAGTGCAAGTATGTATTTCCGTATAGAGAAAAATAGCATTCATTACATTTATTTAACGGCTCTATCCTGCGAATAAATAAGTTTAACTAAATCCTATGAGGTATCTTTGTCAAAGTCACCATGGTCACTGTGCACTGTGCATGACAGAGGTAGGTTTAGTTTAAAGGCTATTTCTCTCATTGCAACCATAGTGGTAAATTACATTCACAGACCTATAATAATCGCTATCTGCTAATTGGTCATACCCTCCAATATCAGATTCTTCTGTAGCATGACATGCTCAGTTGTATCCCAAGAGTTATGCTTTGGATACCAACTTTCTCCTCAAGGGTGACAGCCTTGAGCAAGAAAAAGCATTAATGTATTTCAGAATGCATAATCCCCCCCACCCTCAGCGAACTGCCCTTCCTAACAAGTGTGTTAAACTACATTATAACTGAATCCTCTAAATACATAAGGATCTTTTGGTTTTAAGAGCATGCTCATCCTCACTGGGTATATAAGGGGAGTCAGAGGGAGGGTTAAGCTCCTCAGACACTTATAGTCTATAACCAGGTGTGTGTGGAGCTCCTTCTGGCCTGCAGTTCATTTTGATGTCAACGTCCAAGAGAGGATAAGGCTTCTTGGACACTTCTTTCTAATGCCAAGGTGTGTGTGGAGCTCGTTCTGGCCAGAGGTTGATATTGATATCCACGTCCAGCAGGGAGAAGCTTCTCGCTTATAGTATAAAAAATAATCACAAAATGGGTTGATGCCATGGGGATGACAGAGCCCCCCTCTTTGTTTTTGGAAACACAAACTCTCTAGAGCTGTTTGTCCGGTCTGGGCTGTTGTAGAAACGTGGCGTTGCAATATGGCGCTCCAGGGAAGAGGCCCCATCCCGTTGTAGACATAAATGACTCATTCCGGGTTCTCGAAAACTCTGCTCCGCTAGCTGCCACTCAATTCTACACCTCACCTTTAAGGCGATGGAGTGAGGAAACCAACACGGAGTCCGTGCAGGAGAGGAAAAGAGGATGAGATACTTGGCCCTATTTTAACGGTCTGAGACGCAAGTGAGAAGCGCAAAACGGAAGTAGCTTTGTGGGCGGGGCTCTGCCGCTGTTGCTATTATACCGGCGGAAAAATTACTCTTGCGCCCGACGCAAATCTAAAAAGTGTTGGTCTGAAGTAGCCTCATTAGCCGTAGGTGTGGTTTGGGCTTAACGTGCAATAAACCAATGAGAGTGCCAGCTCCCATCCCCTTTAAGAGCCATGAGCGCATTTGAACCTGACGAGTTGATATTTTGACGGCGCGTTTACAGTCTCAGATGAGACAGATGCATGACCACATGAATTTCAAACTTCAAATGGCTCAGTTTATGGCCAAATAATATGGCCTAATTCACACATGGAATCGAGTTTTCTTCTACAACTTTCGAAATGCTGAGTTGTCATGTAAATTGTGGCAAAGAGAACTTAACACACAAATGATTGGAGTCCTGTGGCCGAAACTTTGGGTCTATTTGATGATATGCGGCAATACATTAACACTCATTGTTTCTTACCAGGCCTATTGTATACATTATCGTTATCGACTTGTGTTCCTAATATGCATGTGTCCCCCCGTTAATGTACATTGCCATGGACTGTATTATGCGTTGCGTGTTTAGTTTGCGTGTGTTTAAACAGATGGAAGCACACACGTGCGCCTGCATTCATTCATTCTTTTTAACACTCACTCGTGGTAAAACGATGTTTTCTTATGATCAAATACTCATCAATCCTAAAAGTTATGGGCTTGTACACGATGTCTGTGTCAAGAAAATATGTGTTTGCTGTACGGTGTTTGCAGATGCATTGATTTAAATACAACTAACCGCTTACCCTAAAACGCGATTTTGTTTTGAAAGGCTGGGATATAGCCTACTTTGCTTGAGTTTATCATTGCTATTATTATTATTATTATTTGAACGCATGGCATAGCCTACTACAGTGCTCATTCATGCAGCCCCTATGGAAAAAATGTTGCAGTTCCAACCTGCCATGGTCCGTCAAAATAGCAACACCAACTGCGCTATTCGTCAGTGCAATTAGACCAGGTATTTGTCGGTCAGTTGCGCAACTGCTTTAACGATCTGTAAGATAGCGCCATGTGTGATTTGCGCCGGAACACCCCTCTGCTTTTCGCCGACACGCCTCTCAGGGCGCAAGTTTAGTGGCGCAGGTTTAATGCGGGGGGGAATCGGCTTTGCACCGAGTGCAAACTAGCAAAGATAAAGTCAGTGTAGAAAGTCAATTGCGCTGGACGCAAGATAGGGCCCACTGTGTGAATGTAGTTGGGCAAGGTAAGTTGAAGCGTACAACAGTTATTATGTATGTAACAATATGTAACACTTAACATATTTACTAAACACACTCACATACAAGTCATGCATGGACCAGGATACACAGGTTACGAATACAAAGTTCCATTTTAAACATGTGAACCTCCAGCATAAGCATCTGAATGTTCTATTTTAACATCTGAAACATGTGAACGTTCACTTTAAATGTGTCAACGTTCACTTTAAACGGGTCAATCTTCTCTTTATATACGTGCACATTCACTTTCGCCATTGTGAAATATTTTTCCAACAGCCATCTCGGTTTTTCCTGTACACTTCACTGTGTCCCCAGCTTTCATTTCGATACAAAATAAGCAGAATGTCAACAAAGCTGAAATCCCTTTGTTCCCATCTCGAATGCTTGGCAGCAATGAGGGAGTGGAGGTGAGAGTGATCCGGTGAGGCTGGCCTGACGAGCCCAGGTGTGCAGCAGAGGAAGTGGAGCAGGGGGGGGGGGGGCTTCAGAAGGGGGCGGGGCCACCTGCTGGGGCGTCCACTTGATGGATAGAGCTGGTTTCCTCTCCAGAGGGATTAATGAGGGAGGGTCAAACCGTGGCAAGCTCCTTAACTGACGCACGCACGCACGCACGCACGCACGCACGCACGCATACATGGGCGAATGTAACCACGCACACGCACAGGCATAGTGCTGATGCACGCCGACACGCTCATGCATACAGACACTGCCGCACGCTCGCACGCGCATAAACAATCACAGGCATACACGCACGGAAAGACACAAGCTGTTCACACTCCGAGGCACAGACATATGCAGTGACAGATGTTCTGACTGTCTTTCTAAAGAAAACAGTTGTGGGTCCATTGAGGAAAAGATAACGATACCGGTGACCTCTAAACCCGAGTCAGTTAAATTGATGTGTGCATTTATATGCAGCAACAGGAACCCATGCAGAGGTACCACGCCGGACACGTTTACATAATGAATCGAAAGAAATGCATTCATTCAAAGATGTGTGTTGCTTTGGCTGAGTATCAGAACTTTTCCAAACCAAATCACTGAAACTGAAACTCCCATACAATATGTATCGAATTAAAATATCAAAACAGCAAACTTACCTCAAAGGTATACATACAAAACCCTAAATCTTCCAAACTATTATGTTCAACGTTTATGGTAGTGATAACGTATGAAATAATCTATTGCTTACATCGATGCACATTTGCTCCTATAGAGAATAGCACACAGACCATTTACGGTGGCGCTCCCATATGACACAGACCCTGGATTTGTTTGTGATGGGATGGAGATGAACTTCCCCTCCACGGCGGACTGGTCCTATGCTGCACACTCAGCGAGGAGCAGCCGTCAGGACAAGGGCACTGCGCCCTAGCTCCGTCTCCACTGACGTATTAGCATATGAGAGACAACCTCAGAAATACATCCTATATTATACATTTCTTTATTTTTCTCCTTGCTCCTGATCCTTTTTTTTTTATCATATCTTCCTCACTGTCAATGTCTCAATGCAATGGAACATTGTATAGTAGATTTAGCATTATTTCATTTTTGACGTTTATTTAAAGGCCGTATCTTCTGTTGGTACTTTCTCTTTCTCTTTTATTCTCTTTATCCACTCATTTGCATGCGTTCATCTTTTTTTTCTCTCTCCCTGTCTGTCACCTATTCCTTCTACCCTTTCAAAACATGTTCTTTTTTCTTTTCACGTGGACCAGGAGCATAAGAACATGTTTTTTTCCCTCTCTGTGACCTTGTGGATGAAATACCGCAGCGTAGCAAGATTCATTTTTAAGGAGGATGAATTTTTTTTTTTGATCAATGCTGTATTCAATATGACTGAATTTAATCTCACACTGCTTCAGCGCCATGAGAAATACACATCTTACCAAAAGGAAAGAGGAAAGAGGGCCGTATTTTGTGGTTTCTGATTGCTGTTATTATTGTTGTTATTATGAGGATTTAAAACTCCCTCGGCTGCATAGTGGACACAGTGTTGGGATACAAATTTAACAATTGGACACATGGCCATGACCGTAAAAAGTTCAAGGGAATGGGTTCCATGTACGTTGCGCAACATATAATGTGACAGGAAAGTGTCAGTTGTATTGTGCCATTGTATATGTGTGATCAGTTCCATTATTCTGGTAATATAAGTAGTAATCACCCTAAAATGGAAGGGTTCTTCAAGCAAATAGTGGAGGTGTTTGAACACATTGAGAATTCGCATCATCTAGTACACTGTAGTGCACACCTGCCTACACACACACACACACACACACACACACACACACACACACACACACACACACATCTGTCACGGCAGATGCTGGGCCTTAGATGGAATTACAAGACACGATTTAAATGTGTGTGTGTGTGTGTTATTATTATTATCATTATTATTATTATATTATTATTTTGTTAGCTTCACCTCTCGTCAATGTTTCCTGGGTAATCACAGATTGTGTGATTTCCATCTCTTCTCGGGACTCTCAGTTTAAAAATCACTGATGACAGGCAGATTGAGGCCCTGCGTGCTTTATGGACACATCTCTGGGGGTCAGAGGCAGCAGCCAAATGAGACATTTGTCCTTTAATGATTTAGCCATACTTCAAATTGACATATATTCACATGGAGATAAACAGACAGACAAACCAGCCAGGGTGCTTACTCATCCATCCCAGTGGCCACCCTGGCAGACACAGCTGACGACCCAGCTGGCCCATCAGCTTAGTGACATTAGCATGGGTGGTAGCCACCAGCAGCCACCAGGCTACCCTAGCAGCATAGCAGCATTTACTGTGTGTGTGTGTGTGTGTGTGTGTGTGTGTGTGTGTGTGTGTGTGTGTGTGTGTGTGTGTGTGTGTGTGTGTGTGTGGTGTGTTTGGGTGTGTGCGGTGTGATGTGGTGTGTGCCCTACTGCACTTCTTCTCTACCGTGTTACTTGTGTGTAGAGAATAGTTGCCATTTTCTCCACTGTGTGTGTGTGTGTGTGTGTTTGTGTGTGTGTCTGTTTGTTTGTGTTTGTGTGTGTAGCTGTTTGTGTGAGAGAATTTTGCCCCATCCTCGATCCTTTGCAGTCTGTGTGGTGATAATTGAAGAAGGATTAAGGCCTGGCCATCCACATTTCAATGGCAATAATCACACAATGACATTTAGCAGACCATGGTAGCTATTTTTGTCTCCATCATGGTGTTTCTTTTTGTGTACATGCATTCACTAGGCCCCAGAATCCATCATATTACAATAAGCCATTATGCACTCAAGACATTTAGCTTACTTGCTTTGAGTTCCTTTGAAATAAGCCCATACAATAACTATAGAGCTTAACAGCGATAAATTGCTTGACAATTCCCATCTGTGTTTCTGACGCCATGATTCACTCAATGCACATGCACACGCACACACACACAAAACACACACAAACACACACACACACACAAAAACACACACACAGTGGAGATAATGGTGACTATTCCCTACACACAAGTAACAAGGTAGAGGAATAGTGCAGTCGGGCACACACACGGAAACACACTGGCACTCAAAAGGAAAACAAAAAGCAGTAGGTAGGTAGAGATAGATATGCACCTCGCCTCCTTACCTCTCCCCATATGCTTTTGTCTACCCTCATTAAAAGTGATGGGTTCACATCACACAGGCACATACACATACACACACGCACACACACAGGCGCACATGCAAGCGCAAAGAGAAGCGCACATCATACTCCAGCTGTCATATTTGTAAAATATTAATATGGCATGCTGGTGGTTTTGTGTGTTGATATTGTTTGTGTGCTTGTGTTTATGTATGTCTGCAAGTGTGTGCATGTCTTGCTCCGTTTCGTTTGTGTATTCACACTCATGCTCCATGCTTGTTCTGGGGTCAATCTCAGTGTTTAAAGATGCTGCATTTTTTCTCTTCACTTTTAACTGGTGTTGAAGCAGGAGAGACCAATTTGAAAGATTGACAGGATTTCTCGGAACTGTTGTCATTTTCATGAGGTCATTGGCTCTATTTTAATGGCTGAGTGTCCCTCCCTCCCCAGGAGTAAAGAGGCTGGTGTTGTTGAAAGACATAGATGATGATGAAGAAAAGATCCGGCTCGACTGAATCTCTTAGAGTAGTAAGCAAGGGGTTGAATCGGTGCTGTATTCTTAGCAGTTAGTAGCAACAGTTAGCATAGAGGTGTCTTAATGATAATGATCATCGTATTTTGATTTAAATTTTGATTTGCAAGGCAGACAAATTGGAAAGAGGAGTAAAGCATTGTCACTTCGAACTTGTATGCTTGCTTGGCAGCATCGCAATACCAGCGTTTGTCACCTCAGTGTTTAAAGATCTTTGTCCTATATTTTCTAAGGCTGTTGGGGCGGTATCGTTTTTTGCTCAACCATTGCTGGTGGTAACACGTCACCAAAGCGGGATCACAGGTTCCAGTATAGCAAGGGTCGATGGGGGCCAAGCGCCAATCGTGTCAAAGTATCCTTGAGCATAACACTTCAAACTGGTCCCGACGACGACGGCCTTGCTGGTCGTCACCTTAGAGTGCATGTAAGCCATTAACTGTTAAGCGGTTTGAGTGGCCCCCGTTGGCTGGAAGAGCGTTATCCACAGTGCAGAAAACACCGTCCAATTACCATTTAAATAGCATGGCTACGGTTGAACCAAAGAGACAAGAGGCAGGTTAATATTCGACAGCATTAAAGGTAGCGTCCAGGTTGCATATATGTCTTGATTGCATCGATTGTAAGGGTTTCTACGGATTCGAGTGACTGAAGGTTGACATTTATTCTTCTTTGGGACGGATTAGGACAACGTGTTATTGTGGTCAACTCTACAGTATGTTCGCTTTACTTCCAATGAAAGAAATCCATTCCAACATTTTCTTTTATAAATACATTTTGTTCAACAAGCTAATCATCATCATGACACATTCATACCGCTGTAGACGACGTTCTTCTAAGAAAAACGTCGATTTTCGAGTGATCCAGGGAGGACATTTCTTTTCTTCTTTAGGACAGAATAGGACGACAAGCTTTGCGAGACAACCCCGGAAGTTTATGTTTGACAAAAGAATACCACTTCAAAAAAAATGTAAGCATGAATGCAATCGATAAAATAAGAGGCAGATGAAAAACCTTCTAAAATGCTACAGAAATGATCAATATTGGGGCCGTAGACATACAACAAGGGATGCAAACACTTTTTACACAGAAGGACTCTGGAGCAAGATAGAAGCCTCGGGTTTCTTTAATTTGAATCAGGGCATTAAGATTTACTAAAATGTGTAGATAATATTCTATAAATCTAGCCCTACAGGAAGGGATGTAAGTAGGTCACCTTACTTGGTCTAGAAACCCTTGGTATCTTTTATATAGAAAGAGCAGAGGGCTATAAGAGGGCTGAAGGACATACGGTATTACATGTTGGGGCCTTAGCTCGACAGAAAGGTGATTCACAAAGCATCATCAAATGCACCATTGGAACACATAGGAATAAAAGGCATTGCAATAGATGAGACTGAAGTCATTGTAAAGAGATAGGAATGTGCCATTAGACCATCAACCCGGGGCGCCTTGGGGTCGCGGGCCACCCACCTGAGAGGCCCCGGCAAAGAAACGGGCCCAATGGGGTAAACTTATTTTCTGCAAGTGCTGGAAATATAAATCTTGGATTTGTCATCCCGGTGACCCAGGGGAACGTGTGTATGAATTTTGGCATCTCAACTATTTTGAAGGGGCACAAAAAAAGGTGTGACTTCCAACTTAGGGTTAATAAGCATGAAACTGTTGGTTTCAAGTTCCCCATTTCCAGAGTGATGGAGATAGAAACTTGTGCCTTAAGGCGTGTAAAGAGAGCCGGCCTGTGGACAAGTTTTTAATATATCGGGTCAAAAGGTCATAAGGGGTCTGCTTCAGTGCCCTTAGGGGAGAGATATCCAAAAGTTGTTCATGTTGGATCGCTAGGATGTAGTTCTGGGAAGAATTCTACATCATAAAATCCCCGCGCGACAGGGTGATAGAGCACGAGATGGAGCATTATCTGAGGCTCATTGTTTTTATCATCATGTTGGAACTAATGGTACGCTATGATGGCCACTACAACAAATGTCATCCATTTTGTGGATCCTTGTCACACGCGGCTTATTGATGTTTCTTCGAACAGTCGATAGGGGGCTAGAACGATCATTTGGGACGTTTTGGAGGACCTTAACAAACAACCTATTCTGTCGTTTAGATTGGCGATCACGTTGTTCTATACAGGTATATGATGGCATTGTGAGGACTGGCTTTCCTTCTGCTATGCTCTTGGACAAGTGATGCACTTTTCCCACTCCAATAGGAATATTTACAGTCAATCTGACGGTGGTTTACATTGCAGGTTAATGTAGCAGCCGGTAATACACTGTATTAGACCGTAAGCAGACCAAAACCATCTCTAGGGGATCTGCCTATGGAATAGCAGATGGATTACAGATGGACAGCATGTACTGAATAGAGGAATCAACATATGTATCTTAATCCTTATCTCCTCTTAAATGGCATGGGGCAGTTTAGCCACAGGTTATAGTACCAATGGTGCTAGATCTCCCGCTGCTTCTAAGGATAAATAATAATTATGACAGTGGTGATAATAATGGTGATCAGATGACAATAACGCCCAGTGGAAGGACACCGGTGGAGGGGAAGAAGGGAGAAAGGGGTTCGGAGAGAGGCCTGCTGAAGGAACTAGACAGAGAACAGGGTTGGTGGGGTTGGAGGGTGGGGGGTGGAGGTTGCACCTTGAAGGAATGGCACAGTTAAAGAAGACAAAGCTTTATGACTGCTTGGTTACACAGGGATAGGCAGGGGAGGCTTTCTCTCTCCCTCATGCTGTCTCACACACACCCACACACCCACACACATAGAGAGGCATACGCACACACACACACACACGCATGCGCATGCACACACATGCACAGATACACTCACATTCATACACGCGCACGCAGGTACATCCACAGATACACACACACTCACATATATACACATAGACACAGACACACACACACTTGAGTAGGGGGGGCTCTTTAGGCACCAAGGTCCTTGCCTTCTGTAAATTAAAGCCATTAATAACCAACAGGGGGACCGGGGCGAGAGAGTGTGTCAGGGATGGGAGGGAGAGGGGTGTAGGAGGGCTGGTAGCAGGGAGCAGGGTGTGTGTGTGTGTGTGTGTGTGTGTGTGTGTGTGTGGGGGGGGGGGGGGGGGGGGGGGGGGGGGGAGAGTGTGTGTTCCTGTTTCAAGGTACATGTGTTTCTGTGTTGCATGTTTGTGTGTGTTTGTTCATGTGAGTCTGTCTGTGTGCTTGTGTTTGAGAGCCTTCAGGCTTTGTCCGTCAGGAAGAGCCAAAATAACATGAGAGGAAGGTCTAACGGGAACAAACAGGAATTGCGGTCTTTCATGAACCCATTTTTGCTTTGTGTGTGTGCTTCCAAAAGATGGCTGTGTTAAGAAGTGTCAAAACAGCCAGATGTGTCCTTTTGGGGTCACCGACAATAGGTCTGTGACCAAGCATTAGGGTGGGATTGTGTGTGTGTGTGTGTGTGTGTGTGTGTGTGTGTGTGTGTGTGTGTGTGTGTGTGTGTTTGTGTGTGTGTGTGTGTACGTGCGCACGTGCGCAGGTGTGTGTGTGGTAAGTAATAAGTTACAGGTTATGGGAAGCTATGGATAAATATTGTTTTTATCAGACTAATATTTGCCTATCTTTGGCTCATTAGCAAAATAACTTTGTAATTATTGCGGTTTGCTGTAAATCCTTGTTGTTATTGCCACATACCCCAATCAAGGCTATGGAGATTGCCTAGCAACCATTAGACCTTCATCAATCACTGCTTCCACCTACTTGTTCACGTGCTCATTTATGTTCATTGAAATCTGCCAGCAAGCTCACCGCTTCCATAAGCAGAGCTAGCCTTGAGTCAGCTCACTGAGTTTTTCATGAGCACTTTGGCAAACACATGCATACAAAGAAACAGAAACACATTCTAGAAAATCATAAAATACCAGAAAGACACATACACAAGGAGACACACACACACACTCTCTCTCTCACACTCACACACACACATACACACACACAAACACATGGGCCAAGAAGAGCCATGCATACCCATCCATATTAACGTGTGTGGGTTCGTACATGTATTCGTACATGTGTTTGAATGATTCTCTATGAATGCATGTGCGTACACTCTGATACGTCAGAACACACACCTACCGGTCCATAGCTACATCTTCGTAGATTGTGAGCAACTGAATAATTTGCTGACTAATAATGAATATACGTACGGGAGAGTCAAATAATCTGTCCCTGTTGTTTGTTGCCTGTCTCTTCGGCTGCTGTCCAATGACATGCGCTGAATGCACGGGAGAACAGATAGAGAAAAACGGTTTTCGGTGGAGGGTATTTGTCAAGGTAATCTCTCATGTTTTACACCATAGAAATCTGTTAGAAAATTGTCATATTGTTTTAGTATTTCTATCTGTTTTCTAATTATTGTAATAAATTATGTTAATATTTGTTGAAAGCAAGCAGCAAAAGGAAAATGTCATAAATTCTTCCTCTGACTTGAAGCTTGGATGATGCTTACCAGAGCAGAGGTGTAAACTTCCTTTATACTTTTACTTGTTCCCAGTGTTCGATAATCTTATCTTCTATGTAAGGACAAGGGTTTTCTAAATGCCAAAAATGAGAAGCAATGATGTGTTCTCCAGTTCTCTTTCTGTTCATCTATTAGCAGATAGCAACCTCTAGGCACTCACCATCAGAGCTTATGTCTTCCAGTTTTTTTTTTCATTAGCATATGTCACTATGCAACGGTTAAATTGATGCAACGGTTAAGTACATACGTTTTTTGTGTCATAATTATTTTTAATTATACCTCAGATATTTTGCAACATACAATATGAGATACATTCTGCGACATGATTTCATCAACCAAATCGAATAACGGAACAAAGAAATCTAACTTACAAACCAAAAGGAACAAAAAAACTGCATATTTGAATGCAAATAAATACCCTGAAAATGATTGTGTGTTTAGCTAGGTGTCCACCCAGCAAAGGATATATATGGACTTTCTGTAATGACTTACTGCCTTTTAAACCAAAATGGTTCTCTAATGAAATGCGCTCCATCTTTGGGCCTCAAGCTAACGGTGTGATGTTGTTCAAAAGTGTTTATTACAGTAATTAAGCTGATTTGTTACCGTAATAACAATATAACAGTCAGCATTTATTAGTATGCTTGAATAAAAGTCCTATTGTTTGCTGTAACTATAATGTTTTTATGATTATTTATATAATGATAAATATAATGTGCATTATATTGTACTAATCTTTATAACTACAAGCGCAATAGCAACACTATTATTTCATACTGCTTTAATTATACCAGAATAAGGTATTGATAAACTCGGTCGGGTCGGATACTCGGTAATGTGTAATATAAATTTCCCCCTCTAAAGGAAGCGGGGAACCAGAAAAGATGAATGGAAAAACAGAAGAGAAAAATGACAGAAGGGGACCATAGGGAAAGAAGGCAAAAGACTTAGTCTGACGGAGAACAGAAGACGGAGAGCACAAGATACAGACAGGGGGAAGACCGAGCCTGGCAGTGAATGGGAAAAAGGAGAGGGAGAGACGTAGACTGATAGATTCTACTGCATAGTTAAGCAGTGAATAGCCTTGCTGCGGGTGTATGTGCATGTTTTGCGTGTGTGCGCTCGCAATTGTACGTGTGTTTGTGTGTGTATGTAATTATGTTATTAGCTTTTTTAATACACATCCCCGTGTAGTCATTTAATTCTGGTGGCATCTCGCGGTAATGGGGCGATGATTGCTACACTCAGCCGTTTTATTAGACCTAATTAAATTAACGGTATTCTGGTGCCGCCGTCAGCACTGCACACACAGTGGAGGGGCTGCGATGGAAACAGACGTGTGTGTGTGTGTGTGGGGGGGGGGGGGGGGGGGGTGTACGTGATTATGGGTTAGTTCATGTGTGACTGCGTGCATGTGCGTATATATGCATCACAACTTAACATACACATACACTGTCCACAAAACGTTGTGTGGAGAGTGTTTGTGCACGTTGGGTTGGCTTGTGACGGAGTGAATCAACTGCACGTCGTTTTGTCAACGTTTGATATGGAAAAATAGATCAACCATAACATGTCCGAGTTCTCTAGGAGTGTTATCTCTGTGTTTAAGAATGCCCTGTTCATTACTCTCTCTGTCCCTCTCTCTCTTCTCCTCTCGCTCAGCCACCCTCCTCTTCTCCTCCTGTCCTCCTCACACTCCATTTCTAGCATTGTCCTCTCCTCCATGTTTCCGGCCCACTCCCCTGCAGCCCCTCCCTCCCCTGAGCTCAGACCATCATTTGTCGTTCGTTTAATACCATCACCTGTTCACTTCCTGTCTTCGTGCCCATACATCAACTTCCCCCTATAAAAGTCAAAAACTGTGTGTGTGTGTGTGTGTGTGTGTGTGTGTGTGTGTGTGTGTGTGTGTGTGTGTGTGTGTGTGTGTGTGCGCGTGTGTGTGTGTGTGTGTGTGTGTGCGTGTGTGTGCGTGTGGGTGCGTGCATGTCAATGAAGTGCACACTATTAAAATGCAGACGGTAGGAAGGTAATTAAACAGGGATAAGGCAGCTCTATCGAGGGCTCTTCACTCACTGAGCTAAATTAACCTCTGTCCATGGACAGGATTAACGCCACGCCGGCGGCTAGGCGGGGCTGCGGCCCCGGAGGCCCCACCACGCAGGAGAGCCCTCTCATTGGCAGGGGCAAGCGGGGGAGTAGTTCACCAGTGGCTGATTGACATGTGATAAGTGGTGATAAATGTGCCATTTCTCTTTTTTCTGTAGGGTCTGCCATCCTGTCTGCGGTTAACGACAGGCCACCTGAAAATGTGAAAATGGTGATGTGACAGGGCTTCCTGCAAGGAAGAATAAGGTGTGAAAGGTCATATGAGACGCCATGTTGAAGCAGGTAAGGACAATTTACCTTTCACCTTTGAAGACGTATGAGAATAACATTTGTTTTTTGCATTCTTTAATCCATTCAAAATATATCCCACACATTTACGTTAATCTTGTTAAAAGAATGGGTTATGAATCATTTATCCTCATGAAAAATGCTGCTTAGATTACCCAGCTTCCTCTAGGTGTGTGTGTGTGTGTGTGTGTGTGTGTGTGTGTGTGTGTGTGTGTGTGTGTGTGTGTGTGTGTGTGTGTGTGTGTGTGTGTGTGTGTGTGTGTGTGTGTGTGTGTGTGTGTGTGTGTGTGTGTGTGTGTGTGTGTGTGTGTGTGTGTGTGTGTGTGTGTGTGTGCGCGCGCGCGTGCGTGAGTGCGTGCATGTGTGTGTGTTTGTCTGCTTGTGCACGCCCTCGTGCTTGTTATGGCCCAATCTTGCCAACATTGGACCAAAAAACCAAGTAAGGTGCAGAGTTATGCTATGTGTAAACGTTGCTATGTATTAAAACCCTGTATTCACTTGAACTCACATGGGTGGGTGTATGTGCATGTTCTGTTTTGGAAGTATGAAATAACTGTGTGTCTTAACCCTTTTTGTTAAAGTTTTGTAAGGAAGGGAATAACGGTTAACGCTTATTTTAACACCTATCCCGGTATTTTAGGAATAAAGAGAACAAATTGAGTCCAACTTTATCCTTTTGTTTGCTTTTATAATATTTGAAAGTGGACCTTGAGCCACATTAATTGATTTGTGTGATCTATGGTCTATTCAAATGACAAAGGAGCTCACACAAAGTACTGGTGTGAACCATCTTCGCTCCAGCATTCTCCATTATAGGTTTTTTCTGCAGTGTTTCATAATAAAAGGAGTTTGTCCGGAGCATTTAGATTTCAGCACTTTTATAACGATATGGAAGACAGCAAGGAACCACACCTTATAGCCATGGGGCAGAGCCACTGATACACACATATATAACATACTGACCAAAGAAAAAGAAAAAACTGATGTTACCAGTGGCAGTCCCATGTCTAGGGCAGCACCCTGGCTCTTGTAGGCTCCCCAAACTAAAACATTAAAAATAACCTGTTTATTTATTCTTGAATACACTCCTTAAGAGGGTTTTTTGTGGGTTTGGGTGCTACCATTTAATGATAAAATATATTGGTCAAGTCCATTGGCTACTGCTCCTAAACACAAGAGAGTAGGCTTGGGGTACCAATAAATACTGCATGGCCTGACACTGTCCACATTATTTGTTTGGTAAATGTCATTGGTCTTGTGTAGAGCCTATTGGGAAGGCCCAAGCGCAGGCCCACGACAGCGCTACCTGAGTTGTGATTGGCTGCCTGCCCCTGCTGTCACAGCAGTGCTCAATTCAGTGTCAGTTCAGAAAATGACAGCAGCCGACACTTTGTTGTCTGTGACTCTGGCATCTACAAACTGTGTAGAAAGTATACTTCCTTCCACTTTTTTGAGGCTTTGAGAGAAAAACTTTTGGTCAAACAGCGTCTCGTTGAGAGACTTTGCTGGCTCTGGCTCTCTCTGTCAGCGGGCTCTAGCCGCTCTATCTCTGGCGCTCAAGTTGTTGAACCTGGCTTCACTACGGTATATTTTAATGCTTGTTACCCAGTAATCAAACATTCAACAGGGCTGGCCTGAAAAACCATCTCGGTCACTTAAAGTGTAAGTGGACCGTCTGGTTCAGCTCAAATTTGAACACAGAGATGTAAGAGAAAGGGCTTTTGGATAAGAGTTCTAGGAAGGAGGGGGGACATCTTATCCCCATGGTTTAGATCAGATCCGCAATACAAAGCCAATAAATGTTTTCTTTGCTTGGTTATTGGTAAGAGTTAAGGCCTGATCCTGATAATTATATTTCATTAAAAAGTTATTAAGGTTTGATTGAGGTCTGCTGATGGTTGCAATAATCTCAAACAAAAGTGACGTTCCGTAGAAGGTAATATTCACCCTCAAAACGGGGGTGTGTAAACGAATGGGTGATGTTACTGACACTGAGTCCATGTTTTATACAGTTTATAGTATAGGTGCTTCGTATACGACTATACCAAAGGTGGAACGATGAATCCACAAGCATCAGAAATAAATTCCTGGTGTTCAATCCGCACATCCCTCTTCCCCGTTAAAAGATATATGGCCATCTTAATTCCCCATTAAAAACTAAATGAAGAAAAGACAGAATAGGTAATCCCACAGAGCGATACTGTCTGAAGTGCGTGCGGTATCAACTGGGAGGGTGGTATTTGAAGTAGCACCATGTGTTTTGATGTACATGTGTCTGGGAGACCAGGGGACCCGGGTGGAAACCCGCTGCCTATTTAGGACGGCTTTGATGTGCTCGGCGGCGGCTGGGTTTGGCGTTGGGGCCCTCCCAGGGGCCCTCCTAAACTAGGACAAATTGGATTATTGGTACAGACGGGAGGAGGGCCGTTTAAGCGGCGAGGGTCCCAGACACGTCTAATGATGTGCAGTGTGGCGTGGCGTGGAAATGGTTTCCATAGCAGAACAGTGTTTACCGTTGGATTCTTATTGTTGGGGTGCTGGAAGATTCTCGTTATTTCCTAACCGTCGAAACTTTCAAACAGTTAAATGATGCTGCACTGCATTGTTGTTTTTTGTTGTTGTGGTAAGCCATTATGCATATGGAATAGAAAGAGAAACACAGGACTCAAAGGATTTATTTTTTTATGGGTAACCAGCGGGGTATGTAGAGAGAAATTTGCCATTCCTCCTTCTGCATTCATTCTGTCACAGGGCCTGAATGAAAGTCACTCAAGGTGACGTTAAGGCATGGTGATCAGAGATTAAGTGAACAAATAGGAACATGTTGGTTCCTATCTTTGGGCAATGGCACTAACAGACATCCTCCTCGCCGCAACTATTGAAGGATCCAGGTGCTAAGATTCTGACTCGTTGGACAGAAAATCGATAGAACAAGTTTTAATAGTATAATACTATATTAATAGTACAATGACAAAGAGTATAAACGACATCAGTGTCAATAATTGTTGCTATTGGCAGGAGATGTGAGAGCCTCGATGTTGAGTTATGTTGTGTATATTGTGTGCATGTTTTATCTATTGGCAAGATCATGAATCAAAGTCTACAGCTGAATTTAACCTTGGCCTGTTTTGTTTTATTTAAATTTTGATTGACATACACACACACATATACTTACCCCCCCCCCCCCCACCACACACACACACACACATTTATTTATATATACTGTATATATACATATATATATACACATATATATACACATACACATACACACACACCCATACACACATGGTCAAAACACTCTCTGATTGACACACACCGTGCTTGTTTGCCATGTGGTGTCAGTCGCCTAAGGGCTGGTGGTAGACCATAAGCGTTTCAGATGGACACCAATAAACATGCCCAGAGACAGAGACAAGCAAATAACAGCAGCAGCAGTGCAGGATGGGAACGGGCCGGTGAATGGAAGGGAAGGCAGATATACACTCTATGTGAAGAGGGTAGCATGCAGCTGCAGACAGGTGATCCATGAGAGGAAAGGAAGTGAGGAAAGGAGGAGAGAGACAATGTGAGCATCTAGGAAGCTGTTTTGGGGGTCTTTGGTTCCCAAAGGGTGTGTTTGTGTGTGTGTGTGTTTGTGTGTGTGTGCACGCGTGCGTGAGTGTGTGTGTGTGTGTGTGTGTGTGTGTGTGTGTGTGTATATGTGTGTGTGTGTGTGTGTGTGTGTGTGTGTGTGTGTGTGTGTGTGTGTGTGTGTGTGCGTGCGTGCGTGCGCACATGCACACCCGCGTTCAATTAGTTTATCAGGAGAAGGTCAGAGGTCACATTCAGATCAGATATGTAAACAGCAACACAACACAGCAGTAGCCCCCCTCTGCTCCCCCGCCTTTAGTTCCTCTTCCTTCCCCCATGTCCCCTCCTTCCTTCCCCTATGTCCCCTCCTTCCTTCCCCCATGTCCCCTCCTTCCTTCCCCACGTTGCTCTCTCAGTCAGGTCTGCTCCCTGTTTACTCAAGAATATGGAAAGTAAATGTCAACTGTGATATTCTCCTCCCCACACCTCTGTTCTAAAGCAACTGTTCCTCCTCCCTGCTCCTCTCTCTATCTCTCTCTAGTCTCCTCTCTCTCTCTCTCTCTCTCTCTCACTCCCTCTCTCTCTCTGTCTGTCTGTCTGTCTGTCTGTCTGTCTGTCTGTCTGTCTGTCTGTCTGTCTGTCTGTCTTTCTATCTTTCTGTCTTTGTCGCTCTGTCTCTCTGTCGGACCATGACTTTCTGTCTCTCTATGTCTCTCTGTTTACATACATATATGTATATGTTTATATGTATATCTCTCTCCATATTTATATTTATATAATGTATTTTATATTCCTATCTGTGAATCGCTGTCCCTCTCCCTTGGTAGTCAGACATCCTCTGGGCCATAATGATCCTTTCTGGTCATTTCTCATTACATCTAACCACACCCATCATCAGACTGATGAAAGGAGATCCTGCAGTCATGGTACATCAAAACGTTAGTATTATTTGTGTTCCACTGTTCATATGATTTCAAAAAAGGGTATGACTGTGAGGCCATAATGTAACGAGTAACAGCGCACACCAAAAATAATAGTTAATACAGACATAAATTATAGACTCAGATCATATTAGGGAAATGGAATGAATGTGCTGACCCCTTCCTGTCCTCTTGATTAAATGTCCTAATGCAGATTCTTCATGCACACTATATTCTGTTAAATAAGGTCCTGACCCTGCAGGTGGGGTAAGCTTGGGTATGTGGGTTCCTACCAATGGGGGATCAGTGACCTAATGTAGTGTAATATGATTAAATGTTGCATTAACTGATGCTGATGTGACTCGACAGGAACCAGCATTAGTCAGACGGACCATGATAACTGTGTCACACTGACCCAGAGGCATGCCCCAAACACACACACACACACACACACACACACACACACACACACACACACACACACACACACACACACACACACACACACACACACACACACACTCACACACACAATCATATCTATCTCTAAGATATAGTTACACATATATATTCATTGATGTCATAGTAGGTTGTAGCTTGCATTACACATTACTGGGTGCACGTGTGTGTGTGTGTGTGTGTGCGCATGTCTGTGTGTTTGTATATGTATGTGTGCACATGCATGAATGTGTGTGTGTGCTTGCATATATGTGCATATATATGTACATATATGTGTGTCTGTATATACGTATATATATGTATATATATATACATATATATATGTGTGTGTTTATACTGTATATACATATACATACATAGCCTCCATTGGTAGAGTAGGTCATATGCTGTTTCCAAAGATTGAACAGAGGCTAGTGTGTACACAGTGAGCCAGTCAGTGCATCTGTGCTGGAAATTGTCCACAAGGGGAGGAGGAGGGTTGGGGGGGCGAGGAAGTCTGAAGAGCAGAGGTCTGAGGGAAGCTAAGGTCAGAGGCCGGCCAAAAGAGAGTATGCGTGAACACAAAGCACACATCGGGGCGTGTGCTCCTCTGGGTGTGTGTAACGGTGTGTGTAACGGTGTGTGCATGTGTGTTGGTGGGCCTGTGTGAATGTGCAGAGACATCTTAAAGAGAGCTCAAGAGGGAGGCAGAATGGGAGAGAGAGACCCAAGAGGGGGTGTGGGTTGTTAAAATAGAAAAACTATTACGAGGGATAGAGGGGAAATAAACAATAAATCCCTCCATCATAGCAAAAATGGAACAATATTAGGTTACAAATAATAGCTAACAGAAGCTGTTTTCCTTAATGAGAGCAGTAAACAGCACAATTCTTCCTCGTGGAATTTCGGCTTTGTGATGTCACGTTGTTATCATGTTTTCTGAGGACATGGATCAACACTTCCCAACCTTTCTCATCTGTCACAAATTAGCTGGGGGTGGTCCAAGATATAAATGGCCTCATCATGTGGCAGGCACAGTCAACAAAGATCCGATTTCACAGCATTTCACTCACTTATAACTCTTTGATGGCTTTTGCCATTTGTGAAAAATTACACTAAAATAATATCTCTTAAATCTTACCTCCATCACCCTTGAGGTAAAGGCAACAAAAAGTGTGTTCAATGCTAGAGAAGGGCTAGGGTTAGGCTGTTCTGTAAATTATCAAATGCTATTTCTGCATTGCTTATTACGTGTGTAAAAACACTGATTCAAATGTAATATAAAGGGCTTCCGATTTGTGCTTGTGTCTGTGAGGGCCTTGAGAGTCAATGGTTTGTGAAGGCTGTTGCATAAGTTGTCCAGAGACTATGGTATTGTAGAGTTGTGGGGGGGTAGTACAAGTCATTCGAATTCCGCTTGACTGCTCAGAACGTCCCTCAAGAACTGCACCACAATGTTAGCAACCACAATGGTCAGTGATTGTATTCTGTGGTCTCACGCTGACTTCCCTGAAATGTACACACACACACACACACACACACACACACACACACACACACACACACACACACCCACACACACACCCACACACACACACACACACACAATCACATACATATACGCGCACACACACACACACACACACACAATCACACATACAGAAGCTGAGACACACAATAACTGACACACACACACACACACACACACACAAACTGACACACAACCCGTGTATTCATCTTGTTTACGATGTAAGCATGCAACTATTCTAAATCATTTTCTGCCCACATCTTGCTCTCAACCAAAATGTCCTCTGCTGTTAATCCAAGTGTGATATTTACCATACATTTCCTGCTCACGTCAACCTTCTCATGACCACAACTCCACAATTCCACCCTCCAACCTAACCTCGCGAGCCCATGCTCACTTTCATGATTTTATTTCTGGATCCTTTCAATCCTTTTTTGCCCTCTTCAGAGGAAGCTACTCATCCTATACCCCTTGTACCAATCTCTTCATTTTCCTTCTTTCTAAGGACCATCGCTCTTGCTTTCTCTTCCTCTCTGGCGCTCGCGGTGCCCCCCACCCCACCCCCACCAGGTCTCTGTGCAGGCTCGCCCGCTCCCTTCGCTGTTCACTGGGCCTTGTGTTTATGTGACATATTGAACACTGTTTTGAAGCCTAACCTTTAAACAGGCCTTGGATGGTTATTATGGCCAACACGTGGTTATAGACACTCGCGCACACACACACACACACACACACACACATACACACACACACACACACACACAAGCCCGCACACAGATGCAAGCATGTACACACACACAAACACACACCAACCACTCGCCAAATACAAATGTACATAGATATTTCTCCATCCGTACTCACACACGCTCACATCTGGGACTTGATCGGTACACTCTCGATATAAGAATACATTATATTCCTTTGTTACACTTATATGCAGTATAGTTTACAGAAGTAAAGCTCCCCTTTCACTCTTTAACACATGACACTGAAACTGTGGAATGAGTTGGAGTTTGCATGCTGCTGTTATGTATGAAGACAGTTTTGTAAGTAGGTAGTTGTATGTATGCTTGTGTGCAGCGTGTCATAAAATATATTGAAATAAAGGTGGCCCTTCCTCGTTTTCAATGCAATACTTAAACGCTTTGAATGAGTTTGTTCTGAATTATTTAGAGGTCGGCCTTCATATTAAAACAGAAAGTGTCTCATTCCTTCCTCAAGTTTATTTGTTTATCTTTCATTAGTTGATAAAATGGCGGACCATTATTCTTTGCATCAAAATGTCAATTAGAGTGATTATGTTGAGTTATTTTTTTCCAGGGTTTTATGGGCCGAATGGTATTTTAAACAGACTCAAGAATCTACCAATGGTGCACCAACATAAATACAGTTTTGTCTAATATTGTTATCAATTCAGCGCGTTGCTACTTTGACCATCAATACCACTTATACATTAACAATAATTACAATAATTTAAATATAGATCTTTATTCTGTTGATGACGTTGGTTTGTTATTATTACCATTATTATAATACAAATTATTACTCATAGAGTGTTTATAGAGTGTTCAGGGATAATCGTATTCAACAATCATCTTGCTCAACTATTGAGAAGCGAAACGTTAACATCAGCAGAAGCCTTGTTTTACTTTCTCTTATAAAGTAACTAAAATCACGGAACACGTGCAGAGATCTTTATAAAAATGCATCACTGCAATCTCAATAGCCCAACACAGGATTTGTCTGTAATAGTCATTTATATGTTTTTCCTCAATTTCTCTTGCCGTACACTCGTCGGTTCCCTCCCTACGTGATCAATGGAACTCCTCACAGCTTATATTAAGCCTTCAGGAGCCTGAGAAGACCCTCCTTTAACCTAACCCAAATTCCAAAAAATGTCTCATCGGGATAAAATTCTTATTTGTGTGGTTGAGAATTTCCCCCCAAAACAGTTGCAACTAAATAACCAATAATATAGAAATCGCATGAAAGGAACAGCTATAGGCATTCACATATACCAATAAATGTATTGCATCTTTGTCCGTTAGCTGATGGAATACTGCTGCAATTTGGTGGAGAAAGCCTCCTCAGCCGGTTAGAGAAGGACACGTTGTCATTGAGCTGTCGAGGAGACGATGGATGTGCCACTGTGTGACTATTAAACAGAAAAAAAACAACTTGAAGTGATTAAATAACTGTTCCAAATAGACGGCGAACGCCGGGGTGCCTCCCACTGGTTCTGAGAGCCCTGAGCTGATGCTCGGTGAGCGCTGGGCGCGGGGCACGGGGGGGGGGGGGTGTTGTTGATGCAGACGGGGAAGGACATGGTCCCGGCCGTATATCATTACGCTGCATAAATCTAAATAAAGCTGTAATCCAAACCCAGGCCCCAACCGGCAGGTTCTGACCCCCTCTCCCTGGAGCTCACACCCTCCTGACCATTTGAATAAATGCATGACAATTACGGGCACGCGGCGCAGATATGCAAACAAGCCAATTATAACTGATCAACGGCTGATTGATTGCCGTCATTTCCGAGGATATTGCCTTGTACCCCCCCCAACACACACACACTCAGACACTCCCTCACCCCTCACCCCTCCCCCTCCCCATCTTACCCCATAGAGTGTCACTTTGTGTCCTAGTAGAAGATCTCTCCGTATGACACGGGGATACCATGGCGGATGTTGCTGATTGACAGCTGTTCAAGGCGGTACCCGGGGGCGGATCTTTTTTCTTTGCTTGTTTTTGTACAGTGTGTCCGTGCCGGTGAGCCTGCGCGTCGCGTCGTCCCCACTGCATGCTAGTGACAGATGGCTTACATTGTTCGCCGTTGAGCAGCACATGGTCGCCATCACCATGCCCCCTTTGGTCAATCCCGTGCCCCAGTTCCAGCAGGAACGCACCCGGATGGAAGGTTTATACTGACGTGCCGTGCCCACGCTGGTCGAGGAGTTTCATATGAAAGTTTGAACCCTGCAGCAGCCTCGCACCGCTGTCTCATTTCATATGCATTGTTATACATCTCCTCTTATTACCACCGCTGGGGGAGAAGAATCATCCACAACACATTGTTTCAGCTCATTCTGCTCTCCAACCCTGCTAAGCTACACCCCCTGCTGTGCCAACCCCACATCTCCCACCCAGGTACAGCTGGTGTTGGATGGCCATTCCCCTTGGCCAGCGGCTCTCCTTACCTATAGAGAGTTTGGTCCACCATAGCAGCTTCTTGTGTATATGTGTGTATGTGTGTATGTTTGTGTCTCAGCGGGCCCCTGAACAACCAGGGGACCCAAGGTACCTTGTCGTTCACTTTCATTTTCTCCCGTCTTTACCTCTTCAAGACCTCGTCCTCCGGTCATTCCTCGATGACCTCTTTGTATCAACTGTGTGTTTATGGTGAACGTAGTCTTAGTATTACGTTGCCATTTATGACCATGGTCATGTTTTTTGATTACCATTTATTTGTATTTGTATTGAGTGTTTTACCTCAACCTCTAAAAGCACATTTCGAAATAAAATATTACCTTGCCAATACTTGCCAACCAAAGGCTGGAAATGTTAATATAAATGGGCAATTTAGCTCCACAAAGTGACATTTTCTGCTTCTGTAAGCATGTCGTAAAATGTTAGGACCAGTTTAAGAAAATCCTCTCGCTCACACCAATATTTCACCAATATACCACCCCTCACCTCCCTCGTCCCTCATACATAATTTGTTAATAGAGCGCTGATAACTACACATTAGGTCCAGTCACTCTTCCATTTCCCCTCTCTCTCTCTCTCTCTCTCTCTCTCTCTCTCCCTCTCTCTCAGAGACTGAGGGACACAGGCCTGTGTCTTGCCCTGGCTTTACAGTACAGGGATGGCCACAGAGGTGAGGGGGAGTTGATTGAGTTTGCTCAGCTATAGCCCAGGGGACTCCAGACAATATTACAGGATACAGGCGTGTACACACACACACACACACACACACACACACACACACACACACACACACACACACACACACACACACACACACACACACACACACACACACACACACACACACACACAAACCGTACCATACACTCACACACACACACACATACACACACACATACACACACATACACACACAAGAGCATACACACAGAAGGACAAAGATATTCATACACATGTACACACACACACACACCTGCAGAGCAACCGGTTGCTCAATTTAATCACATCTCATGTCTACGGAAGAGAGCATATGTGACCCTCTGCAGTTCGCTTTTGCCAATATATCCATCCATATATCCTCAGTATGTCTCTACATCACTCTCTTCTTGCCTGTCTGTCTGACTCTTCCTCTGTAAATGAAAAACAATGTAAAGAGTCAACTCCAAGTTCTGCATGACATATATCGAAAATGAATGTGCACATATTTCTTAATATAACTTGTGTGTTTTCGTCCTTATCATTGCACGTGTTTGTGGGAGCTTCCATTCTCGGTTGCTTGGTTCGGTGAAAAAGCATATCTTTCTCGAGTTTATATGATATATGAATGAATGCAATGTGAACCTGTGTGTGTGTGTGTGTGTGTGCGTGCGTGCGTGCGTGCGTGCGTGCGTGCGTGCGTGCGTGCGTGCGTGCGTGCGTGCATGTACGGTGTGATGTCTATCTGGTCTGCATTGAGTGTGTGTGTATTTGTGTGTGTGCGTTTGTGTGTGTGTGCACACACATGTGTGCTTGAATGCGTCTGTGTTAATGGATCCTCTTGGGCAAAGAAGTAATTGCAGCGTTCATGTCATTTTGCCAGAAAGCCTCCAATTAAAGGCTCTCTTTGTCTTTTTTTCCTCTCCTACTTAGGCTCCCTACTTCCTTTCTGTCCTCCCCTCTGTCATTCTCTCTTATCCTTCGTACTTTATCCCGTCGTTCCCTCCTTCCTTCCCCTGTCCTCCATGATGGCCAGCAGTTCCCGGCCCAGTTGGTCTCCTCATTGTAGCATACTGGTGTAATTTAGACTCATCAGTAGGACCAGGACCACCAGTGCAGTGGTCTCGGTATGGTGTCAAACACAGGGAAGTAAAAAATACAGTTTAATGTGGGTCTATCCATCAGTTTTTAAGTAATACATTCATAAGAGATATAACCGACCCACAAATGTTTATTTCTGCGTGGTCCTCGCACTCAACTGCCAATGAAGAGAACTTTTGTCAGGTAGACTGACAAGCTGATAAAGCATACACCATTCACACTATATATACTTTGCATGATATCTTGGCATGGCTCTTTAACTGCTCCACAAGCAAGCCGATCGGCTTATCAGTGATCCAAGCCTCCTTCAATCTCCCTCCCCCCTCCCCCCTCCCTCCTTTCACCCTCCTTCCTCCTCTGTTCTGTCGTCTCTCATCTAAGGCTTCACTTTTAATGATGAGGAGAACAAGACAATGGCTTCGAAGAGGAAAAAGCCAAACAAGAGATATGCCGTGAGTGTGAGCATGTGTGTGTGTGTGTGTGTGTGTGTGTGTGTGTGTGTGTGTGTGTGTGTGTGGGTGTGGGTGTGTGTGTGAATGTAATGTTATATATATTTTAACCCACATATCTTTCAGCTATGAGTATATGCTATTAGTGTGAGAAATACCAGAATGTACCTGGAACACACCCCAGCATAAGATACTGCACCAGTGGTCCCCATTTTATTCTCATTTCTCATTCCCGAAGAACCCTTTTACGCTTGGCCTTCCTCACTCTCTGTCTCCGCATCTGTCCCTCTCTCTCTCTCTCTCTCTCTCTCTCTCTCTCTCTCGCTCTCTCGCTCTCTCTCTCTCTCTCTCTCTCTCCCCTCTCTCTCTCTCTCTCTCTCTCTCTTTCTATCTCTCTATCCATCTCTCTCTCTATCTCTCTCTCTCTGTGTCTCTCTCTCTCGCTCTCTTTATCTTCAGAGAGAAAGGGCTGTAATGTTCTCATACTCAACTATTTTCTAAGTCTACATCCAGGGTGAAGCTTTGACTTCCCTCTGGATATCTGTCTACCTCTGCTGGCATTGTCTTTCCTTGAATCCTTATTTCCTTATATCCTTTCCCTCTTTCACTATCCTCACACACACATACACTCTAGAGATGAACCTTTGTTTTTTCTGCGTTATTATGTCGTCTAAACTCTGTACCTCCTCTATTGCCCCCTTGACTTCCCCCTTTTCTCTCTCCCTCCATCCCTCTCTCTCTATGACTGTTTGTGTGTGTGTGTGTGTGTGTGTGTGTGTGTGTGTGTTTGTGTGTGTGTATGCGTGGGTATGTGTGTGTGTGTGTGTGTGTGTGTGTGTGTGTGTGTGTGTGTGTGTGTGTGTGTGTGTGTGTGTGTGTGTGTGTGTGTGCGTGGGTGTGTGTGTGTGTGTGTGTTTGTGCAAAGGTGAACGTTAGCGGTCACTGTCTGCAGATCTACCACGAAAATTGAATCAGCCGGCAGGTTGGGGGCCAGGAGGCACGGGTGCCAAGCTACACTGATTTAATTGTGTGTGTGTGTGTGTGTGTGTGTGTGTATGTGTGTGTGTGTGTGTGTGTGTGTGTGTGTGTGTGTGTGTCTGTGTGTCTGTGTGTCTGTGTGTCTGTGTGTGTGTGTGTGTGTGTGTGTGTGTGTGTGTGTGTGTGTGTGAGATTGAGTAAACGTGTGTGTGTGTGTGTGTGTGTGTGTGTGTGTGTGTGTGTGTGCAAAATATGCCAAAGTCGTTCCCGCACGTTGCACAATTGTAATGTTTGTACTTAACCACAGTGTTTATAATCACCCTATTCCCTCTTGAACTTTATGGATAATGGTGTTGTTATCTACCACTGTCTCATGTAAATAACACGGTATCACATCAACAATAGCATGAGCGATGGAGAAGGGAGGTAAAGGGAGAAGGGTAGAGAGGACTAAAGAGTTGACGACATCAAGGAGAAACCTGACTGTAGTGTAGGGGGTAAAGGGTAGGCTCCTTCATCCTGGGATTTGATTTGTGTTTTTGTGAGCCAGAGGAAGCAACAGAGAAACCAAATGAAGGACATGAAAGGGGCAGAGGGGCGGTCCAGTATAAAAACATCCTCTATCTGCTGGCTCAACCAAAAACCAAACAATGAGTCAGGGGGCCCCCAAGAGCCTGTAATAGCCAGTAAACTACAGTAAGCACCACCTGCAGTCAGTAAGCACCACCTTCTGTCAGTAAGCATTGCCTTCAGCCATTAAGCATCACCTACAGCCAGTAAGCCCCACCTACAGCCATTAACCCCTACCTACAGCGAGTAGGCACCGTCTTCAGCCATTAAGCATCACCTACAGAGAGGAGGCACCATCTTCAGCCAATAAGCATCACATACAGCCAGTAAGCTCTTTCAACAGTCATTAAACACCTAAAATGTCTCCGTCCTCTGTGTCTTTTCTGCCGTTATCTTCTACTTCATCCTCCTGTCATTCTGTCCCTGTTTTATCATTTCACTCTCTGTCTACAGTGAGGCGTATTTATCGACCCCTCTGTCCCACCTCACCTCCCTCATCCCTCATTTATATTTCTTAATTGAGCACTAATGACTACCCACTATTGCCAGGCACTCTTTTTTAGGATTAGAATCCCTCCCATTTCCTCTCTCTCTCTCCCTCTCTCCCTCTCTCTCTCTCTCTCTCTCTCTCTCTCTCTCTCTCTCTCTCTCTCTCTCTCTCTCTCTCTCTCTCTCTCTCTCCCTCTCCCTCTCTCTCTATCATCCAGTGATATGTTGAATGAGGTGCTGTGCTATGGTCTCTCCGTTCTATTGACATTGCAATTTTCTTGGTTATACTGTCATCTGGTCAAAAATATTTCATTGTTTGATTTCATAGATCTTTTTTAATAGCTATATTTTACCATTTTTGCTGTGTAGTGACCTGAATATTTTAATAAAGATTGTCGCACTATGTACATCCTCACAAATGTTGCATTTATCAATGTGAAATGAAAAGAAAGCATGAAAATGATAGACAGCATATATCTTGTAAATATTGGTTATTTCCTGCTGCGGGATGTTTATTTCACTTTATTTAGCTCAGTGATTTTAAAGTGGAAGCCGGGGCCCATTGGTGGGCCACAAGGGGGCACTAATATGGCCTAGAAGGGTGCATAGCGTTGTGTACAATTATGCAAATAGAATTACATTTAGCTCAGTTATGAAAAAAAAGAACGATGTTGGGTTACAGTGCGAGAAAGAGAGAGCATTGCAACATTCTGGGGGTCATTCGGATAGGAACCACTTTCCTAGCCAACGAATGGAACGAAAATAAACCATTGTTCGGTTTTATGGTAATAAAAGGAAAATTGTGAACCTTAATGCAATTGAAACCTTGCTTACTCACCTAGTCAACAGTGAAATGTACAAAATAAACCCTACATAATATAACACAATGCTCCTTTAATTTATTATTTTTCCAATTAGATCATGGCTTCCCTGTTTGGCTCCAAATGTATCAGGGCTAACGGCAAAGGTGTCTGCTCTTCTTGGCAGGGATTCCGTGCTCCCTTGTGAAGAGGACGAGGAGGAGATACCTTCTTTCCTGTTGCGTTGCATTCTACCGAGAAGCAAAACAGGATATTAACTCGTATGAGTAAGAAGCTTTCACAAGCGGATGTTGACACGTTTATTTCGACAGTGGTCAGTCGACACAATATTGATTTGAAACCTCTGTCCAAAAATAATATGTAGCGCAAGAAAGTCAAATACAGTTTTGAGCTCTTTTTGTTTCAGACTTCAGATTATTATTCTAAAGTCTGATACATGGGACTAAAGATTACCTTTCTGCCTTCAATAGGAATTGTTTGCATATCACAATCGTCCTAGGCTGTTGTGTGGGAACACATAAGGGTTGGGATGGGTGGTGCATGGTTCTGAACCATTTATTATCGGGAGAACACTATAATGTTGCCATACAAAACCTAAAGTCCTACAGCCATAAAGACTTTTACAGAAATACAGCCACCATTCAGTCATAGAGCCATAGGAAATGGTAGGAAATGAGTCCGGGTACGAAATGAGTCCTTAGCCCAAGTGAAGGAGTTCAAGTACCTCAGGGTCTTGAGGGTACGATCGAGCGGGAGACTGGCCGGAGAATCTGCGTATCGCGTTCGCTTTACCGCATCGTTGTGACGATTCTGAGCCGCAGGGCAAAGCTCTCAAACTACCGGTCGATTTCGTTCCTATCCTCACCTACGGTCATGGTGATGACCGAAAGGACGAGATGGGTTTCCTCAGGAGGGTGGCTGGCGTCTCCCTTAGGGATAGGGTGAGAAGCTCAGCCATGCCTGAGGAGCTCGGATTAGAGCCGCTGCTCCTTTACTTAGAAAGGAGTCAGTTGAGGTGGTTCATCTGGTAAGGGTGCCCACTGGGCGGCTCCCTCGGGAGGTGTTTCAGGCACGTCCAGTGGGGAGGAAACCTCAGGGAAGACCCAGGACTAGGTGGAGAGATTATATCTCAACACTGGCCTGGGAACGCCTCGGGATCCTCCCCGTCAGAGCCGGTCAATGTGGCCCCGGGAAAGGGAAGTCTGGGGCCCCCTGCTTGAACTGCTGCCCCCGCGACTCGACCCCTGATCAGCGGACGACGATGACGACAGACGTGCAGACGTACAGACCTACAGACATACATCCCTAAAGACAGAAAGCCCTAGCGACATACAGCCCCGAAGCCACAAATACATGTACAAGTGTTCCCCATCTGATCTTATTGCCTGGCCCGGAATTCTACTGGAAGACACGGCTGAAGGACATCCACATTGCATTCAACCAATTAAATTAAACCTCATTAGTCCCAGCTCCACAGGTCTTGGGTGAAGATAGAGAAGGACGGTGATGGTGAGACAAGCCTACCGCCGATACAGCCACACCAGCAGATGGAGGAACACAGCTGTGGCAGAGAACAGGTGGAGGGGGAGGAGAGAGGAGCAGGAATGGAGATGATACCAAGGTTTGAGGTGAGGAAATGATCGCGCGCCATGGGATATGCCGTTCCACACGACCCCATTCCAAATGACATATGGAGGAGCAGCAGTTCCACCACTAGACCTTGAACCCATCCAGCTTAGAAAAAACACACACTCACACAATCTCATATGCACGCACAAATCAATGAATTGAATTCTCTTAGACCTTGGGACTGTTGTGTCAACCTCGGACGAGGCAGAATCCCCAGCTTTACCACAACACAGCCAATGCCTCTCTTGTGGCTCCGGAGATTTGACTGATTAACGTGTGCAGCAGGCAGACGAAAAACATGTTATAAATGGGGTTCTTTGCCATTTTGCCTTCAGCAGGTTGTTGTTGCATGGATGACCAAGGTGCTTGTGTGAGGAGAATGGAGGGCTACGAGGGCGATTCACCCAAATCGTGTACTCCCACCTGGCCTGATGTCTTCCCTTCATTCTTTCTCTGGGCTATGGCATCTAGTCAGTCTGTAATTCATGGTACCGAGGAGAGAGCCTACCTGTGTGTGTGCGGCCATCCAGCGACTCTGAATTTACGGCACCCTCGTGTTTCCTGTTTGCATATCCACTGTTCGAGCCTGGGGTTATAGCATCTTTATTGGAAGTTATTCATCATGCATTTCTTACTCCATGGCAGTACACATAATTACGGTGTGACGCTCGCATTGAAATTCATATCAGGGCCTCATTCTCTCAGGCCTCTCTCTCTCTCTCTCTCTCTCTCTCTCTCTCTCTCTCTCTTTCCCTCTCTCTCTCAGGTTCTCCAATTGTGAAAATGTACAGACCACACGCTCACTCTTTCTCACACACACTCTTTCACACAAACAAACACACACACACCCTCTCACATTCACATGTTTACTCAAAAGATCCTAGATACACACACACACGCACAAAATCGTTCACTCACAAATATATGTCTTGAATGAGACTCAAAGAATAAAAAAAATTACTTTGCTGCCCTGTGGTTATTCAACCATAATATTTATATCTTTAAATGTTGATTAAATAAATATGATTCAGAGTATTTCTCCTGAGCTGCTTCTTAGAAACGTCAGTATTTCTTCAGTCTTTAATCAGCCAGAAAAATGTTACTATAAATCCTCTGCTTAATCACTTTCATAACCATTTAATGGTGAACTGTTTGAAGATGCATGGATTGTGGGTACCATGCTTTGCTGGGTAGCTCTGGGCTTCAGCCCAAGGTAGCTTGTGCATTCATTCCCCTGTGGTGTTGCTTTATGTGACTCATTGCGGAAAAAAGGGGCAGGTCAGTGGATTAAATCATTTGACATGAGCATTGTTTCGAAACGACAAGATATTGTAGACATTGATTCATTTAAGACCCTAAGACAGAGGACCAATCGCTTACGTGTAATTTCTCAATGGTGTGCTCTCTGTACAAGAAACATGTTCTGCAAAAAGAATCAAGAGAGACACCAGGAAGCATACTAGAACATATATTGAGTTGGCCTAGAGTTTGTTTCCCTTGCTCTCTGCATAAGTCAAGGCCGGGCTTGCACAGCTGTCATGAAAACTGAAGAGTCAGTCAGTACGTCAGTCATGGAGAGAGAGCGAGCGAGAGACCGAGAGAGAGAGAGAGAGAGAGAGAGAGAGAGAGAGAGAGAGACTTTGTCCTTTCTTGACAATCACAGATTGGCTGGAGCTTGATTCTCTTCTCTGTGCTTTTGAATGGCTTGGCGAGAACCATTTCCCTCCGTATCCAGCAGTAAGCCAGAGGGACTGCATTCGTCCTCTAATTGGTTTCAACCGGTTAATTGGTGTTAAACAGTTAACATGTGAAAGCAAAGCCGAATAGCAGAACACCTTGCCCATACCATCTGTTCATTTGTGCTAACCGTTTTAACCTTCTTCCCATCAATTGTGTGCGTGTGTGTGTCTGTGTGGGTTGTTGTTTTTTTTCTTTGTGTGGGTTTGTGTGTGCTTGTGTGTGTTTTCTTAGTGGGCAGCTGGCAGGCCACTGTTTAAAGAGTCAAAATCCACAAATCTCCGTTCAAAATGAAAATAACAATTGTGGCTGTAGTCCGTGTCGTTAAACTGTTGTGGAGGTAGCACTCTCTGGCTCCTCCAGATCACTCCCTCCGGCTCCAGCCACGGCCGTGTTCTCTGAGAGGAGACTGGCAGGTAGTCATTACACAACACGTGTCACAAATTCACCTCCGACTCAGCCCATCCTCTCTTCCCCAGACAGCACTAAACAACATACACACACACACACACACACACACACACACACACACACGCACAAACACAGGTACCTTTTAACATCGGCACCAAGGTTGAAGGAGTGGTGGCAGATTGAATCTGTTTAAACCACTTGATGATGGATTCAAATGGAAAAGAATACAAAATGGAATGTGTATGTGTAAATGTGTATATCAAATGTAAATGTACTGGGGGATAGGTTATCTAAGGTAATATAGAGCCTTGGGGGTCCCCTCCCAAGCAAGATATTTCTCCAGGGGGGACCTCAGGTGTTCCCAGAGCAGCTGAGAGACATCATCTCTCCGATTGAACTCTGGGTTTACCCCGGGGACCCTCTAAGACCCTGAAGTGTCCTGGGGAGGAGCGGTGACAGCAGCAGGAGGATGGGGGGGGGTCTCCAGGGATCACTGGGGTCCTGACCCTATCACAGAGGTGGGAGGGAACTAGATCAGAACATCAGACCTTCCGCCCGGTCAAGGTCAGAGGCCTCACAGGCCTATTCCATTCATTTGATGTACTCGCAAGATTCATGCACCTTTTGAGGGTATCTTCATTGTTGAATGCACTTTTCTCCAAGCGTTTCTACATTTAGTTAAATGTAATGAATTGCAACTAACAAATTAATGGTGAAGATCAACAAATTAAAGGTATATCATTTTAGATTTGAGGGCTGTTGTCTGAGCGTTATTTGTTAGAAATGGCCTAACCACCCGCCAGCTATTAGTGAGTGAAATCGGCTGTGAGAATATCAGTTTGAGGTAACTACGACTGCATCTACATGAGGCAATTACAATTAAGGCTGCCCTGGGCTCATTTCTGATCCATCAGGACATCTCTTTTCTGATTGGTTTGGGGAATCCATCTTCCCTGTTACTATTGAATCTCACCGACAGCACCTTTAAGCTGAACATTGTCTAAATTGAGATTTGTTTAAACGATAAAATTACTAATACATTTAGAGACAAAACATTGGATTAAGATGAAGCAGAAGGCAGCGATAATGTTTAGTGGTCCATCGTAGGGCCATTTTCTCTCACGAATTTCTCCTTACCTGAGTGGCTTTCTCTCTCTCTCTCTCTCTCTCTCTCTCTCTCTCTCTCTCTCTCTCTCTCTCTCTCTCTCTCTCTCTCTCTGTCTCCCTCTCTGTCTCTCTCTCAAATTTCCATTGGCAAGCCGCCGGGTGATAATAGAGTGAAGCCACTCTCAGTGAACCTGTCTCAATCATGAACTCCTTTTCACTGTTCTACCTTGCTTCACTTTTGTTTTGCCCACCAACTATAGTCTATCTCTCCCTCTCTATCGCTCTTTCGCTCTTGCTCAATGGCTCTCTATCTCTCCATCTCATAATCATAACATGGTGATAATAATATAACAATAATACATATAATGCTGCTTTCTTGAACACAACATTTTTGGTATAAATGGGCTAAAATACATTGTAGTAAATTCCTGCTAGTAAGGTCACCACATTGTTAAAATGCAATTATCAATAATTGCACCATCAATAGACCAGGTAATTATCCTCACACTATATTAATCTCTTTTCTTTCAAATCACAAAATATATCTAGTGTTGCATATGCTTTGGCAGATTGTTTTTGCAAATAGGATTCCAAGTCTCAGATGTTCGATATTTTCCCTGATATTTTCTAAATGAAAATAAAACAAAGTAAAGTCTGAGGCAGCTCATATACAAAATGCCAACCTGTCTCTGGCAGACAGCTGGGCTAAATTGGCTATTACTTTTTTTCTTTCCTGTCCACGTCGTTCTCCCCAATCTAAGCCACCCTCTCTCCTAAGTGTCAGGTTTTTGTCTTTTAATGAATGCGGGCAACCAGAGACATCTTTATTTGTTTGTGTGTGTGTGTCTGTGTGTGTTTGTGTGTTCTTACCTGTACCAGAAAAACCAAAGAGAAAATATTTATTTAAGGACACAGACAAACCACACACAGACACACAGACACAGACAAACACACAAATGCACACAAATATATACACACACATGCAAAGGTAAATACTCTATAACTCTGTGTGTGTGTGTGTGTGTGTGTGTGTGTGGTGTGTGTGTGTGTGTGTGTGTGTGTGTGTGTGTGTGTGTGTGTGTGTGTGTGTGTGTGTGTGTGTGTGTGTGTGTGTATTTGTGTGTGTTTTTGTTAGGAGTCATACAAATTCAAAAGTGTGTTCATAGGTTTTTAGGCTCCCTCTGGTTATCTAGAAGATGGCATCCCACCAAACAACCTAACATCCGACTCTTCTTGCTTGCCTTCCAGTAGATGTATTATTCTTACTTCAGCTGAATGTATGGTCCCATTCCCCCTCTGCTGTGCTCTTCTCTTTCATTCTACATAACCTCACGCACATATTCCTCCCTGCTTTTTCATTTTTATTCTTTCTTTGTTCATACATTTCTTTATTTCTTTCTTTCTATTTTCCCTACTTTCTCTCCGTCGCCCCCCGTCCTCTCATCTTCTGCACCCCTAACACATGCGCAGTGGTCCAAAGGAGCAGGCTGGGGTCCTGACGTTGCAGAGTCAGACTTGTTTGCGGTGCGACCAAGGAGAAGGGGGAGTCTGTTCCTGTGAATCCCTGTGTCACAGGGATCAGGGGCCGCCGAGTGAGCCTGCTTGAATGTAGAGTCAACAAGACGACATTCAAACAGACTCACAGCATCACTCACTAACCTACGGGGACAAAAGTTTGTCCCTGCATATGCGCATGTGTTTTGTGCGAGGCTGTGTATGTGCGTGTGTGAGTGTGCCTGTGTGATTTTTGTGTCAGACATAAGTGTGTGCATCCATGTGTGCGTGCTTGAGGTTGGTGTACATGCATGTGTGTGTGTGTGTTTGTGTGTGTGTGTGTGTGTGTGTGTGTGTGTGTGTGTGTGAGTGCGTGTGCGTGTGTGCGTGCGTGCGTGCGTGCGTGCGTGCGTGTGTGTGTGTGTATGTGCGTGTGTGCGTGTGTTTAATGTGTGTATGTTTATATGGTAAATGGTAGTTCTGGACAGTTGTTGACCTGTGGACGGTGACCCCTGACCTTTGAATACATAAGTCAGTCAACTGTCACAACAGAGCCATGGCAACAGCCCACTGGGGGAGGGGAGATGAGACAGTTCCTCAGCCCCACCCAGCTTCTATCTAGGTGACGTGTACAGAGAAATGCTAGAAAGAAAGTTATATCCTCATATCTATCTATGTATCTGTGTTTGGATCTATCCATCCATTGATCTGTCAATATCTTTCTATCTATGTTTCTATGTTCCTATCCATATCTATATATCTCTTAACCGTCATAACTACATCCATCTGTATCATCTATATCTATAACTATACCTATATCTATACATCTTCCTATATTCATAGCAGTACCATCTGAGGTCATGTTTAACCAGCAACTCAATAGAGAAGCATAGCTATATATGCATGGGTCACATCGTTTGCATATTATTATGTGTTTCATTACACCAGTCATTAGTCATTAGTCACTTGGATCTTATATTTCCCTTTTTCTGCTGACAATAATTCCAGTAATTAGTCACAGCCTATTCAGACCAAATTAACAAGAGCTGTCATTCACTGCTATTATCTTCTCTGTGTCTAACATTTGCTACATCTCTGTTTTACGAGGTGGAGAAGTGACATAGTTTTGCTTTCCAAGATAACAAATCATTCCTAATTATCTCCAGGTAGGCTACATAAAGAAAATATTGTAATGAGGCCCTGCAATACTCCTCCACACGCCTCACAGCGAGGTGAACATTCATTTCTCAGCCTTATATTTGCATAAATTCTCTTTTTTAGAGCCGGTGCTGCCATATGTGATTAATTGTTAGCAGGACTATGGAAAGGAGGGAGGAATAGTGAGAAAAAACAGCGAGAGAAAGAGGGAAGCAGGAAACCGGAGAAAAGTGTGTATGGGGGGGGGGGATAATGGAAGAGCGCAAAATATAGGAAGGTGTAAGAGGAAAACTACGGAAAGAAAGAAAAACAGAAAGAATCTCAAATGATTCTTTCTTTGGGTCCAGCGTTGGTGGAAAGGAGTAAAATCCCCTGCGTGAGTCAGTGAATCAGAATCAAGAAAGGGAGCGAACAAAGGAGATGTTTACAGATGTTCAGAATATTAAAGTAGAAGAAGAAGTTGTGCCGTTGTCTATATTTTGAATCTCCTCCGTTTTGACAATTCTGATTTTGTAACATCCAGGAACCTGCAAACTCACCCTGGAGCACAAACAGCAGGGAGCTGGCGAAAAGACGCTGTGTTTAAGATCAACAAAAGGAGCAGTATTGCAATCCTGCCTTTAATCACAAAGAAGATGAAATGTAAGGAAGGTTTCCTTTCTTCAATATGACTCTGCTTGTCTACTTCCTGGAGGGAAATATCATAGGCCAGTTATTCCACCAAGAACAAACATTCATCTCTAGAAATTGATTATATATATATATTTTTATCATTTCACCTTATGTTTTCTGCTTGTGCTTCGTGCTTCGGTACAGTGCAGATCAGGAAACATGAATTATCTGTGGACACCCATGGAACAACCAGTCCCCCACTCTGGGACTCTCAATCCTCCCAGCATGCTTGTGTGTGTGTGTGTGTGTGTGTGTGTGTGTGTGTGTGTGTGTGTGTGTGTGTGCGTGGGCGTGGGCGTGGGCGTGGGCGTGGGCGTGGGCGTGGGCGTGGGCGTGGGCGTGTGGGCGTGGGCGTGTGCGTGTGCGTGTGTGTGTGTGTGTGCGTGTGTGGGTGTGCCTACACACAGGCAGACATGTATTTATTAATGTAACAAAGGCAATGCACACAAACATACACACATGGATGTACACATGCGTGCTCACACAAACACACACACATACACACCACAACAAGTACTTTACCACATTTTCCCCAAGATATTCGAATACTAGAAATATGAATATATATGAAGACAAACATAAGCTTGTTCTCTTATTATTAACAAAGCTCTACAAAAAAATATGCAAGCACACACACATGAGGATATACACTCACATACTGTGAACTCTGGATTTAACATCCTGTAAATACATCCCGGTGAGTACATCCCGTTGAATGGTAAATAAATCCACCCTGTGTGGCGCCACAACCACATCAGACAAAACCACACCTCACACTCGCATTCACACGTAGGGTGCAAACTTTCCCTGCAACAAATTTGTTAACTGTGGCTATATTTATCTATCTGTTGGAATATTGCAAACACAAACACACACACATGCAAACTTCATCAGACATACATGCAAATTCCAACACACACACACACACACAGTCTCCCACACACACTCATTTACACACACACACACACACACACACACACAGTGGCCTTGTCTGATGCACTCATGGCTGGCTGCGGCCTAAGAGAGATTTATGGCGGAGCTGGTTTGTGTGGAGAACAACATTTATCTAGAAGCCCCTCCCATCCCTCGTATACAAGGACACCTCCCCTAACAATGGAGACAAATCTTACCCTCTTTTACTTCATATATATCCCTCACCCTGATACCCATTTATCTGTTTTGTTTTCTCTCTCTCGTGAGCTTTCAATATCGCTCTCTCTCTCTCGCTCTCTCTCTCTCTGTCTCCCTCCATCTCTCTTCCTCTTTTTCTCTTCCTCTCTTGCCTTCTCTCTCTCTCAACTCTCTCACTCTATCCCTCTCCGTCCCTCTCTCTTCTGCTCTGTCTTTCCCTCTCTCCATCTCTCTCCCTCTCTCTCTCTCTCCCTCTCTCTTTCCCTCTTGCGCTCTCTCACTTTTCCTCTGCAACTCTCGCCTGTCCTCTAGGTGAGTGAGTGTTTAGTTTAAAACGTGTTCGTCTGCCACACACACGTACGCAACAACACGTTGTGTCGGGACAAATTGTTCCCTGCAAAAAGGTCCGTCAGCAAAGTGTTTTCCACTTATGTTTAACCAGGATGGAAAGAGTGCAAATTTCCCCCTCCCCATTTTGAAACATGTAAACTCTGCGGTGTTGATGGGATGGCTAGGGAAGGGCTGTGTGAGGTAGCCGCCATTAGCTAGTGAGGACGAATAGATAGACAAACCGTAGTTTTAGCATTAGTCCAGTGGTCCCTGTTTCATTGTGTGAGACACTGGTAGTGGTGTGAACAATGGGAGTGAAGCCCAGAACGTCTATATGTTCTGCTGAGGTGTAGAGACATTTTTGAGAAAACCGATTCATATTTTGCATCAGTTCTCCCCACCCTTTTTTATGATTGCAAAATGTATGCAAACACGCGCCATCCGAATTTCAAACAAAACTATTCATAGAGAACTCAGAAACCAACACATTCGGTTGACTTCAAAATGGTTCAAATCATACACAGAACCAATAATCCATTATTACTGAATAGTAACCAAACTATTTTTCAAATCTGGGAAACTCAACAATTAGTGTGTTCAAGAACAAAGGTTGGTTGGAGGAAGCCAAGCATCACCAGACGAATCGCAATCTCTGATTAGTCTGGAACCTCTCCGTTCATCCTAGGCTTTCAAGGTACCTCTACGCCACCGTCATCGTGTTTATCCCGCCTCATATTAGACACAACTTTTGTGATTGGTAGGCCTATTTCGTAGCAATAATTATATTATTATATACAGATTATTAACAACAACAAAAAAAAACCCGTACTCTTATCCAATCAAATCTAACATGTCATTTGCTATGTACCTCCACAATAAAACACCCACTATTTCCACTAAATTGTATTGGCTCCAAAGCACATATATTTGGAATACATTTTTTTAATTATGTTTTTTTTTTGTGTGCCAAAATAACACTTAAGTGCGATTGGCAAAAGAGAGTATATGAAACATCTGCCAGTGTAATATAATCTCCAATTTTTTTTATCATTATTATTATTATCTGCCACAATAAAACCTCCACCAACACACACTTGCACACATGCGCATGATCACACACAGGTACACGCACACAAACCCACACACACTCTCTCGTGTGTCAGGAACATAACATTTCAAACTAGCAAGAGGAGAGGACAGAATAGGAGAGTTAGAGAGGAGAGGAAGGGAAGAGAAAGTGAGGAACAGAGAGATATAAGATGAATGGAATGATTGATGTATTGATTGATTGATAAGAGAGAAAGATAAAGGAGAGACCTCGATATCTTTGTGTGATCAATTAATAACATCAGTTATTATCCTCCTTTGGCCTCTTCTTGTGTCCTATTCTTTAGTGCCCGTGATCTGTGTGTGCATGTGTGTGTGTGTGTGCGTGCGTGTTTGCGTGTGCGTGTGCGTGTGCGTGTGGGTGTGTGTGTGTGTGTGTGTGTGTATGTGTGTGTGTGTGTGTGTGTGTGTGTGTGTGTGTGTGTGTGTGTGTGCGTGCGTGTGCATGTGCGTGTGCGTGTGAGTGTGTGTGTGTGTGTGTGTGCGTGCGTGTGTGCGTGTTTGTGTGTGTGTGTGTGTGTGTGTGCGTGTGCGGGTGTGCGGGTGTGTGGGTGTGGGTGTTTATGTGAGTGTGTGTGCACTGTGCACAAGGCTTTTATTAGCAGTTTAAGTGAGTAGACATTTAAAGTGTGTTCCTCAAGGGCCAGCAGCATCCGATAAAGTGTCCAAGCCACAGGAGGGAATAGGAGGGATAAGATAAAAAAGAGGAGGAAAGAGAGAGAGAGGAGAAAGAAAGATAGAAAGATAGAGAGAGAGAGCGAGAGGGCACAAGAGAGAAAAACTTGAGAAACAATGTTGCTCAGGAAAGGCCACATGTATTCTGTTGACCATCTTGTTGACATCTGATAGTTTGCGTTAAGCTCCATTTGTAATTAATAGTTTTGTGGGCACTGAAGGGACTGTGTCTTAACTGTCACTTGGGATTGTGGAATGTTTCATTTCCTTCACTGTTTTATGACCAGCTGGACTCTTTATTAAGTGTTACCCCACAAAACCAGAGCAAAGAAAAGTGTGGATTTTCTGTATTTCAACTGGCTGTTAAATGTTAAAAGGATAGCATTCCAACGCATTTCTCTGTGATGCCCCTCTGCGGAATTCACCTATGACGAACCGATGATGAATATGATGAATATGATGAAGATTCAAAGTTCTAATGGCATGTTTTGGTAGACATGCGTGTGTGGTTGTTTGATTGTATGCTTGTTAGTGTCTCTATTTTGTAAATGAAATATTACATAATACTCATGAGGCAACTCTGTTTATACATCATTTATCAATTAAATGAATAACATTCGATGAATTTGAGAAAAATTGAGTGCTTGATGATGATGATGATGATGATGACGATGATGATGACGACGATGACGATGATGATGATGATGATGATGATGATGATACTGTTACAACATTCTGGTCTCGCTACGATAGCACAGCCCCTCCCCAAGCCCCAGGATGTCTCGTCAGACAGAGCATGTGTAGGGTGTGCCTGCCTGGGGTTGTTTACTCCATCGTTTACTCAGGTAAACAACTCAAGGTACGACGGGTCCATTAACATGAGCTCCAACGACAGCAGGGACACACTGCTTCACAGGCCTGGGTGCTTCTTCACCAATCGGATTGTCTTCAAGTCTCTAATGCTGTGCACATGGACTGCATGCAGACTTCTGTTAAATGCTTTGCAATCTTGCGGTTTTAATGGGGATCATGTTTATAACACGATTCCTGATTTAGGTCCAGAATCCAATGTTATATTTATAATTTAAAGGTCCCATTGCATGCTCATTTGTGAATGCTTTTATATTTTATAGGTGTCAGTGGGCCCCTAATACAGTATTTGAAGATGTTCAAGAAATTCAGCCTTGGTGCAGTATAACAGCCATTACGAGCCAGTCCCACAATGAGCTTTCCACAAACGTGACGTTTTTTAGAGGCGGGTCAAGGTGGAAGGTGCACCAACAGCAGAACGGTTATCCAAATAAAAGAAAAAGTATACACCACTTGCGTTACAGTGTGTGTATGTTCACACACACACATGTGGCGCTCGCACAAGGTCGTAGCTCATTGTCTCATTGGCGGGCCAAATTCTCTGTGCGGGCAAGCAGAGAAAGGGGAGGTAACCTGGCCCCTTATGACGACATATGGGGCAACATTCCGAATCGGCGCGTCTGAGCATTCATTTTTCAAAGGCGGAGCAGGATACCTAGTGCTCGTTTTACACCTAACGCCATTTCTAGCCACTGGGGAACCATAGGCAGGCTAGGGGAGCTCATGTTAGAAAACATCATCAAGTGAAATTTTCATGGCATGGGACCTTTAAGTCAAAAGTGTTTCAATGCCATGAGAGCATATATTTTATAACATGGGGAAACAAACACTTAACCCAAACAGTGTTAACGTCATGCATAACTATTACCATCCAGATGGATGTCCATTCCAAGTCAACACTGAGGTATACTCTCTTTGGCAGTCCTGTTAGTCCTCCACATAAGCCTGTGTTATGCCCACACATATTCAGTGGGTCAACTGTTGATGGTGAAATAGGTGTTCAAGTTCAAAGTTCAAAAGTACTCTATTGTCCCCAAATGGGGCAATTTGTTGTGCAGCAGATAGTATCAAATCACACACAAAATAGAAGAATTAGAAAGAGAATTCCACGTGATGCAGACATTTGCATAGCCTGCCATCGTCTGACAAACTGCAAACAGTCATTAGTGTTGAACCTCTCCATTCATTTTTGATTTCCAAGGGACATAAACGACGGGCGCAGACCACAATGCCTCTGGACGCATTAGGATAGGCCTACAACATATCACAGCAACAAACGGGTGATGCAGCACTGGGCGGCAAAGAAATTGTAGACAGACAACATACTTGCCAAAGAGAGGGGCTTTGATTGTGTACCATCGGCATGTCTGTGAACCAGTGTTGACTTTTTAGCCATAAGAATTTAAAAGTGCAAGGTGTTTTTAGCAACGCTACTCAACAGACCAATCTACATCAGCGGCGGCCACTTTTGTTCTCGTCGAAAATGCCTCTACGGCGCTGCTCTGCACCGTCATCGTACTGATCCCGCCTCGTATTAGATCAACAGTGGTCGTCTATCTTGAACAGGGCAGAAATATTTTTTGCATGGAGGGGGAGCCAGACTTTATCTGCAGAGCAAATCAAACATGAGCCTATGAGTTTCATCTGTTCCCAGGTTAACATTTGCATTTATAGTTATGCAAATTTGAGGGATGAACAATAAATATCGCAAAGGTCACTGATCCATTTTGTCCATTCAGATTCTTAATTAGAAGTGCTGTCTTAACAGACAGCAGCTCGTTTGCATTCAGGTATTGGTTTAAAGGCTGTGAAGAGACATTGTGCATGTAGAAAGACTGTCTGATCCCAGTGCCTCCAGGGGCTATTTAGAGAATGCTTGAGGTGAGGTTATTTTTACATCCTCTGCAGCCATTTCCCTTCCATACCCACGAGACACAAACATATAGCTTGAACAATGGACTGTATCACCTTTTACACACCTCAGGTAGGAGGGCTGAGGCGCCTATTGGTGGAGATATGCTTCACATGTAGGCCCGCACATGGCTGATGCAGATGTTCACATTGAAGTGCTATCACTAAAATGTTAATATCAACAGCAGAAAAGATGCCTGAAATATGGTCACCTCCACTAGTGTTGGATATATATGACGGTTTGATTGGTCGCATTCTCTATTTTGACTGTTGGATCGATCTTAATCTTTCAGCAAATAACATGAGGTAAAGACTCTGGGGCATTGTGTTACATATTGAATACATTAATAACACAGACTTATTTACATTTCTAAAGTTCATGAATCTGCAACTCGCAGCTGTCCACTGTCCTCTCTCTCTCCCTACGCAGCGCCGCTGCCCTCCTTTGTGCTGTCTCTCACCTTCTCTCGCTGCCCCGCAGCATAGATTGGTTGACACCAGACTGTTTGGCCCAGCGATGGAAATATCACGAGCCAAATAACACGCTGACCTCTGCACGGAGCTCTGTTCCTCTGTCCACTTTTGTTCTTCTTCACATAGAAAGAAGAGGATGAGGAGCACATAAAGAGAGAGAGACACACACACAAACATGCACTTGAAGAGGAGACAAAGAGAGAGGGAGGAAATAAGGAAAGAATGGGCACAAAAGTAAGCCTGTATGAAAAGAGGGAGTCAGAATGTGACGTGTAAAGTGGCGTTTTCAAATTGGGAAGTAATCTAAGGGGGGGGGGAGAGGGACTTTGTACAAGGGAAGAAAGACTTTGTACAAGTCTTTAATAAACAGACTTGTACAAAGAGGGTGTATTATTAAACTATGCTTTCTGTTATACTTCTCTCTCTCTGTCTCTCTCTGTCTCTCTCTCTCTCTCTTTATTCCTCCTTCTCTGTCTCTATGTCTCTCTCTCTCTCTCTCTCTCTCTCTCTCTCTCTCTCTCTCTCCCCCTCTCTCTCCGTCCTGCTATCTCTCTCAGTCCCTCACTGGCTCAGTGGTATCAGTTCCGTTAAAAAGCCATTTGCTCTCCCAGACTCATGCCCAATCCTGCAGTAATGAGGTGTTTCATCTGGCGCTGGGTGATTAGCACAGCGTTTGTCTCTCGTTACCGTAACGACCCAGCGTACAGACACGCATATCATCAACGTCCCCAGTGGGTCCCCTCCTCCCCCCCAACGTGTTCACATGTCATCACCTTCTGTAATGATCACCACCAAAATACACTGTGTGACAACAAGCAAGTCAAATATGGCCCACATCAGTGGCCCTTCACACTTCAGTCTAATCAGTGTTTAAAGCCTAGCCAATTAGCCTTGTTGCTTTCCACCAATTAGGGCAGTCAGGGTTGAGGGAGGAATTTATTTGTCCTATTTTTTCTTGAAGGAAAATGTTATCGTATATTAGGATGGAATTATGTGGACCTTTATATGCAATTGGCTATTAAATAACACTTCTCCTTTTGTAACAGCTAGGCTCAGAGAGCTATGCCGACAATGAGATGGGGTGTTAATATATGTGTTTATCCACTTTACCCACCGCCTGCTGCATTGTTGATCACAGCTTGGGCTGTTCTCAGATGTGCGCTCGAAGGGCAGATGAGTGTGTTGGTCGGTTCGTTTCAGCATGATGAATGAATATGTGGATATTTTGTCATTTATGGGTGTAGAACTTAAAGAGATCATTTGAACGAATTACTACTCTATGAAGACCTGAACACCTGTAATTGAACAAAGTACAACTGTCTCTGATATTTGTCACTGCACACTTATGTCAATTCAACTATGGACAGTTGTTGATTAAAAAAAATAATTAGGATCAGGAATTATATTAATGATTTTATTATTGAAATAACCTTCAAACAACAATTACATTTCTAACATCAGTAATGTTGACATTGACAAGGGTAACTTTAATTGAATCTAATGCAAAAATACCCAATATTAATTGTAAATATAATTTCTACAATGACACTGAATTTGTCACATGAATACAATATAAGCCGTACATGCATCATTTTGATGGGATGCTTTTGTGAGCCCAAAGAATGTGCAAAGGCAGAGAAAATATGGCTGTAGCTTGAACAATGTGACCATGGAATAAAGCAGTATGTTGTGGGTATTCATGCTTTCAATCCTTTTGCAAATGGCCCCTTCAAGAGAAAGCTAAAATCCCCTCACTGCTCATCCTGAATCCTAGATATTAGTCATGTTGGACAGGTGTTTTTTTTAAGTTAAGTCAGTCGGCCGCCTTTACATTCTTTGGATTTTTAATGCAATTACATGACCACTCCTGAAAGTCACTCCTTCCAAGGCCACGAAGCAAGCAAACTAACGCAAAAGAGCACATGGAAAAAAACGGAAAAAGAGGAAGAGAAATTAGACCGATTCTCAACTCGTGCAAACCAACCACATCGTTACAAATGGAGAATTCTGCAGGATTCAAAGTTGTATTAGGTATATTTTTTGTCTTTTTAATATGCACATGATGAAACTGAAACTGATATCAGGTGACATCATTGGTAAAGCAAAATTCTTTAACTGTTCAAATGTAAAGAATAAATCCATCCTTTACATGCTTTACAATGAGTCATCACAAATCCATTGTTAATCACAGAATTTCTCAACTGAAATAATAATAATAAGAAATCACCTACTAAAGCGTCCTGATCAAAGGGGAACCGTGATTGACGGCGATGTCATTTCACATAAGGTTTCATTAGTGAGCAAAGACACATTTCTTTTCCCCGCCTTGTTTTGATCTGCTTTGACTTGTTGACAGTAGTGTTGAGTCTGATGACAGCTGGGAGCCTGTGATATGCGCTGTACATCATCTGTAATTGGTGGTGCTGGATTGTTCCGCATGAAGAGGGCCCAAGAAGCCTGAGAATAAAAACGGCCTAAAAACCAAATCGTCAAATCTTCAGCATTGGATTTTAAAAAGATGACAGAAATGACGGATGTGGGGGGGGGGGTTGGGTGCAGGTGAGAGAGAGGCAAATGGAGAGAGGGAGCGAGCTGCAGGATGAGAAGAGAGATTACACGATATTGCAACTGATAGATCAAACATCCAATCAATACGGGTGGTGGAAACAGCAGTGACACTATGTTCCTCAGGTAGACTGTTTACTTTTTTACACATATAACACACCAAAAGACACACACTTACATTGAGGACACACATAAACACACACACATACACACAAACACACACACACACTCACACACACACAAAGACACACATACACACACACACACACACACACACACACACACATATATATACACACACATACACACACGCATACACAAAGACACACACACAGACACAGACACGCACGCACTGGCCACAAGCTAATTAAAAGAGAGCGAGAGCGACTGGGAGTAAAACAGACAGGTACTATATGCGGATAGAATGAAGAGCGACTTAAGGTTTCATAAAGCAAAGCCAGAAAATTGACCCTGCGGAATGAGGAAGTGGTTTCATTACACGTCCTCAGGAGAGTACAGGGTAATAAGGTTAGGGCAAGAAGGGCAACGCTGCAAGATTAAGGGGAAGCTAAGGAAGAAAACTGAGCTCTTTTAAGCCATGTCAGGTACAAGGAGAGAGAAGGAAACACATGCATGCACACTCATCACGCCCTACTTTAGCGACCAATCATACAGCGATTCTGATGACATGTGTGCAAACAGTTTGCTGTTTTGTACCCACACATTAACAGCATCAAAATGGCCAAAAATAAATCACATCCACGAGAAGAACAACAACAACAAACAGTAAGTCTAATAATAAATTAATAAAGAGTGGGTGGTTTTGCGCCGTTGCTATTGTTGTGTTGGAAAAGAGGAGGATGTCGGCGGAAGAGGGTGTGGGACAGAACAGAATCTTCTCTGCAGCTCAATGTTTCGTGGGCCTTATGCTACGGCATATCGCCGTTGGATCACATCCGACTATGGCGAACAGCTCTGACAGTCAGTAAAGGAAATCGATAGAGCACACGCCCAACTAATCTTTTCCTCACCAAACACCATGTATGTTTTATAAGCCACACAGTAGCAAGGAAACGTGGCCCCTGGTTGCCTGCCTGTATTGGATTGTTTACTTAAGTCTCCATTTATGCAGATTCAAAAAACAAGCAACAGTGCACTGGATGCAGTTTCCCACCTACCCCCATATTTTTCATCAAGGCAAGCTAAGTGCATCTCAGGCTCATCCTAAGTCTGGGTAAATAGTTCATTGTAAAACAATAGAGACAGCTCCGATTAAGACACTTTACCTTCAATATCCACTTTAGGCTTTTGCACCCAACGTGGGGCGCTTCTGTACCACGCAACACGCAAGCGGATCAACGGATTTGTTTGAATCGGTTCGGTTCGGGGTGCCTTTTCCATGCATGGACAGTGAATGAAAAATCCCAAATGAACCACACGGCAATTTCCGATTCAGTGCACATGTTCTGGCACAGGAGCAAGGTTCTTGGTAAGGAATAAAACTCAGTGTTAGCTTTGGGTCATCATAAGGTCATGGCGAGCCCGCTCTTCACCATAAGAGTCATATTTCCAACATATCCAGCGCGTTTAACAACATCCGGCCCCTCCGGTGAGCAGAGTAGCTCAAGGTGATGCAGGTGGCCCATGGCCCGGTGGTCTGGATGATGGACTACCTCACCGGCAGACCATAGAGCGTTAGGCTACAGGGCAACCTGTCAGATGTGCTGGTGGGCAACACCGGCGCCCCCAGAGGAACCGCGCTGTCACCGTTCCTCTTCACCCTCTACACCTCCGACTGCTGATTCAACCCGAGGACTTTCCACTGACAGATGTTCTCCGAAGACTCCTCCATTGCCAGCTGCACCGCGGATGACAACAGGGAGGGGTACAGAGCGCTGGTGGGGTACTGGTGATCCATATTTGTATGTTGCATCATGTATGATGCACAGAGATTGATAGACCGACTGTTTATTGATAGACTGTATATATGTTCCCATTTATTGAGAGACTATTGCTCATTCAGTGCAAATGCTGTATGTAGGGTCAGCTGCTCAGTGTTTTGCTTTGGCTTTGTCTTGTCTTATCTTATCTTATCTTATCTTATCTTATCTCATCTTATCATTGCTAACAATAGATGGTATTGGATAATACAGATTCATGTTTTAGTTTTTCTTGGACTGAATAGTTGGTTCATTGAACTTGAAGCTTAGAGGGAAAATGGTATATAGTGATTGTATATAACTACTACTATACACGATCAAAGAGACTCACAGTGAATTCAGATTGGGGATTAACTTCCAGCTTTGGGGTACATGCATCAGACAGATAGACTGCACTGTGGGCATTAGGGATAGGGCTTGAATCCAGCACTGTTCATCTGTATGTCGAACTCCCCAGCCACTCCTCTATCCTTGTAGCATGACTAAGTTTTTTATTAAATTAAAGTCAAATAATTTGAAGCTGTGTCTTCAGTCATCATTACCCTCTCTTCTTCAGGGTGGTCACTCCTTCTCCATCAATCCTGGTCCCTTTTCTACTGCGTTAACCCTCTAGAGTGTTATGTACGAGTCATTTTGGATGTAATGTAAAAAAAAGTCCTGCCACGTATTCACCATATGCAGTAACACCAGTGTGGATAATGTGTTATCCACTGGAAACAGTATTGTTGGATCAGTGAACCAGCCTTTGACCCTTTCCAATATCCTTTTTAAAATACACCAGATGGTATCAACAATCCCAGCCTTCTGGAGGATCCTGATAATTAGCCTCTTTAAAGAGAGTTTTCTAAAAGAGAATTTTGGATGTATTGTCTTAAGCAAACAAAGGTTAAATAATAACAAAAACACTGAAAAAATTGTTGCCAAAAAGCAGAGCCTTTTGGTTAAGGTCTTTGGTCAGTCCTGAATCTTTTATAGCAAAGCTGAATACCCTGCTGTTGTGACCTCCTGACACAAAAGCACATGCACACACCTACACAAAAGATGGACAACCTGTTAATAAGTCTTGCACACTCACACACACACACACACACACACACACACACACATCGCGAGCTGGATCTGGACAAGGAAGACACATATACACACAAACACATCCACACAGAATACATTTCTGGGTGAGCCATGTAGTATACTAGATACATGCACCCACACACACGCAGGCATATGGCGCACGCGCACACAAAAACACACACACGTGGGCTTGCACGTTGCACACAAAAGACAAAGTGAGAGGCGCTGGTCTGAAGGGCAGAGGGGTAGGGTTGAAAGGTGAGCAGTGTCCAGGTGTGCTTCTCCAATTATCTGCTGCTGCATTTCTCTATAAAATACAGACACACACACACCTCGGCACACACACAGATCCCAGCAGACACACGCGCACACACACACACACACACACACACTTGCACACACAATTTCATGCAAACACTTTCACACACACACACACACACATTGCCCTGATCATCACTTTCAAGCAGACCATTAAAAAACCTCCCCAGCCTCCCACCTGGCTCCTACTGCTACAGGATGGGAGGAGGAGCAGGAGGAGGGGGCGGGGGCGTGCAGGGGGAGAAGGAGGACAACACTGGGACAGGATCGATGCCTTGCTCAGTTTTTGTATTCCTCTTTGTCTCATGTCTCGACCCAATGATGAGTGTGTAAGTGTGAGTGTGTGTCATGTTTGTTTCCTTAAGAGGCACTGACAGGTCTGCCATATATATATATATATATATATGTATACACATATACTTATATATACACACATATATGTGTATATATACATATATACACATATATATACATATATACACATATATATACATATACATACATGTATATATATACACATGCATACATACATACATACATACATACATACATACATACATACATACATATATGCATGTGTATATATCTATATATATATATATATATATATATATTCACATACATACATACATGTATATCTATATATTCATATGCATACATATGTATGCATGAGAGCATGGGAATCAGAGAGAAGGGGTAGAGTAGAGAAAGATAAGGTGTTTAAACGGAGAGAAAGAGAGACAGGAAGGGGGTAGTGTGAATGTGTAAAACAGCCTGAGATAGCAGCAGCTGGGCTGAATGGATGGGGGTGGGTAGTCAGAGTGCGGATCAAAGCATTGGCAAGGAAAAGAGGTGAGATGAAACAAAAAGAGAGACAAAGAGATTAAGAGAGAGAGCCGGGAGTGGGGGCAGAAGAAAGGAGTAAGTTGACCTATCTAGATGCAAGACTGTGTCCAGGAGTAATGAATGTTGCCACGTTGTCATGCAGAAGATCTCTCTCAAGTGTGTGTGGCGGCTGGTTTAACCTGTTGCACATTGATTGCTCAATGTGCAACAGGTGTGCAGCCTCGCCCAGCTCCAGAGTCCAATCAGTCGGACCCGGGCCAGGTGAGGCTGCTCAAACCAGCCATCATCCACCCAGACGCTCACATCCATCAATACTAACTTACTGCTCAACACATACCCACACATATAGCATACACAGCACCTACAATATGCATTAGAAATGATTGTTGCACAATAAAAACAACATTGATGATGGTTTTGAGTTCAATGTATCAATCATTTTCAAAATGGTGAGCCTCTTCCTCTGTTTTCTCAGCATCTGCCAGTATCTGGCCAGACATTGACCACTGTATGGGGAGTTGAACTCAGTCCAGTTCCATGACTGAAAGTTTACCGTTAAACCCAGTATGAGAATCTCTGAAGCACATTTTGATGTATTGCATGAAAAGAACAGTCAAGTATAATATTTACCATTCAGGATGAGCAACAGACTGCTACAAATCCTTGGTTTCAAGTTTTAATGCAGACATCTGAGGAGCAGTCTGATTACAAATGAGCCCTTCAACACAGCTGTTATTATGTGCTGGATCAGCGATAGACTGGGGATGTATTTTTACACCTCCCTAGTTGTTATATAATTACACCATTTTCAAGGGGTCTGCTGTTCACACACGTGCCTTTATTTGTCTGTAATGAAACCAAAATGATGTGCGCAAGTGTGTACATGGACTGCTCACATGCAGATGCTGCCATTAAAGAGGCTGAATAGAATCTTCTATCATAAATTCTGAATACCTTATTCGAGGCTGGGCAGCCCTGTTGAGCTACACACACACACACACACACACACACACACACACACACACACACACACACACACACACACCTGCAAACGCCAACATGCATGCACACACAAAAACCACAGGGCTCTGTAGATCTTTACTTAATAAGCCTAAAAGGCGGGGGCCCCCCCACTGCGCTTCAGAAGCAGACCCAGGCCAGAGACGAGTTAAGGGGGAGGAGAAGAGAAGTGGTTGGAACGGGGGGAGGGGGAGAAAGAGAGAGACGGGGAGGGACAGGTGAGGGGAGGTGAGGGGATGAACAGAACAAATTTGGGTTGGGCTCTGGTATGGAAAGAGAAGTCACATCATAAACGCCCGACATATTTGGCCCATTTTCATGACGCTGTGCCATAACCTCAGTTTGCAACGTGGCGACTTTGTGACAGACTGTTGTCTCTGAGAAAGTAGAGGAGGGTCGGGGGGTGGAGGGACAAAGCGGCAGTATGTGGTTACATGGTGTGGTTGAATTCATTGGGGTTTGTGGTACCTACTAGGAGCATATGTGTTTGTGTGTGTGTGTGTTTGTGTGTGTGTGTGTGTGTGTGTGTGTGTGTGTGTGTGTGTGTGTGTGTGTGTGTGTGTGTGTGCGCGTGTGGGTGTGTGTGCGCGTGTGGGTGTGTGTGCGTGTGTGTGTGTGTGTGTGTGCGTGTGTGTGTGTGTGTGTGTGTGTGTGTGGTTAGGTTGTATGATACAGGCATTATTATTTTTAGGGGCCACTGTTTACAACTAAACCTACCTAGATCTCGAACCTGCTACCAATAACTATGACCGTCTGGGTTCAAGCATGAATCAATAAGGGAATTGTCATTTGACCACACCAAATGTCTTCTTTTGTGTTTTGAACAATACTGACAGTCAGAAGATGTTCTGCTGCATGCTTAAGTAAGCAACACACACAAAGGAAATGTGATAAGACCAATATAAGTCAGAGTTCCCAGGCTTCTCTTGTATTGCTGCTTTGCTGTTGCCTAGCCGACCACATGTCTTAAGGTAGCCTGGCCACAGAGTCTACATGACACAGGCCTACACCAACGGATGTGGCAACACACCCGTCAGCACCTCTACTGTTATATCTTTCTTTTCCAACTACTCCTCCTGTCTTTCTCCACACGTCGACAGACTGCTTAGAGACCCCCAGGAAAACACACACACACACACACACACACACACACACAAACACGCACACACAGCAGACACACAACAACTATTCACAAACAAAACAATCACCACATTCACACAAACTTGACCATACACACAAATACATGCACATGTTAGTGCATGTGAAGAATATACAATCACATCCGCAACCAGTAAAAAAGACACACACACATACACAAACACACACACACACACACACACACATATATTCATGGATGCATAGAAACACACAAACACACACACACACATACCCATACCCACACAGAGACAGACAGAAACACACATACACACACACACACACACACACACACACACACACAACCACACACACACACACACACACACACAAGGATGCATACACACACACACAAACTCACAGGCACAAAAGCCCACACGCTGATGCGAAAATACCCCGCTACCTGTGTGCTGCTCTCTGTCTCAGCTCCAATTACCTCCTGGTCCACGATAGGGGGCCCTAAATAGGGAGTAGTGGCAGAGGGACATGTCTGCATGGAACACTCACTGGGAGCAGAGTGAGAGGGGGGAGGAGAGAAGGGGAGGGGAGAGGAAAAGAAAGGAAAGGAGAGGCTGAGAGGAGACACAAGGAGAGGAGAGGAGAGGAGAGCAGAGGAGAGCAGAGGAGAGCAGAGGAGAGCAGAGGAGAGGAGAGCAGAGGAGAGGAGAAGGGCGAGAGAGAGAGAGAGAGAGAGAGAGAGAGAGAGAGAGGAGAGAAAAGAAGAGTAAAGGAGACGAAAGGAGAGGAGAGGACAAGACAGGAAAGGAGACACAATGAGAGGCGAGAACAGCAGTATTCAGTGTAAAGGGGACAAAATGAATATGAGAACAAAGAGAGTGAGATGGAGCTGAATGATGAGAATGAGACCACTGCTTGACCAGCAGTGACGGGGGGGGGGATACTTTTTAGGGGTTTAGTGTATCTTAAGTTGATTTAGCTCAGATTAGTTTTAGTGTTAAAGCTAGCTGCCCTTTAGAAGATGGCAAGATGGCAAGATGGCGAGCATGCGTGCGGATAAACCTCTGAGAAGTACAAGCCAGATTTCCATTGATTTAGCATGCTCAGGAGAAAATCTGACAGGCGCAAAGCATATGCCGCAGCTTACTCTTACAGCAGAGTGTGAGCGTTATTGTGGTGTGGGTGTATGTGTTTTGAAGTCACGGTTAACCCTCTGTTTTTAGTTATAAATATATGATATACACATAATAAACCTTATTCATATAGGCCCAGACTGGCGCCATCTTGTCTTTTGGCTCATAAGAGAGAATGAAGTGGTTCTCGTCAACACACACGCCATCTTTTCAGGCTTTTCTACTGAAGTTCGACCATTTTGTGTCACGTGGGCATGTTT